>NC_137455.1:16058978-16485898 GCF_964235325.1 Thermobia domestica
GATGCCTACATACGGGGTATGCTGAAGGAAGCAATTTTTCGAACAGATAACTTCCTACCACTATACCGGAGTTAAGAGAAAAGATTCGGTCATTTGCTTTGTCATTCCACCAAACCGTGTTCACTAACATGTTCATCGATCTACAGGACCGCTATGAAGAATATGTGCGACATAATGTTCAACATTTTGTACAGGAATGATTTCTTGTAAATTTACAATATGTGTTGAGTAACATTTAGTTGACATCCATTTGACAACCTTTCTTATGTTTCTTTATGTTGTACAACAAATAAATAAATGTCAACGATGTGATTTCAGTACTGTTTGTTTTGCCGCATACTGTACTTGGTAAAAAAATCTTACCTTAAGACTTCATGTTTGTGTATGTAATGCTCTCTCTCTGCACTGAAGTACCAGTTGTCAATTGCAGTTATCGGATGAAAGTTCTTAGGTAAAGCCATTGATAGAAATTGTCAGCAAATCATTCACTGTGTCAGTCTTCAGTGAATTCCTGTAGGCAGTCTGCTGAAGCCTCTCTCACATGAACCAGTACTCACAGGGAAAACTGCACAAAATGTAACAATTGGAATCAAATTTGAGAATCTCGTAAGGCAGGAATCCAGGAGGCAAACAATTTCAATCGGGGATGCGAAAGGAGGGGCGAATTACAACGTTGCAAAGATTTCACTTTCCGTGTCCTTTGTGAAGACTACATTCCGTGTTTTCTCTCACTCAGTGACAATTATTTTCGTGCGAAACAGAAACTGCGTAGCCCTATAATTTTAGGAAGAAACCATTTCTACTGAACACTGGTCGCCACCCCTAAATTTCTAGTCGCTAATGGCGACCGGCGACCGGAAATTTTGCGCCCTGGAATAGATCATGTAGAGATGTATGAGTCGAAAGCTGCCCGTTTGGACAGCAGCTTAGGAAGGATAGCTACGTTGATCACAAAAGTGTAGGTTTACTTTGCGCCGTACTAGATCAGTGTCGCAACTTAAACACACTCGCTCGCCAGCACTGCAACTACCAAGAATGAAGCACAAGCCTCTGGAAAGAAGTGTTTCTTTATTTTATTTTCTTAATAATACTAGTCACCTTTTAGAGAGTTACGCCTTCATTTAGGAACAAGATTTGACGGCAGCTTAGGAATAGCTTATGGTGGGTGGGCTAAGTGCTTTTAAACTTTATTAGCTACAATATACATAAATAATTTCATAAGTAGAGACTTCAGGATCGTTAATCCTTAATATTTGGTGAGGTTATAAACACAAAACCCAAAGAGAAATAATCATACAGCAAAATATAAACAAAGAATATTAATGATCATAGAGGAGTAAGAGGTATACCATTCATGATATTTACGAGTATAGCAACGGGTGTGGATGGTGTGGCGAGGTGCAATACACAAGACAACATGTGAGTCGTATTAATTGGACAAATGAGCTTATTTCCAGCCTAGGGTCTACTCTAGGCATTGATGAAAGTGAGTGGAGCGCACGTTAGTAAACAAATATAATCACCAGGGCCCGGATCTTGTTGACAAGTCAACTTTTTTCTGTTACGCATAGGACAAGGCAACTTCAAATAAAAACGTTATCCTTCAACTCAAGGTTCTAAAACTATATTGTTTTAGGGTCAACTTTTGGTCACTTTTTGCCGTTTTGAAGTTTCAGGTCATTTTTTAATATTTTAAGGTAACTTTCAAGTCACTTATGGTCTTTTTAGTCTTTTTCTTCTATATAAGGAAATTTTAAAATGAGCACTGTTCACGGATTTGAAAAATATGAAGTTATCTCTTTTCCTGGTTCCTGATTATTGGGGTTGGAAAGTGCATTCCTAAGAAGCTAATGAACACTAAGCTGTATCTGGTTGACTAGGGCTAGGGTTTGGTCGGTGGCCAAACAGATGGTTTTAGATCATTGACTACATAGGATGTGATTACGTGAATAAGTAACAATGGATTAGAAGACGTACAAAGATTTTAAACGGGGTTTTTATCTATTATTATCATGTATACACTTGCGAACTTCTATTGTTTAAGTGTGTTTCCTAGTTTCAAATCGGGAGTGAATTGACGGTTTCAGTACGTACAATGCCGTACAATGGACTGATCCATAGACTGCATCTCACTGAAACAAAACTTTTGAGAATGAGTCAGAAATGGTAATTAAAATCTAATAGATATTCGAAAATGACAATGTTTATCGAAATAAATGTTTAAGAAAACAAATTTTAGGGTCAATTTTTTGTGAATTTTAGGGTCATTTTAGAGGAATTTTAGGTTCATTTTATAGATCACTTTTTAGAAAATTTTAGGTCAACAAGATCCGGGCCCTGATAATCACTATGGTGGAAAAGATGGGTGAATGAGAGGAAGAGTCGATGAATGACGTAACCTGTAATGACGACTACTGAAATGCGGGGTCTCAAGGTGGTAGAGTGTAGTAGTGTAATGTGAAGAGAAGCGAAAGTAGAGGATAGTAACAACGGTGAGGTGTAGGATGGAGTGCTAAATAACACATTGTGCCCTGGAGTAAAAGATACCAAGTTTTGAAGCGTCTAGCTATGTATGTTAGTCGCAGTTTCTCAATGTAGAATTGTAAGGTCGAAAAGGTAATTTGACGGTACAGATCTTGTGTGGGACTAGGCAGCTTAATACGGATCGTTGTACAGAAAATCTGGTTTGAGAATTATTATTATTATTATTATTATTATTATTATTATTATTATTTTAGACCTTAGTTGAGGCAGCTATCCAAGCAATAAATCAAGTGAGAATAGGTCATTTAAAGAACTTTGTAGGTGTTTAGGATGGTGCGTGCTTTTAGGCCTTAAGTGGTACCAGTCACTTGTTTCAAGAGATTGATTCTAATATAAGTTTTAGCAGTAATGGTTTTCAAATGTAGTAACTACGTATAGTCTGCTCACAGACAAAATCAACTTTTTTCTTTGAAGCTCAAGACCTACGGGTGACTTTATTTATGCAAGAATAGATCAATCTTCTTGAACCTCCTGGAGACAATGTGCCTTGTGGCTGTCACTTTGCAACTGTGGTAACATAGACTCATTGACAGCCTCCATGCGGTCCTAATGACCTTTTTTACTGCTTTAATACTGGTAAGGAAAGTTGGTTTAGTTTGTAACTCTACTATAAGATGGTGGTCGTATGCAATTCCCAGATATATGATGGTGTTACTGAGTTGAATAGACACACAATCAACATACACAGAGAGAGGTGCCGTGGATTTATGCAGACTTTGGAACTTCGTCTGATGGTAAGAATACGATTGCCTGATTTTCTTAAAGCCTGTGACAAACATCTTGGCATTTCAGCTAAACGAATAAAACGCAAGCTCTGACGCGACGTTGCCGAATGCTTAGGGGAGTGGTTATAGCTAAGCAGACAAACTATAGCGCGATCAGGTGGCAGAGGATAGACGTGGATATGTACAAAATAAACATGGCAATACCGCTGGCCTCTCATTTGCTAGCAGCATTTAAAGGGAACTTTAAGCGCCGCCTTCAAATGCCAAGATGTTTGTCACGCCGTTTAGTTGCGTAGATGGTAAGCCTTCAAAGAGTACACCAGATATGAAAGCGATCGATAACAATCTGTAGGATAATGGTCATCTGCAGGATAGTTGTTCCAAGTGCTAGAAAGGTCGTTTTGTCCGCATATTGGAAGATCTGTACTTTATCTGGTTGTTGGAGCATACCAGGTACATACAGAAGATACAGTAAACGAGATAGATCTGACCCTTGCGGCACTCCGGAGAATAGAAAGGAAGTGAGATATAGGTGATATGATTTGTAATTAAGTTGTAAATTAGGCGAATTTGGGAGATGGGGAGTAGAAATTTGAGAATTTTGTATATGAGCTCGATGTTGTCAAAATTTGTCGGGTGGTGTGCTATTTTAATACCTTTGTACCCATATCAGAAATATCTATTAACTGAAAATGAGAATTTTCGTTATTCTTTTTTCCATAAGCAAAACTTTACGCAGTATACCTGACACTTATACCAAGTATCGTATAGACAATGTGTTATATCTCCTGTGATTGTTCACGAAAATAGTTGTTCTGGGCACGATGGCTCAGTGGTATAACGCTTACCTTTGGTGCATGGGGTCGCTGGTTCGATCCCCTGCCAAGTAAATTTGTGGTGGACAACATCATGTCTGTGACTTTTCTCGGGGTACACTGAGAAAAAAACGTTTGTGTCGTAAGTAAAAATGTAGGTTACGTGTGCAAATCCTGTAGTTTTTGGACTTAACGTACAGCAAACGTAAGACTGAAAAAGTATGTTTTATACGTATTTTCGTACAAGTGTTGCCAATAAACGTATTTTCCGTACGAACGAAAGAACTGTATATAAGCGGTCAGGATCTCATATACAGATTCACGTATGTAACGTACACTGACGTGTGCAATATACGTATATGTATGTAATATATAGAAGACTGTTAGATGTCATACATCCTGTAACGGCATTATGTAACATGTAAGCGGGAAATGTATGTAGCATATGGATAATGTGCTCCGTACTGGTTTCCGTAATAAACGTAAGGATTCCGCATATTTGTACAATCTACCACTGCCCGGATAACGAATTTTTCTCAGTGTACTCCCACTTTTTTTATCCCACCAATTCTTCCATCATCACCCACTTGCCTTAATCGAATCCCTTAGCTTAAAGGGCATAATTGCTAGATGTTAAACTGAAATATTTCATTTCATTTCATTTCAAGAAAATAGTTTAGCGTATGAATTTTCTGTCAGCATTTACAGGAACATCAGTGCTACCATCTGCTGTTTTTATTTGTACTACGAACAAGTTGAACATAAGATGATTTTGGATATATATCTGCACACGCCATCTGAGGGCACATGATTTCCGTCTATTTGCGACTGTACAGGTTGATCCTGACTAAGAAACAAACCTATACCTGGCACAGAAAATCATGTGTGTTAAGAGTCTTCATCCCGGCGAAATTAAAATACCGCTAATTTTACAGTAATTATGTTATATCTTCAAATAGATAAAATATAATTCAAATATGGAACAAGAGCGCCCTAGACAATATTATTTTGCGTGAGGTACCGTTATCACAAGTCACCTAGTGGCTTTCCGTTTTCAGCTGTTTAGAAACGCGAAAATAAATGCCGATTTTCAAAACGGCTCGAAATCTAAAGCAGATAAGTGAGTCGTGATAACGGTTTCTTATGTAAAATAATATTGTCCAGGGCGTTCTTGTTCCACATTTCGATTATCTTTTATCTATTTGAAGATATCACATAATTACTGTAAAATTAGCGGTATTTTAATTTCGCCGGGATGAAGACTCTTAAACAGAATCCTACTAAATTTCGTCTCTCCGGAGTTTCTAGACTAAAAATCAGCTTTCTTTCTCTCTCTCTCTGTCAGTGTACCTTATAATATTGTGCTACTAGCGGAATTCGAGTTCAGGACAACGTCTATCAGAGATTCAAAAGTTAACGATTAGGCCATTACTCTCACGAAAGTTAAAATTATGTTGTAACGCGTACAAAAATAGATCTAAGCTCTGCAAGAGTTGTTCTTCTAAATATAGCAAGTCGAAAACTTTCATTATCGTCTGTGTTGCGTGCGGGGGAAGATCCTAACGAAATTTTGCGTGTACAATATTTTGAAGCATGAATGAAGAAACAGTCATGACCTATCTCTCGGGAAATGATGGATTCTCTTATTTTGACATGACATTCCCGCCTCTTAATGTTAGAGGTTATTCGGAAAGTAAGGTAAATATTGTGCTATTAATTTTGACTTTTTATTTTCTTTACGAAAGTCAAAAGAAAACGTTGTATTGGAATTTATCTTACATTATACCAGGGATTTAAGAATTTCCGATTACCTGTACTCTAATTTGTTCACAGCTCTCTCCGTTAATCCACTGGAACACAGAATAATTCAAAATGGTGCACTCAATTTCATAAATGTATTCTGTGAAATCTAGTAAACATGTTTGCGAGACATGTGCTTCGAAAGGTTAACTTTCAGTTTAGTTTGCACCTTCTACCGCTAAGGGTCAGCAGCGAGCAGTTAAGGAAAACGGTTGACATTGAACGCAACATGCTACAGAAGATTTGGCAGTAGATAGCCTATCAGCAAGGGCGCCCATCAGGGGGGGCTAGGTGGGGCGCTCGCCCCCCAGAGGAAATTGTACTTCAAAATATCGAAAATCCAACATAATTTTTACATTAATTACAGCAAAATTTGAACGTATATTTGAAACGTCGCTTATACTTGCCCCCCGTTGGAAACCACAACATGGGCGCCCTTCTCTATCAGCTTGATATTTGATGTGTTACGCAGTATTAGGATTGCCAGATTGTGTAAAAGAAAAACTGGGTCACCAATCTGAGATTATATATAAGGTGAGGGTTCCTACTCATTTGGTCAGAATCAATTAATTATCTACCCGGGTTCGATTCCCGGCAGGAGCTCATGTTGTTCGGATTCCACGTTAATCAGTAGGTCCACGTCTCATATAGCCTCGCTGCTGAAAGGGACGCTTAACTAAAATCAACTCAACTCAACTCAATTAACTATCTGTCTTTTCCAGGTTGGTATTCACAATTTTCCAGTTTCTTCTATACACAATTAAGATAAATGAAGGCTCACAAGAGATGTATAAAGAATGAGAAAGGGTAACATAGGCATCTCTTATTCCGAATTGTTGTTTGTAACGGGTCCTAAATATTGCGCTAACATCCCACTTTTTATGATTGAAGATATATTGTTTCTTTGTTGCGTCATCGTCTGAGTCAGAAATACTACCATAATACTATAAATTTAGCATTTAGTAAAAAAATACATTTGAAGTATAAAAATAACTAGTAGTTAAAGCCCGTCACCGAGAAAAAGACGTTCATTTCTATTGAAAGTGATGTTCGAGAAATTGTTAGCGTAAGATATGCTCCTCTTAAATATTTTATTAAAATCTCCCATTTTCTCTCTGAAAGCGAAACAACCCCACAGGACTAAAGAATGGATGTGATTTTCAATTCCTTGTTCTTTGTTTAGTGAAATTATTTAGCTACATAAATCTTCCGAAAACCTTCCAATTTTGGTGAGACGTAGTAGTTCTTGAAGGTTGATTTTTTTTTTTCAGTCTGAAAAACGGAAACCGGGACAAAGAGGGGTCCCGAAAGCCTTTTTCGGGACAGTTAATTATTTCGTTGAAAAGAGAGAATGTCCCAGAAAACCGGAGCCCGGCACCCGTCCGCGGCGGCACGACTTGTTCAAAGTTGCCGACCTTTTGCCGAGGCGGCAAGCGTTTAAAATCGTAAAATAAAATGCCCTTTGCCGACTCTTTCCTCCCCGATAAACACCACCTTTACGAAGACACTTATGTGTCGGGTGGGGAGGATTGCGTGCTACAGTGGAATTTAGAGCTGTGTCGGTGGTAGTTCACTACTAGAAGGGCCACCCCTGCCGAATTGGTCTAAATGGAGTAGCCAGGCAAAGAGTGTTCTGGGAGAAGGCAGTAGTTCTCCAGTAGCCAAGTTGGCGGAAATCATAGTGATTGGTACGCCAACTTGGACATTAGTCCCAGGCGTGGTCACAGTGACTTTAACGGCTGGGATATTGTGGGGTGGAAGGCAACGGGAAACCACCACTCTATTTTCCCTAGTTTGCTGGCAGCAAAAATAGAACATATGAACAATGGTCTTTCGCAGGTCAAAATGTAGTTCCTGAGGTAAAATATCCCCTCATTTGGATCTCCGGGAGGGGGATGGCTTGGGAAGGACTATTGGACAAGAAAGTAATAATGGGGGGAAGACAAACAGAGAAAGAAAGACAAGGAAGAGCAAAAGATTTAGGATAGGGACATGGAACGTACGTACTATGTTACAGGGAGGGAAATTAGAAAATCTTAAAGAAGAAATGAAACAAAATAATTTAGATTTGGTAGGAGTTTGTGAAGTTAGATGGGAAGGTAATGGGGTATTGAACAGCGAAGGATATAGAATGTTTTACTCAGATAATGGAAAGGGTGGTCATAATGGCGTAGGAATAATTCTTGGAAAGCGCTTAAAGGAGAAGGTAGTGAAAGTAGAATTTATTGATGATAGAGTTATGATGTTAAGACTTAAAGGGAAAACGAAGGATCTAGTGGTGATACAGACATATGCACCGACGACTTCGCATGCAACTGAAGAAGTAGAGGAAAATTATGAGAAAATAGAAGAAATTATAGATAGGGAGAATAAGGGTGCATGCATAATTCTAATGGGAGATTTCAATGCAGTTGTGGGAGAAAAACAGGAAGGTAGTATCGTAGGCAAATATGGTTTAGGCTAAAGAAATGAAAGGGGAGAAGGACTGGTGAATTTCTGTAGACAGAATTCACTAGTAATTGGGAACACTTGGTTCAATCAGCACAAAACCAATAGACTTTGGAAGATATCAGATAGACTATGTTATGATTCAGGACAGGTATCGGAATAGCTTAAAGAACGCGAAGACCCTTCCCGGGGCTGATATTTTCTCTGATCATAATCTTGTGCTGGCCGAAGTAGATATTCAACTGAAAAATGTAGGCAGAAGAAAAGTAGGTAACTAGGGATGCGCACGAGACAAGATTTGAGTCTGTCTCGTCTCGAAAATGTGCTGTAAAAGTGATGTCTCGACTCGAAAAATATATATTTTTCTATTGGAAGAGCTGTGTCTCGACTCGAATTTTGTCTGGAAAATTCTATCTCGACTCGACTCGAGCGCATTCCTATAGGTAACAAAGTGTTGAATACTGAAAAGTTGAAAAACGAGGAAATAAGAAATCTTTTCGTTGAAAAATTCGAAGAAAAATGTTCGAACGAGGAAAGGATAGGCGCAGGTAGTAACGCACGGTGGGAACATATTAAACGTTGCTTACAGCAGGCTGCAGGAGAAGCAGTAGGTTACCGCGAACACAAAACTGCTAAGAAACCATGGGTTACAGAGCACATGTTGCAGAAAATGAGGGAAAGGAAGATGTGGAAACAGGTTGATACAGAAGAGGGCAGAAAGATGTACAGAAAGTTAAATAACGAATTACTAAGAGAAACAGACAGAGCGAGGTAAGAGTTTTACAAAAGAAAATGCGAGGACATAGAAGAATTAGAAAGAGTTGGGAAATATGAGGAAATGTACAAGGAGGTGAAATCTATGAAATTTCGGAGGAAACAAGGGGGTATTATGATGGCAGTAGAAAATAAGAATGGAAAGGTAGTCAGCGAGAGAAATGAGGTCATAGGAAGGTGGAAAGAATACGTTGATGACTTATATGAGAGTAGGGATAGACCGTGTAGCCTAAATGTTGAAGTAGAAAATGAAGTAGGCGAGGATGATAAAGGATTTAGTATTCTTCGGGATGAGTTTGAAAAGGCTATATCCGAGATTAGGAATGGAAAGGCAACCGGAATAGATAACATACCAATCGAATTCATTAAAAATATAGGAGACAAGGGAAAGAAAGAATTGTTGGGACTATGCAATGAAATATATGAAACAGGAGAATGGCCAAAAGACTTTTTGAAAGCGATCATGACACCGATGGCTAAGAAATCAAACCCAAAGAGGTGTGAGGATTATAGAACTATTAGTCTCATATCTCATGCAGCTAAAATTCTGCTCCGAATACTGAACAGAAGGTTATATGGAAGGACAAATAAAGATGTTGAGGAGGAGCAGTTCGGGTTCAGAAGAGGCAAGGGCACAAGAGATGCTATTGGATTATTAAGGGCGATCGGTGAAAGATTTATAGAAAAAGGGAAAGAGGTGTATGTTGGTTGTATTTATTGATCTAGAAAAGGCTTTTGACCGCGTGAATTGGGAATTGTTGTTGGGAGTTCTAACAAAGATAGGGTTGGAATGGAAAGATAGAAGACTCATAAGAAACTTATACATGAACCAACAAGTAAGTGTTAGGATAGGGGAAGAACTGACGGAAGAGAGTGCAATTGGAAGGGGAGTTCGACAAGGATGCTGCCTCTCGCCAACACTATTTAATATCTATCTAGAAGAGATAGTGAAAAAGAGCCTACATGATGATGATGGCATTTCGGTAGGAGGTAGAATGATTAGATGCATAAGATTTGCAGACGATATGGCGCTTGTTGCAGAATCTGAAAAGAAAATCAATAAAATGTTAGAAAAAATTAGAAAGGGTTTTGAAGAATATGGGATGAAAATAAATGTTAGAAAGACAAAACCCATGGTGATTGGAACGAATGGGTCTGTGTCAAATATAAAAGTAGGAGGGGAGAGAAACTGGTTGGGACATTGCCTAAGAAGAGATTGTATCACGAGGGACGTCCTAGAGGGTATGGTGGCGGGAAAGAGAGGGAGGGGACGAAGGAGACTACAATTAATGGATGATATTAAAACAGAAAGATCATCCGCGAAGACGAAAAGGTTAGCGGAGGACCGTGGAGCATGGAAGCTTCTCAGCTGCGGCAAGTGACCTGCCAATAAAGGCAGAATACCTATGATGGTGATTGCCGACTCTTTATCGACTGTTGCCGACTGTCAGAGTTGGCAAAACAGTTGGAAAGGCTTCTTTCCCACCCTCTGCCGACTCCTTATGCCGGCCTCTTTTCGACGGCGGCACCGACGCATTTATTGCTCATTTCCGGCTTTTTGCCGACTGCTCGGCAAGGCAACTATTCGTCGCGGTCGAAAATCTCGCGGAAAGACGCCGGCGTCCGGCACCGGCAATTTGACTACGGTATCTGTTCGGCATGGACAAATTGTCCGACTGTAGGTGGCAGGATCCTGATGAGGAAGAAAAGTTTGACAGTTTTTCCTTCTTAGCACGTCTTAAAATTATATATATATATAAAATTTCACATAATAAATTTCTGAAATCGCGTCAATCATCTTGATTTGCCCTATATAATAACGTGTATTCTAGCGATTGGATACTTGGAAGATTTCCCCACATGTGGATAAATCTTTTAGAGTGTGTCGTAAATAATTCAAATATTTTTGAACTTCTGTGGGAATGGAACTGAGAGATCTCAGTTTCAAGGATATTCAAATATTCTGTCACAGTGTCTTAATACACATATAAATCAAGAAATAAAGTAAAATATAATTATATTCTGATGGATTAATTACAGTCACTAACGCTACAGTCACCGAGGACCTATGAGCATCAGATGCACTGCATATTTAGTAGGATCAGTGCATCAACTTCCAACATATTTACAAGTAGTATCTGCGTAAAGAGCGTATGTGTCACAGTTAGGCAACAATCTACTATTGAACAGTGTATGTTGCCACATACACACTACATAAATAAATAACACTTTCTTCCAGCAAAAAAAAGAAGTCAATTATTGTCAATTATGCATTATATACTTTTTTAGCCTCACAAAAGTTTTATTATTATTATTATTATTATTATTTATTTCCTCGGAAAATACAAGTGAGGATTTACTTTCATGGCGATGGACGTCTTCACAACTGAATTGTTATGCTCTTTCAATTGTGCAATTGTGATTTCGAACATATCTTTATTTTTTGACATCGTTTTTTTTTTTTACAATCTTTATATATTATTACATCTTTTTTAAGTCCTGCACTCTAATCCCCAAGTATTTTTACAAGTAGTGTTAAAACAAATCTACTTAAAACAGGCGAATTCGTCCATGTTGGAACGCGCCATTTTATACAAATGTACTTTTTCACAAAACATTAAAAAAAAAAAACAATTTTAGTGAAGCAGTCCACAGGGCCATAAGGGCTGGACTTTATAAATCTCCCGTAAGGAAGGTAACTAGAGCTAGAGAATTTATTTTCAAGCATATTATGATGTGCAGCTCAATCTGATAAATCGACTGATTTATATGACTTATATTTGCAAAATAATTTTGTTAATTGCAATTAAAATTTTTGCAATTAAAATTTAAAGGTTAACCTTTATTTTCAAGCTATATCTCATTCATCATGCTATATTGTATTATTGTTTTGCTGGCGTCTTAATAAAGAGATTAATAAGATCTCAATAAGTCGCATGATTCACTTACAGCATGATTCTTTCTAGGTTTACACATTAATTTAGAGCCTTTCTTTAACTTAGAATGGTTTAAACCATGTCTTCAAATATTGCAACCTTAATTTTAGTCATGTAAAATTCGGGTGATAACAATACGTTATTAACATTGCTCTCTACTATATGTCCTGTTCCATTATGCAGCCAGAAATACTCTGGAAGAGGCATGTACGGTATAACAATAAGGGGATCTTCGTAAATTATGAGTCAGATTGTGGAAGTACGATAGACTTGAAGAGCTGGTTGAGTGTGAAATTGTCGTATAACTCACAATAAACCGTAGAAATAATGTAATTAATGTTTTTATAAAATGCATAAAACGGAGATTCTTTTGCTAGTAAAATTAAGAAGATTGTAAAAGTATTGGACGCGATTGATTATCTATCTGTATATAATGCTAGTTTATATATTTGTCTCCAAAGAAAAATGTATATGTTTGTCTCCAATTCTTTCGATAATGAAATCTCGAAAACCACACGCTAGAAACATGACGTTTTCATTGGACAATTCCATATTTTGTGTAGATTGTCCAGTTCTCATTTAAATGTTCAAAAACCGTGTGTTTATTGTTCTATTCAACATTTTAGGAGCAGTTTTGAGCCCGTAAGATTAACATTGTTGCAGGCCGAATGTACGGTGTTAGGCAACCAGTAGAGAAGTTATGTATGGCGGGTTGACGGACATTGCAGGCGCTTTGTTTAAATCTGAATGACAAAACCTATTGCATGCTGGCAACTTCAAAGGCCTCAAGAGACGCAATGAGTCGTACTCGGACGGATACGGATTTATTAGAAAAAAGATTTCCACTTGATACAGTGTTACTTCTACAAATTTGCTACAAACTCACTCCAACATCTACACATAGCAATTCACTTCCTTTGTGAGTCTGCTATCCTTTACTTGTGTGAGTAAGGAGACATGCACAGTGGAAACGAGATTCATGGTCATAACAGAACGATGGTCTGAGTAGATAGCGCAGATTCAGCTAGTCCATATAAATAAAAATGACAGTAAGTATATTTGTGACTTAATAACTCTTGAACCACCCGAACGATCTCGATCAAATTTTCGACATAGGTTAAGTTCGGGCCTGGGAGTGTTTTTATCATTTCACTTTGACGGTGCAACTTACGGAAGGAGGAGGGGGAGCTATATATAAAATGATCGAAAATGACCGATATTAGTGTCGAATGTATAGTTTTAGGGGTCGCTGAGATGAACAGTGACACTTCCGATGCCATTTAAATCCAAATTTAGCCCCTCAAATTGGGGTGAAGGATGGTGAGATGTGTAAAAATGATCGAAATGACCGCTATCAGAGAGCGCTTCAATAATAGTAAAAAGTGACTGACCAACAGAACATATTACCAATTTTTCTTTTTTTAACACAGCGAAACGGGTAATTGACGCTAGCAGGGGCGAATCCAGGGAGGGGCGATTGGGGCGATCGCCTCCCCAGAAGAGGAAACTTTCTTATTTCATATATATAAATAAAACCCATCCCAAAGTTTGGAGCTCTTAAAAGTAGCTCTAAATAGCAGTATTACAACCCACCGCTCCCCCCCCAGAAGTCCGTCCTGGATCCGCCCCTGGACGCTAGTAGATTTATATTAAATACTAGAGCTAATAAGAACATATGAGTGACTATTTGTTATTGTATATGATTTATTATGTGTGGGTGTGCATCAAAGTGTATGTGTATGTTTGCGTACCAGTCTCTCCCCCTTGGAACTAGTTCTTTGCCTTCTTGATTGACCCCCTTTGGAATCGGTTTTTATGTGTCTTGGAACGAATAATAAAATCTTTCAGTTTAACGTCCCACGATTATGCCCGTTATGCTAAGGGAAATGATGATTAAGGCAAATGAATGATGCTGGAAGAATTGGTGGAGTGGCCATGTGACAGGAAATGGAAGTACCCCAAGAAAACCCATGGTAACGATGTTCCCCCCAAATAGACAAAATACTGCGGGCATTCCTCAACCTAAACTTACCATTAACCCTTAAATTTTATTTTATGTTTAACTACAATACCCACCATTTGGCTTAACAGCCCTTTTTGTGGGCCTGATTCGCTTCAACACCATCTGTTAACGACCAGCTTAACTACGTCTGACCTAGCGATGAAAATGGGGTCAGCGCGCTGCGCCGCCCTATCTCTATCGACTGTCACATCTTTTATTCCCGTGACTTCCCAGTTTGCTTCACGACGCTGGGTGGGCGCCAAAAAATTGTGAAGAACCGGCCGGGAATCGAATCCAGGATCACATGGATGTGAGTGCAACATTGTAACCACTAGACTACGGCGAATATTGTTTAAATACAAGGTATATATCAAGCGATGGATCACGTCGAGCTAAACAAAATTGCTTGAGGGTAAATTCTTAAGTGCAGTTTTTGAGAACATGAAAAAAAAACAATTTTTTTGGCGCCGAAAAGTGCGTCGTTTGATGCCAATAATAATAATAATAATAATAATAATAATAATAATAATAATAATAATAATAATAATAATAATAATAATAATAATAATAATAATAATAATGTAATCTATATATTAAAATGCTAGGTTTATAAGTTTGTGGTCAAGAAAAGTTTATATGATGTTTGTGGCCATTTCTTTTGACAATATCTCGGAAACCATAAGCCCCACAAAGATGCCGTTTTAACTGATTGATTGCAAATTTTGTGAAGATTGTTAAGTTCTAATTGAATATTTAAAAATTAGCCGTTACTTCTTTGTTACGTTTTTTAAGGTTACATTGGAAGTGTTGAAATTTTACAAAGTGAAGCATCATATCCTACGAGTTATACATTCCAACACCACACAATTTTATATGGAGTTAGTATATCTTTCAGGCATTTGTTTCATGGGATAATAATGATGAAATACGAAATATAACCATTTCTCCAATCTAAGATGAATCTTTATTGTTTGGAGTGTTTTGCCCAATGAACACCATATACCACTGACATTATAACTAATTGTGTGTGTAATGTATTTGCTTACTGCATGCAAAAAGAAAGAAAACGCTGATCATACATGAATTAGAAACTCCAACCGGAAGTAGGCTCAAATCTTGCAAACGGTGCGAGATATTGGGAAAAAAATCAAATAATCTCCCCTTTACGATACCCCTTGCCGATTTTTAAAAAAAATATCAAGACGTCTTTCACTTGTGTCTGTAAAGGGACATGTACAGATGTGAGGAATGACAAGGAGATTCATGTTCATATGTGAATAATGCGCTGTGTAGATTGCAGGTTCAGCTAATAATAATAATAATAATAATAATAATAATAATAATAATAATAATAATAATAATAATAATAATAATAATAATAATAATAATAATTTTGCTGGAAGTTTTTTTTTTTTAAATATTTATTTAGCCTATATCGAGGAAAACACACTGTTAACTACCGTACTAGACTGTATCTATTGTTAACCTAACTGTGACACACACACTTTTTACGTTCATACCACATGTAGTATGCTATAAAATCGACTGCTTGCTGTTGTTGCAGTTAATACACAGAACGAAAATGTTACAGCATGTTGGAACAAAGGAAAGAGAGTCTTTTTATTTTTATTTTTTTTTTCAATGAAATTCTTTTCTTAGCAACTAATCCAACCTGTTTGACGTATGGAGAGAGAGAGGCGCGGAATATTTTAGGTACACTTGGCAACGCTGAATGAACATCCATGCTGGTTGGTGGGGGATTTGTTCGTCTGCTGTGTAATGGAATTGGAGGAGCGTGAATGCGACTTGTTTGTTGTAGGTGTGTGAGTGAGAGTGTGTAATTGTGTAACATTTACTTGAACATTACAGTGTGTCTCGGTGAGTTCTGTAGTCCGCAAACAGGGTTTTACAGAAATAATGAATTTTAAAAAGGGGAGAGTTGAGACTCTGATTTTCAGTAATGTTGTCCGCAAGTATTGATTGGGAGCGAAACACAAGGATCTACGAACCGGCTTTACGGAAGAACCATTGTCACAGGAACTGAAAAAGTTGACTATCGCTGTGCGCAACGTAGACAGCATTTGTTATTGCTCGTTTTCACTTCCACTGTTCGGAACGTAACCTTAACAGAAGGTAAACAAATTGCTGGTGTGTTCTGTGGAGTGTTGTGTTAGTGATTTTTAAAAAAATATTTAGTGTTATTTTGTGAAGTGCGAGTGCTTGAGTTGATAGTGTTTTGTTTATTGAAAGGAGAATATAAGATATTAGCAGTGATTTTGACCACAGGTTGATGAATTATATAAAATGTTTTGAAAAAGCAAGTCGTTTTTGTTTATAAATTAATAAATTAACGTGCTTCTGTCTGATTCGATTTCAAATGTAACTCGAGGACTACAATTCAGGTAAGTTCTTTTTTTTTTCTATTCTTGTTCGTAAATATTAGTATAAAAAAACAGGCAATAAGTTTCTCAAGAGATTCCTGCTGAAGTATGTTTCACGCTGGAAACATTTATTATTGATAGCCAGTATCTGTTTTCATAACAGACACATTCCTTAATAATAAAAACATCGGGCATTGAAGTAAAAAGAATTACTATGTTCAGGGGTACACATCCATGACCTTCGGAAGAACAGTCATGGCGCAACCCTATGTAGTTCATGAATTTTCGGCCCCTCCTACCCTGTAAATTCTTCTGACAACGTTTACACAGCACCAACATACCTTGTTCTAAGCTTACTCAATAGTTCAAATGTCCAAATACTGCCTTTCCTAATTTGGGTAATAAAAGTAAAACGTTTTGCTCTACATCAGTGTTTTGTCCAGTCTTTGTGAATCACAGGCAGAGCACATTCATCTACATGCCACACCTGTATCATAGAAAAATTGGGTGAATTCAGAGCTTTAGGAGGTGATATGTTTTCCCCTAACACGTCTGGATAAAACCCTGCTGTAGGGTATAAATTATGAACTATTCTTACAAATTTAACTTGTTAACTGCTTAAACTGTTTACAGTAATTTTCTTTCTAGTTCTCCACCTTAAAATTTTAAGGCATACTGTACATCATGAATCCCTTGTGAGCATACCTTAGCAATGACAAGTCAAGCCAGGATGGGGTCAGGCATTCTGGGGGCAGCTATTTTTTTATATACCGGAAGAAAAGTTTACTAGTAGTTTTACACTATTAATACTTCACCTGCATTATAATGTAACATGTGTATGGAGAAGGCGTAACCACCTGGGGCTCACCCCTTTGCACTACCCCTGGCGTCGCCACTGAACTCTAGTGGCCTATAGTAAATAGTTTTTCACTTGGGGGGGGGGGGGCTTCTATTTCACTTCTCTTCATTCTGCAAGAATTATTATTATTATAATAAAACAAGAATGAAACTTTCTTCTCCATTTAGGAACATTTTGTTTTACTCATTCTAATTTTCGTATTTATAGTTCTTTTCTTATGAAATTTACCACAAATATACAGTTCCCGTTTATACACATAGTATCAGTATTAGAAGTACCCTGCAAAATCATTATCAAATTGTATTCTTATAAGAAGACAGTTATAGACAGTGGCGTATTTAGGGTGGTGGCTTCCGGGCTTAAGACCCCCCCCCCGAAATCGTACTTAGTATAGTAAAGTAAATGAAATATCGTGCAGAATTTTCACATTTCTAGGCAAAGCCCCTCCCGAAAGTTAGCAAAGCCCCTCCCGAAACAAAATCAAAATACGCCACTGGTTATAGATATGCGACAATCATTTTGGACATGAGTGTAGAGCATGCACCCAGAAATTTTTGTTCGAAGGGGTCCAGTACTACAAGCCACTACACCATCCAGAGTTAATCATTTCCTTGTTAAATGAGTATAGTTTTATTGAAAAAGTGTATGTTGAGCTCGAAAGTTTTTTTTTGGGGGGGGGGCTAGACCTGGTAGACCCTCCTCGTGGTTCGACACCTGCTTACTGTAGGTGTTAACGTTGATGACTTAAAAATTAGGAATAGAGTTCGTTGCTGGAGTTGATCCATCCAGTTGATACCAAGATATGGACTATTTAAAAAAAAAAAAAAAAAAAGGTTCCCAATGCATTGTTATGCGAGTAATTGTGGATATCATCCTTGCTTGATAGAGCTACCTGCAATGCTGTTATGCTTAGCAGGTTAGTATAATGTCCAGGATACAAAATACTAATCTTTCGGTGAAATACAACACGAAAATGAAACTAAATGAGCTTCTACGGTTCGAGAAACTTAAATATTTTCAAACATTCATTCGACTTAAATATACTTCCTTTGTCGAGATAGGTATCAGAGCGAAAACTGGAAGAGATTGCCATTTCTGAAATGATAACGTGTGATTCGAACTACATGAGTTGTCGGTGGGAATAAAAGTCAGATCCCCAGCGTTGAACACATGTACACTAACCAGGTAGCCACTGAAGGAGCTCTAAGTAAGAGATAAGAAGTGGTGTATATATTCAGTGTCTCAAGGATAAGTTCAGGTCTCCTCTGTTTACCTTTTATCAAACCAAATGTAAAAATAGAATAACATGGTAATAGATGGACGTAATCCCCAAACCTTACCATTCTTCTCCCTTCAAATTTACCACTCTATCCCTAAATTTTCTATTTTCTCCAAAATATACCATTCTATCCCCAAATTGACTATTCTTTACTCCAAAAATTTACCATTTTGTCCCAAAATTTTCTATTCTTTCCTCCAAAATATACAATTCTATCCCCAAATTTATTATTCTTTTCTCCAAAATATACAATTCTATCCCCAAATTTACTATTTTTCACCCAAGATATACTATTGTATCCCAATTTTACTATTTTTCCTAAAAAAAAGCCACCTTATCTCCAAATGTACTATTCTTTCCTCCAAAATATACCATCTTATGTCCAAATTTACTATTCTTTCCTCCGAAATTTACCATTCTATCCCGAAATTTACTATTCTTTCCTCCAAAATACAATTCTATTCAGAATTTTACTATTCTTTCTTCCACAATATACAATTCTATTCCCAGAATTACTTTTCTTTCCTCTAAAATTACCATTATATCCCAAATGTACTACTCATTCCTCTAAAATTTACCATTCTGTTCCCAAATTTACTATTCTTTCCTCCAAACTATACCATTCTATTCCGAAATTTACTATTCTTTCTTCCAAAATATACCATTCTATTCCCAAATTAAATATCCTTTCCTCCAAAATATACCATTCTATTCCCAAATTTAGTATTCCCTCCTTCAAAATATACCATCCTATCTCCAAACTTACTATTCTTTCCTTCAAAATATACCTTGTATCCCAATTTTGCTATTTTTTCCTCCAAAATTTACCATTCTATCCTCAAATTTAGTATTCTTTCCTCTAAAATTATCCTTCCATCCCCAAATTTACTATTCTTTTCTCCAAAATATACCATTGTATCCCCAGATTTACTAGTCTTTCCTCGAAAATACAATTCTATCCCCGAATTTCTATTCTTCCCTCCAAAATCTTCCATTATATCCCCAAATTTACTAATATTTCTTCTAAAATTACCCTTCCATCCCCAAATTTACTATTCTTTCCTGCAAAATCTACCATTCTATCCCCAAATTTACTATTCTTTCCTCCAAAATATACAATTGTACAGTATCGTCAAATGTATTATTCTTTTCTCCAAAGTTTACCATTCTGCCCCCAAATTTTCCATTCTGCAGTTTGATTGTAGCAAAATTTTCAGTGAAAAAAAAAATGTTTTCCCAAATTAAATCATGGGCACATCCTGCGCCCTTAAATCCGCCTGTGATCACTTCCTCCTGTGGTATTCATATAGCTCAGAAGTCTACAGTAGTTTCACAATAAACGAAAGTCACTATTATTATTACTATTATTATTATTATTATTATTATTATTATTATTATTATTATTATTATTATTATTATTATTATTATTATTATTATTATTATTATTATTATTATTATTGGGTGATTGCATAGCATATATATTAGAAGATAACAGGAGCAGAAACTGTGAATTAAGTGCATGAAATCTAAAATTTAAAAAGGAATGGAAATAACACGTTCCTTTTATGAAAACAACTCAGAATTGATTCTGGATATAAGCTCAGCCTATGTGTCAGCAGTTGATCTTATACGGCATGATATATCAAGTTGTTTTCTTTCTTTTTACACGTACATACGTCATACGTTAACGTTTCTCATTATTGTGTTTTAAGAGGCGTATAGTACAGTAAAATTCTTCCGTGGGAAACATATGTGATGTAATATATCAGGTTATATTTAAAAACGCACTGTAAATTTTTCTAACTTACGGAGAGAGAGAGAGAGAGAGAGATACCTTTCACACAAGAGCTCATTGAGATAATTTTCAGGTAGCTGTTATTTCTTCATTTAAAAAAATTAATAATAATAAAATAATAAAACAGAAGAAAGGGAGATTTCGAAATATCTCATTCTCCTCGCCGGTGAACTTATTTCTATCATTTACTGCTTATTTACAAGCTAAAATTTGAGCGGAGCTACTGTGATGCTTCAAATTCAATGTTCTTTATATATATTCTTTGAATTTTGTAACAAAAATTATTATTCAAATACTTATTCGAACATTCTTTTTAAAATTAGGAACCCATGTCTTCTTACTGGACAAGGATAGAGCAAAGAAAATGAAATGAAATCTTTGTTTCACGTCATACAGTTATGCCGGCAAGGCTAAAGGAGATGATAATCATGAGAAATTAATGAAAATGGTGGAATGAAGAAAGTAGGAGGAGACGGGAGAACCCTAAGAAACACACACAATGTTTGTTCACCAAAAAATTCACTTGGCGTGAGCTGGGTTCGAACCAAGGACCCCATGCACCAGAGGTGAACGCTCTACCACTGAGGTACCGGCCTGGGGCAGGAATTTTTTCTCGTTCTAATCCGGCTCAAGGGTTCACTTAGCCTCTGTAAAATGGATACCTGGGGAGGGGGGGGACAAAGTCCTCCATAGGGTGGTGCTGACTACATCGAATTTTGTGTGTGCCAAAGTTTAATGTGTTGGTTTGATTGAAATGTCCACTTTACATCGTGAAAAAAAAATGAATTTTTGTAGTTTAACATACCACAATTTTGCCCTTTAGGCTAAAACATACAAATGATTAATGACAATGAGTAATGATGAAGTTAAAGTTTTGTGTTCTTCCTTCGGAAATCGAACCCGCGACCATGTGCAGCATAAGCGCAACCCCTTAGCCACTAGACCAGCGGAGAGGGCTATGTTGATGAGAAACCATCTTCAGAAACACAACCAACGTTTGAACTGAGCTAACACATGCAAGCTCCTCACAAACTCTTTATATGTTCAGAAAACAAGCTGTGGTATTGTACCCAGCCCCAGAGTCAATTGGGAGGTAGTATGTTCTTGAACATGTTCGTGAGTCAAAAACGCACTATGGAAAGGACCCAATAATGACTGATTTCTTTTTTACAAGTTGAAACTGCGACGTTCTGCACACCTAGCCGTGAAAACATTAACAATGCATTTGAGCTACATGTGGTCAGTGAACACTGCATACGCCGTTGGCTTGTGCCGGTGACACAACATTCAAAAATGAGCCACATAGCTACCGAACAACAGCAGAATTGATGAGTTCAAGCGCTAACTATTGGCTGCACTTGATTATGTGTTAGTTCTATACCGTAGTAAATAAAACTATCTGCAGCAGAGACAGGAACCAGGGTCATGGTTAGATTCAAACCAGAACATTCTGAAGTTGATCTGTAAAACTGATGTTTACATTATTCCGTACATCTATTTTTTAAAGTACTTTTCGAAAAATAAGTGGAATTTTGGCGATTTGCCGTAAGGCTTTAAGAAGCTAATAACCCCTAACGCAGGTCTTTTGTATTTTCTTCAGTTTGCCGGATGCTTCATGACCTGAAGCTACAAAGAGTTATTCTTGTAGGCTGTCTTCAGTATTCATGTTGTTCTTAATTCATGTTACAACATTAGTCAGACCTGTATTTCTAACATCTATTTATCAAAATTTCGTGATTTCAGCTTCCAAGGATTTGTTTTTGTGCTTAATATTTGATTAAATTTCGTTTACCTCTATCAGGATTTATATATAGGGTGTTTCAAAACAACACTGACAGCGATTGCAAGGTAATTCCTTACACTAAGATAAGAGAAAAAGTATAGACCAACCTGGGTGCACAAATGCTTTCTTTCCGAATTATAGGCTGCCGAAAACATTAAAAAAAAAAAAAAAAAAAAAAAAAAGAACTTTAAAGATCCATAGCTCCAAAACTATGGGACCAACCGTAGTTGGGTCAAGACTTCACTTAGGAACTAATATGTGCCCTATGCAAAAAAATACATGTTTCAGAATGCTAAGATAATCACGCAACAATTTTTTATAGAGCGAGCTTGGCTACGAGTATATAATTTGAAGTACTCACCAACTACATGTCTAAATATGGTTGCGGAAGTACCGCAGGATTCTGAAACATGGATATTTGGATTTGGCACATACTAGTTCCTAAATAAAATCTTGACCCGACTACGGTTGGTCCCATAGTTTTTAAGCTATGGACTTTTAAAGTTTATTTTTTTGTTTTCGGCAGCCTAAAACTTCAAAAGGAAGCATTTGTGCACTCAGGTTTGTCTATACTTTTTGTCCTATCTTGGTGTCAGGAATCACCTCCCAAACATTGTCGGTGTTGTTTTTGAAACACCATATATATATATATATATATATATATATATATATATATATATATATATATATATATATATATATATATATATATATATATATATGATTTTCATAGCATGATTTTTCTTTTTCAATCTCACATTAAAATCATTATTACGACAATGTGTGTGTGTATTGTAACTTAAGTTTTCCTGTAATATTACAAGTGAGAGTTGATAATAAAATCATAAGTAGGTATCTTTTTTTTTCTTATTGTATATACATCATAATAAGATTACAGGATTCAAAGCAGTATGATTCATGTGCGTATATTTCCATATCATTTTTTAAAGCAAAAAAGTAATTATATTCATAAACAGAAGTTTTTTTTTTCTTTTGTGCGTACAATTATGTTAAAAGTACGCGTCATTTATCTCTGACAGAATAATTAGATGGTTAATTCGATTGTATAATTTTAATTAGCTTTTTCGTGCGTTTTCCTGTGTAGTAGATTCCCTTTTTAATTATTATTATTGTTGCCGGTCTTTCACCTGTTTTTACACGGTTCAATTCTCTTTGAAAGGGAAAAAAAAATCCGCAGTAATAGTTTTCTTGAAATTTATTTTATTTATTTGTTTATTTATAATAGGTTTCAGATACAGCACTAGGCCATTTTACACTGAAACATTTTAATAATTATATAACATAACAATAGAATAACAATTTGAAATCAAGATAGTACAGTGCAATGGCAACATTACAAAAGATAGTTAGTTAGTTCATTTATAGATGATCTAAAGGTATGCTCATTTGAAAGAAACGTCTACAGTTTCTGGTAACTTGTGGTCTACAGTTTCTGGTAACAGTTTCTGGTAACTCAAAGGTTTCGTTATATGTGCTAACAATTCGGTTTAGAAGGGACCTTTGGACAATATTAACTCTCGCCGCTCAAGTGTAAACGAAATCTTTGAGTTTTACGTCCCACGGTTATGCCGGTTAGGCTAAAGAAGACGGTGATAATGAGAGATGAGTGAAAGGGTGGAATGAAGAAAGTGGGAGGAAACGGGAGTACCCCGAGAAAACCCACGAGCACGGTGTTTGTCCATCACAAAGTTCACTTGGCGGGGGCTGGGATCGAACCCGGGACCCCAAGCACCAGAGGTGAACGCTCTACCACTGAGCCACCGCGCCCCCCTCAAGTGTAAACGAGATCACTAGACCGTGTTGTTCTAGCGGGTACGCGAAAATTGATCTGACTTAATAACTGTTCACATGATATATGGCCATTTACAATTTTATGGAAAAATATTGGGTCAGAAATTTTGTTTCTCACTAGGGGGGGGGGTGATATTGACAAATGTTAAAACATCATTTTTTGGAAGTGTTCGAAAGTGAGGTACTCGGTAGGATACAATGGCTAAAAGGAAATTAATTACAGAATGTAATTTTTTCAGATGAGTAGGGCAGGCCATAGACCAGATAGGAGAACAGTACTCAATAGTGGGTGATAAATATTATGATGTCAAAGATGCACTGAACAAGAGAGCTGTTCTAATGCAGAATCCGAAATATTGAGACATTTACAATCTACCGTTTGATATTATAAGTTTCTGGTCACATAACGTATTTTTGGCGTTTGTAAGATACTAATCTGCGGAAAGTTGCAAATCTTCTATATATGTATATATCGTCGCATGATAACCAGAGAAACGTAACTCCAAAAATGCAGTTTTTGTTTTCTTCATGTTTGGACATAATTTTGAAAGCCTCACTTGGTGTAAATGGAACGTAACGCCATCTGTTCACCTTGTGGATCATCTGTTGTAATGTAGTTCAATATAACATCTTTTTAAAATCACATCTTTCTAAGAAAACAATATTTTTGTCTTCTCGCTTGTAAACCTACGAAAATGGAGTTACGTCCCTCTGCTTCTCATGCGACGATATGTAGTATATATAAAAATGAAATTGAAAATGTTTGACAGGTAAACTCTTCTTACGACCTTGTACCGATTTTGATTATTTTTGCTGCATAAGCAGTCCTGGTCTTTTCTTAGGTTTTTATCAGATTAGTTTTCCTGAAGGGGATATGCTAAGAGGATTCCAAAATTTATGCCAAAAGTGCCGATTTTCAGTTTAGCGTCTCGTTCAGCAGGACGCTATATGAAACGTGGAATCCGAACTACATGAGTTTCCGCCAAAAATCGAACCCTGGTCTCCCACGTTAATGGCGCACAAGCTATCCACATAGCGACAAAGAGAATTAGAATAATAAAATAAGTGAAAAAATGTTTTAAAGGAAATTAATTTCACTCAAAAGAAGATAGATATCAATGCGCATGCCCAGTCGTATCTTTTCCTTACGCCATTTTCAACTCAATGTGATGGTACGTTTAGCGCAGACCACTGTTTGTAGATTCAGGAAATTTCCCTGATGCTGCAATGCTCCATTGCTAGTGACCATATAACGTGGCGTTCTTTCGGTTTCCATTCTGCCAACCAATATAAGTTATGACGCCTGTGTAATATTCAAGTTTGAAATGTGTCAGTCGACTTGGTTCCACCGTGTACAACCAAGTCACATAAGTGCTATTTTAGCTTAAATTTTGATCTAATATGACCGGGAGCTGTAGTCTCTAAAGATCCTTTAAATTCTTGTACGTATATTGTATAAAAATAGTTGTAGATTACATTTTAGCTGAAACTATGATGCATTCCTTAGATAAATAATTTGAACGAGCGAATAGAACAGTATCTACCATTCACCGACATGCATTGCTTACTCCATCCAGTTCCTGACACCCTGATCTTATTTCCAATGATTGCCAGATTGTGATTCAGTGCTTTGGCTTATCAATCACGGACAATCTATAATAGACATTGTTCATAAAAACATTATCCAAATAGTGAACTTTGACTCATGACTAGCCACTTTCACGTGAGCTTTATTTTGGAAAGATTATTGGTAGAAGAATAAACCAAGATACACAAAAATGGTTTGGATTCATTTCGCAATTCAATCTTTCTTGCAGGAAGATAATCTTATTTTTCAGTAAACATAGTCGTCATTGTGCGACCGTAGATCTTTGAGTACGTATAAAAGATATGCAATTTTTTGTAAGATAAACGGCTAAGATATTGTTTGAATTTCATTTGCCAATTACGCCGTTTCTCAACAATTGTCTTTGATTATATATTGTAGACTTTATGAGGCATATCTTCCAATATCTGATAAAAAGAGGTAGTATTATTTAACAAAAGAACATGCTATAGTTACGAAGAATTGAGTCATTATATAGATTTATATAGATTTTAAAAAGCAAAACTTTATGGGTTTGCGCATCACGGCCCACTAATGATTTTATTAATATTTTCTTTTCGATATATTTATGCGTGTCGTAGACAAATTATGGAAAAACACCGTGGCTCTTTTACACAGGGTATATCAAAACAACACCGACAACGTATCGGAGGTGAATCCTGACACCAAGACAGGACAAAAAGTATAGACAAACCTGGGTGCACAAATGCTTTCTTTCGGAGTTATAGGCCGGCAGAAATATAAAAAAAAATGAATTTTAAAGGTCTATAGATCCAAAACTATGGGACCTGCCGTAGTCGGGTCAAGACTTCACTTAGGAACTAGTATGTGCCCTATCCAAATATCCAAGTTTCAGAATCCTGTGGTACCGCAACAATTTGTATAGTAGTAGTTGTTGAGTACTTCAAATTTAATGCCCGTAGCCAAACTCTATAAAAAATGTCACGTGAGTACCTTAGGATTCTGAATATGGCTTTTTGGAAAGCTCACATATTAGTTCCTAAGTGAAGTCTTGACCTGACTACGGTAGGTCCCATAGTTTTGGAGTTGTCGACCTTTAAAATTCATTTTTTCATGTTTTCAGAAGCCTATAACTCCGAAAGGAAGCCTTTGTGCACCCAAATTGGTCTATACTTTTTGTCTTATCTTGTGAGGAATCACCTCCCAATAATAATAATAATAATAATAATAATAATAATAATAATAATAATAATAATAATAATAATAATAATAATAATAATAATAATAATAATAAAGTTTTCCAAGTTACACCATGTATAGGGATGCCCAGGAGACAAGAGTTGAATATGTCTCGTCTCGAAAAAATGTCTGCTGGAAGAATTCTTTCCCATCTAGAATCTCATCACGAAAAGTGTATCATATCGTAAGCAACTCTAGTCATGTTATACTAGTATGTAGAATATATGGTCACGTTCTAAAGCAGGCATGTGCAACAGCCAGCTACTGTTGTCAACGGCTCGAGCGGCTCGGCTCACGGCTCAGTCACCACCGAGCCAAGCCAACAGCTCACCAAACCGAACAGGCTCGAGCCCTCGGCTCATTTGGGTCGAACCGAGCCGAGCCGAACTGAGCGGATGGCTCATCGCAACCGAGCCGGCTCGAGCCGATGGCTCACCTGAGCTGAGCCGAACCGAGCCGATGGCTCACCTGAGCCGAGCTGAACTGAGCGGGTGGCTCATCGCAACCGAGCAGGTTGACATCATTACAGCCAGCCCTCGGACCTTCCCCCCGGCCTACTAAGCCCTTTAATTCGGCTCGCCTGACTCGTTATTGAAAATGAATTTTTTGCGTAACCTCTTAAACTGAGCCAAAAGTTTTGTTGATGTACCGTACTTCAGATGCTCGGTTACTAACTATTTTGAATATTTCAGATATATATTATATTTCTTATTCCTCTTTATATCCAATGACGCATTTTTACTTCAGTACTGTTCGTTTGTGGGCACGTCTGGCTTCAAGAATTATAATAGATTGCATAATCGAATAGTGCAATTTTAATATTTAAAATTAAAAAAACAGTAGTATAGGTACCACATCGAATTTTGAGTTTTGCTATACTGTATCTATTTTAGAACATCCGGGTGTTACTATGAGCTTTCTCGAAGGAGGTTTTAGAACTTACGCCAATAAATAATTTCATTCTTTTTTTTTTTTAAGTTATGTTGAGAAACTCGTATTTGTAAGTTACTTACGTTTGTAAAGACTGAAGAGATTTGTTCATTCCTGTAATTAGTTCTTTTAACCAATTAAGTTCAGTGGGCGTGAATTGGCTGTCTCTTTCCGTCTTTCTTTCTTTCTTGTGTTCTTCCATTGTTGTTGTATGGTGAAACGGAATGAATTAAAATGTACAGTTAGAATGTGTCTCGCTATTGGAGCCTAGAAACCTGGACTGTGTTACTGGTGCATGAGCAAACCAACAACAGCGAGCGAACAAATGTTTGTGGCTGGCTGCATTGAAGATCTACTGAACGGGTACCGGCCCAGCAGAGACCAGAACGTATAGCATCCATAGCTGTGGGAATTGATGATGATGACCAGCCAGAGCAGAATAAAGCCAGTGCAGGATGAAAGGTTTGACCTCTCGTCGTTTTCATGTTTGGGCGTCAACCTTTCCTCTTCTGGAGTCTGACTGAAGAACAGGCTGGAGTGGCCGCGAGGCATCTGCAATCCGGCGAAAGTATACTTAAAACTACTCGTCATTGGTCGTTTGTTGTTGTTGTTGTTCGGGTTGTTTTGTTTGATAGTAATATTTGTTGTTGCAGTCTCTTGGTAATATGTAAATGCCGAAGATTTAATGTGAGTAACATGTGCAATCAAGCCAAGTGTTGTTGCTAAGTGGCCATTATATGAACGGCCTCATTAAAATGATTAAGATTGATTATGTACATTTATTATGTTAAATACAAAATCCAGAATATGTTAGGAGAGGTCATGTTCATTTTGTTGCTGGTAGCGTAAATGTCCTGCAACGAAATATTATATACACTGATTCAAGGGCGCCCATGTTGTGGTTTCCAAGGGGGGGGGGAAAGTATAAGCAACGTTTCAAATATAGTTTCAAATTTTGCCGTAACTAATGTAAAAATTCTATTGGGTTTTCGATATTCCCAAGTACATTTTCGTCTTGGGGGGGGGCAATCGCCCCACCTTGCCCCCCTGATGGGCGCCCTTGCACTGATTTGAATATCCACCTTGCTTAACCAAAAATTGCTCCGGTTCAATATTAACTGAATTATAGTAGGGATGGCCACAAAGTTCCGGTTCTCGGAAATCCGGTTTTCAGAACCGGTTCTGGATCTGGACCCGAAAACCCGGTTCCAGAACCGGATCTTAGGAACCGGTTTCAGATCTGGATCTGAAAACCTGATTCCAGAACCGGATCTTGGGAACCGAATCCAGACCTGGATCCGAAGAACCGGATCCGTTCAGACCCGAAAACCGGTTCCACCAGGAACCGGTTCTGGCCAACCCTAAATTATAGAGGGCAAGGAACTGGATAGTACATATGGCCTGTTGAATCATTGAGATTACTGATATTATTTTAAATAAATAAATAAAAATCGAATACTCCTTACTCAGATTTCTACAAAATTATTAGCATGTAACGAAAAAATATCCAATGATGAGACATATCAATTGATAGATGCCATCAGTTGAACATTATGAGGATGATTCGGAAAGTAATGCCTCCAAGGTAATACAGTATCTTTATATGTGTTTGACAAGTAGCACTGATACAGGTATCAGTGGGCAATGTCAGCTACAAATGGTGGCATCATTTTTCAATATAGTCCCCATTACGGGCATCATACTTGCGTCAACGCGAAACAAGGTTTTTTGTGCCGTCGGCGAAGAATTGTGGTGGCTACTGGCGACACGATTGCCGAACTGCTCCTTCCACCTCCGCTCCACAACTGTAGCGTTCGCCCTGAAGGTAATCCTTAAGTTTGGGGAAGAGCCAAAAGCCACAGGGCGCAAGATCCGGACTATAGGCAGGATGAGGCAGAATGTTAACAACACTTTGCCAGCAGATGGGACAACTTTGAAACTTTTGGGCGAAGGAGAGGACGTGTGGCGGTTCTCCATCGACTGACGCATTGTTTCCGGTATCTACGATTTGTCACCGGCGATGAATGTTCCTGGGCGCCAGTGGCGAACGCAAGGGGGAGCGATTGGGGCAAAGCTCTTAAAAGTAGCTCTAAGTAGCAGTATTACACCCCCCCAGAAGTCCATCCTGAATCCACCCCTGCTACGCGCATCGCCGTCCGCAGTCAAAATTTCAATGACAGCCCGCTGTTTGAACCGGGCGTCACCATTGAATGCCATGGATCGCTCCATTACTCTGGAAGGAGAAGAGATAGGAAGGTGAAACAAGTGACTTTCTATAGCTTAAACATCAGATAATAAACAGTTCAGAATATGTAGTACTATTGGTCAAGTAGTGGGCTAGGAGGCATTACTTTTTGGATCCTCCTCGTATTAGGGTGAGTATAAATCTCATGCGTAGTACTTGACAAAACCGAGAAAACTTGTTTTATAAATTAAAGATTGTGCTATACGATAACGTCGCAGCCTATTGTAAGATGAAACTGATTCTGAAATATACACCAACCAAGTTTTCATTATGACACTAATAAGACAACAGTAGATAAATGGAATAAGAAAATTGTGTTCTATGTATAATCAGGCTTTAGTTTCTGCAAGCATTTTTCCACTTCATGGTTTGTACAGGGAAGAGTTTGCTTAACACAATTTGCCTGTAATGTTTTTACGTGAATGTTGTGAGTTTATTTCTAATTTTTTTTTAAAGAAAAAAATTTCTACCATGTCGGCAGCACACAGCGTGTGGGAAAGTGACTAATTCCACGTAGGTGGATAGGAATTAAGCGCTCCAGTGTTTTTCAGCTGCGAATAACTAACTTCGGTGTGATGAGATCATTCTATGAATAATTCATCCATTTGTCGATAATTGTTATCCACAAAAGCACCTTGCTCCCTCCCCCCTCTCCCCCTTACACGACACGCATTTAGAAAAGAGTTGTTTTTGGAGCCGTCGGCCGATCGCTGGGATTTTCCGTATGCACGAAAGAGATAGCATGCTTTGCTAAAAACTATTCGAGAGTTTTAATAATGGTTTGATGTCACACAATGCTCCAATTTGTTCTTTTGTGTTTAACGTTCCAAACATTTGCTTTGAGCTTTCAAACGAATGTAGGTGCTTTGATTTCGTCGCTGCTGAAAAATCGTTAAAGGCACAAAGTGTTCTACTATTACTGACATGCTACTTTCAGCAAATTTAGAAGATTTTGAGTTGATTGAGTTGAGTTGATTATAGTTTAGAGTCCCTTTCAGCAGCGAAGCTATATGAGATGTGGACATACTGATTAACATGGAATCCGAACCACATGAGCTCCCGCCGGGAATCGAACCCAGGTCTCCCACGCCAAAGGCGCGTACGCTAACCGCTTAGCCACGAGGGAGCTCTTAGAAGATTTTGTACACTGCGATTTAGTGACGTTGATTAGGCAGGGAAAATGGACACAGTTGTTGCACCTTTTTGTTCCCGCATTATAAAGGGCGCCCATCAGGGGGGGCTAGGTGGGGCGCTTGCCCCCTAGAGGAAATTCTACTTCGAAAGATCGAAAACCCAATAGAATTTTTAGAATACATACCGCAAAATTTGAAACTATATTTGAAATGTTGCTTATATTTGCCCCCCTTGAAAACCACAACATGGGCGCCCTTGCGCATTATGTCTCGTCAAAGTGCTAATCAGTTTTTCCTTCGAGAAAAGTCACACAAAACAAACAATAATATAGTAATTTCCCTGAACAATCTTGTTTATATATGAGGCACGTGCAGAAAGTAAATTTCCCTTGAGCGGTAAACACAAAGAAGACATACTGACTTTGAAATATATTGTCACAGATATAGCACAGGTAACATTATTTTTCAATATATTCACCGCCGATCTTCTTGAATCGTTTCACTGGGACGTTTTTGTCTACACATCGTATAGCCTGGATCTGTCTATAAATGATTTTCATGTCTTCTTACTCCTTAAAAAAATGTCTGGTAAGAATTTTGGTAGTGATAAAGAATTGGAGACAGTCGTCATATACTGGTTCCATTCTAAGGCGGCTAATTTTTACAACGTCGGGATACAAAAGTTGACCCCATGGCAGGCCCTACCTAAGGGGTCTAGGGGGGATGCCCCCTAAAATTTTTACGGTAGGCTTGCGAATGAAGTATAATATATTGATGAACTACAACATGGTTAGATCGGGCCCCCTTTAACTTCAGCCCCCCCCCTACATTTTTGGGCTGGCTACCGGCCTGCTCCATGATGTGACAAATGTCTGAATTACAGTGGCGAATATGTTGAAAACTAGTGGTACCTGTCCTATATCTGTGATAATGCATATTTCAAGGCCAGTGCGTCTCTTTTGGTGTTAACAGCCTTAGGGAAACTTACTTTCTGGACGCTCTCATGTAAAGCTAAATCTGCTATACAGATCATCTCTGTTGAATTATTTGAAATGAATTTTTGAACATAGCAAATTCGAATCTCTGTACGAATACCAGTGTTAAGGCAATACCGAACTAAATTCATGTCTTTTTTTATTAAAATGAGTCTCTTAAGGGACAGGAGAGAGAAGTTAAAGAATTATATCAAAAATAGAATATATCTGGATCCCTTGTAGTTAGGAAGATAAAATTTGGAAGATATTATAAAATAATTTCACCCTATCCCAGAATTTTCCAAAATTCCGTTTCTAAGGTTGGTGGGAGCCAAATTTCCTAATATTTCCGATTTTGTATTCGTTATTGAAATGGTAAAAATAAGGACTCAATTTGACATAGTATCAATTTTCTAACCTAAAATCGCTTGCTGGTTCGGATTAAGATAATCCTGTCTGAAATTTCACTTTGGTTGATTAGCTGAACCAGCGCTCTCTACACAGCACATCATTCACATATAAGCATGATTCTCCTTGTCATTCCTCACAACATCTGTACTTGTCCCTTTACAGCCACAAGTAAAAGACGTCTTGATAAAAATCAACAAGGGGTACAATAAAGGGGAGATTTTTTAAAAAAAATATTTCGCATCTTTTGCAAGATTTGAGCCTACTTCCGGCTCGAGTTTCTAATTCATGTATGATCAGTGTTTTCTTTCTTCTTGCATGCAATATGTAATAAGCAAATACATTACATACACAATTAATTATAATCTCAGTGAGATATGGTGTTCATTGGGCAAAAGATTGCAAATAAGAAAGATTCATCGCAAGGGCGCCGATCCTGGGGGGCCCGGGTCCCCCAAAGCTCATGTTCCCCCCTATTGTATTTATGAATATACAATATTTGACATAATTTGAATACAATTTGACTTAAAATCCTCATATATATACCTTCTGCATCTAAATGCCCTCCGCCCAATTTACAGGGAAATCGGCGCCCTTGATTCATCGTAGACTGGAGAAATGGTTATCTTTCGTTTTTCATTATCATTTGGGTATAAATCAAAAGCCTAAGAGATATACAACTCCTATATATACAAATGTGTGGAGTTGAAATGTATAACTCGCAAGAGATTATGCTTTACTTTTTTTTAAAAAAAACATTTCAACACTTCCAGTGTACCTCTAAAAATGTAATAAAGAAATAATGACCACGTTCTTTAACATTCAATTAAAACTGAACAATCTACACAAAATTTGCTATAGTTCAGTGAAAACGGTATCTTTTTAGAGCCTATGGTTGCAGAGAACTCATTGTTGAAAGGATTGGCCACAAACATATAAACTTTTCTTGACCACAAACATATAAACCTAGCATTTTCATATACAGGGTGTTTCAAAACAATGCCGACAACGTTCGGAAGGTGATTCCTGACACCAAGGTAAGACGAAAAGTATAGACCATCCTGGGTGCACAAATGCTTCCTTTCGCACGTTATAGGCTGCCGAAAACATGAAAAAAAAAAAAGAAAGAAAAAAAAGCAGTTTAAAGATCCATGGCTCCAAAACTATGAGAGTACCGTAGTCGGCTCAAGACTTCACTTAGGAAGTAATATGTGCGCTATCCAAAATATATATCAGAATCGTAAGGTACTCACGCAACAATTTTTATAGAGGCTGTTTGGCTTTTAGTTTGAAATACTCACCAACTACTGTACGTGTATAAAAATTGTTGCGGAAGTAACGCAGCATTGTAAAGCATGGATATTTGGATAAGGCACATACTAATTTCTAAATAAAGTCTTAGCCCGACTACGGTAGATCCCATAGTTTTGGAACTGTGGACCTTTAAGGTTAATTTTTTTTTCATGTTTTCGGCAGCCTCTAACTCCGAAATGACGGATTTCTATACCCAGATTTGTCTATAATGTTCATCTTATCTTGGTGTCAGGAATCACCTCCCAAACGTTGTCGATGTTATTTTGAAACACACTGTATATATACACAGAACCGGTTGTTAAAAAATTAGAATGGTTGTGTTATTCGTTCCATCAGTGAAAAAGAAATGAAAGAAAGATCACATCAATAAAATGAAAGCACTATTAATAAACCACATATCTTTTGTTTCTATTGCACTGTATATAATATTAATTATCATATGTATTGCGAGTATATATACGTAGAAAACCACAAATTAGAGCATGTAGGGTGGAAAATTCTGGTATAAAATCATTCTTTGGAGATGAGACTTTGGTTCGTAGGCGGTTGAAAGAGAAGAGAAGCTATGTGCATTCCCTTTGCATTCCAGCCATAATTGATTTGTATGCGGCTGCTGTACACGAAATATTGCACCAAAGAGCCCTCTAGGATGCCGTCGGCTTGGTTGTTGGGCTTCATTCGAGGTCACGGCATGTTCCAACATGCCTTTGTCTCTCTTTTGTACTTTTTTTTAACTTTATTTATTAGTTTAGCTTAGGAAAAACGAAAACTTAGGTGCTTTTATGAATTCCTAAGCACGTGGCTGGGGATGGAAGCTTTTAAAAATCCTCTGTGTTTGTGTAAGGACACGTCCAGAGAGGTGTTGCGCTGGTATTTTGTTTGCAAAGCCTCGTCGTATCATTTTGTGCTCTTCTTCTTGAGTTTGGGAGAGAATAAGCTATTGAACAAAGTGTCCTGGGCTGGCTGGCGTGGCAGGTAGATGGAATGCATAGGCCGGTAGAACTTGATGGTGTGTGGGCCGTTATAATCTTGCCTTTCAGTTCGTGTTTTTTGATTTGGGTCATTGAAGGCGGATGAACGGATCAGGCAAAACTAGTGACAGTGTTATCCGAATTAAGCTATGAAGAAATTAGTTAGGTCGTGACTTTCCACTAAATGGAGCGAAAATCAATGTCAGTCAATTAATGTACACTTCTAGTAAAAGTCTCTTTGAAAGTGGTTGGACATGACGTTAGAATAAGAGGATTTTTTCCTAATTATTCGTAAATTAATTAATTTAACAGTATAGAAGACTCATAGCTACTTCAAAATAACTTAAATAATTTTTCCTTCTTGTGTAACACATGGCTTCTAAAAGTGAATCCCGATAACAGTGGATTCATAACACTACTCTTTAAAGAAAAATAATGTACACACTTCATCTAACATAGTTTAGCTATTACGAGAGTCAATAGTCATAAGGATCTTAAAGTTACGTTTGACAGAAAAAAAAAGAACATATAAACACTATTACTAAGCACTCTATACATCTTCTAGAACTTCTGTACAGATTGGCAGGAATACGGAAAATCTCTTACTTAGCAGCTTTCTAGAAGACAATAATTTCTCCTAAATTAGATTATTGTTCACCTATCTGAACAATGTCATCTCCTACAAACCTACCCCGGCTAAACTTAGTACTAAACTTCTTCCTTGCAATAGTACGTCTTAGAGTACTTCGCACACGTGCGATGACAAAGTACGAACTGTTATGAACACTAAATATTCAACTACCTGATACTCTTCATAAAATCAGTGACCTCATAAATCTGTATAAACTCACACATGGTCAACTCAGGTCCGAAACGCTTCTCAGAATTTTATTCCGAATTCCATTCAGACAAACACGTAACATACATCTTTTTCATATACCTAGATTTTCAATCGTTCAATGCTCTGTTCTACAGGCTTCCAAAGTTATACAATGAATTGTCACATACATTTGTAGATTTATTAAACTCTGAAAATGCATATAACTCAGCACGTTATCATCTCTTAGATTTGTTAGATATTTCAGTGTAAACTCGCATTCAACTGTATATGGAATTATGTTCGTACATAAGAAATAAAATAAAAAATCTTATATACGTACCTGGTATAGTTTCAAACTATCAATATGTGTACCTACTCTGTTCGTCCTTCGATAAATGGCAGACCAAAAGCAGTGAGAGATAGCGGGAAATGATGGATGACCCTGCATCCCAAAAATATTTCCCGTTTGAATCCATACCATTCAATTGAAACCCGAAGATTAAAATAGGCCACTTTTGGTTTCAACATCAAAGGACCAGTGTTCCGGTTAACATAGGCCAGTGGTTTCAGCATGACTTCCAGTTTCACGTGTTATTTCAACATCATGAGTCCAGTGTTGCGGTTAACACAGGCCAGTGATTTCAGCAGGACATCCAGTTTCACGTGTTATTTCAACATCAAGGGTCCAGTGTTGCGGTTAACACAGGCCAGTGATTTCAGCAGGACTTCCAGTTTCACGTGTTATTTCATCATCAAGGGTCCAGTGTTGCGGTTAACACAGGCCAGTGATTTCAGCAGGACTTCCAGTTTCACGTGTTATTTCAACATCAAGGGTCCAGTGTTGCGGTTAACACAGGCCAGTGATTTCAGCAGGACTTCCAGTTTCACGTGTTATTTCAACATCAAGGGTCCAGTGTTGTGGTTAACACATGTCCGGTGTTACCGGTTTGATACAGAGTTGATGTTATTTTTGCAGCATTAAAAAACACGACAGTGTATCACAGCCATTTCAAAAGTATCTTGTATATTTGAAAGACATCTATACTGTAACTTCTACCAAGCACATTGCCTTATAAGGATGTCATAAATACCTAAGAAACTAAAAGTAAGAATTTGTATTAGTTCTTATTTTTAGCTATAAGCAAAGCTTCACGCATAGTATTTATACCAAGGAACGCACAACGTATTATATTTTCTGTAATGTTTCACGAAAATAGCTTTGTTAGCGCATGAATTTTCTAAGTACATTTACATTAGCAGAAGAACTATCACTTGTTTTCGATGTTCAGACTCTTATTCTCACTATATTTCAACCCATAAAGACTCTTCAAAATGGCGTTAAATTCAGAACTCTTGACACTGCGTTTGATTATTTTCCTGGCCATTTTTCGATGCTCTTCTTTCATTCAGGAAGCATGGTTACCAATTCACAATATTAAAGTCGACGATGTTTCTCTTCCTCGTCACTTATAATCCATTTGTGGTAACCATTTACAAATAATTTGTACCAGAAGCTGTTTGGAAACTATACATAAAATAACACCAGTGGGTTGTTACTAAAATCTTGCATACTACAATTCATCGTATCAGGTAGCTGATTTATCCACTACCATTTTAACAATGTGCTTCAGAATGAGATGCATTTGAAGTAGCACCAGTCATCGTGTATCTAAATTTAGAACAACTCGGGTAAACTGAGCCAGTGTGTTGAACTAACACAGCCATCCTTCTATTTATTTATTTATTTATTTATTTTTAGTCTAGGCTCCATCTTCGCCCTTATCCCTCTGTTGCAAACGGAAGTGGTAGACGTAACAGTCCTGGTTTTCAGTATTACATTCTTATAGTTCGGAAGTCTGTTGTAGTTTCATGGCGATAAAGGAAGCTTATATACAAGGGGGATCCAAAAATAACCGGAATTTCCTGATAAAAATCATGGATTTCATTACTTTAATACAACTTCCCAAATACAACTTCAATCACTTTCCAGCTATTTTTCCATTAGTACTAATGCACTTGTCCAAACATACATTGCATTGTTCGAACTTACAAATTCGGCCATTTTGATTGCGTTTGACTTCATCGACATCGGCAAAACACCTGTTTTTAAAGCATTTTTTTTGTTTAAATGTAAGCTGTTTGCATCATCATCATAGTTTCTGCTGCGTCCTTTCCGTGTAAAAAGCAAAACTTCGTGAGCCTTTTCATCGTGTCACGATTGCACTACAAACACACGAAGAACTGTCAGAGAAACCACACGCGCCCTTGTCACTTGATGCCGCCCTTGTCACTTGGCTTACTGACTCAGCAGACGCCCCACAGCGTCCTAGCAAAGCAACCTCTTACTACAAGTACACGATGCGCAGAAGCACGATTCCGGTTATTTTTGGGTCCTCCCTCGTATTTGAGTTTCGAAATAAATCTCGACAAAATAGAGAACACTACTTTTGGAAAGTAATATATTCAGCATTTACATGTTAATAATATTTTCCTCTTCTGTGAGGAATCGGTTTCTTTGATACTATACGAAGTCAGAGTAGAGTGCCAGTGACTAGCTGTGAAGGGCTAATTCTTACTCCTAACTCTTAACCTATTCCTGCAATCCAGCGCATTAATTCTAGGTACACACAAAAAGAATGGCTATGTTAATTCAACATAGTGACAGTATGTCACCCGAATGTGTTATAAATTGTAACGCATTCTTGGTGCTACTTCAACTCCATCGCTCTTTGGAGTAAAATGTTAAAATGGTAGTCGATAAGTCAATCATCTGACATGACGAGTCATTTTAGTAGCATACCATTGATGTTGTTTTATTTTGGTGGGAAACAGTTACTTTTACTGAAAGAGAAAAAATTTCTTTCTTATTAAATGGACTTGACTCGTATGAGGGATTAGAAGGGGTGGTGTAAATTATTTATAAGTGGTTACAAGGAACGAAATATGGTAGGCGATGAAGAGAAAAGTAGTGACTTCTACTAACCGCTCAACGCCGTTTCTGTGTCAAATCAGTTGTCCTACGTGACACAGAGGCGACACGTTTCAAAGTTGAATATTGGACAGATGCAATAACTTGGAGTGGGTTGCTGTGAGAGATAGGAAGTGAATAGGATTCCATTTCATAAGAACACTGTTAACAGTTACAATAAACCGTTGGAGCAATGTCAGCTAACAATAACATTTCTGAATACATTTCGTAAGAAGTAATAAACACAGAAAACACGTTGTCCAATATTTCAGCGATGCTTATGGCAACTGTTATGGTATTCTTGTGAAATGGAATCATATCCTCTTTCAATCCGTTACCCGCAACCTATTCCAAGTTATCGCGCCTGCGCAATATTTAACTTTTAAATATGGAAGTTGGCTCCGCACTACCCTGTATAAAAATTGAAACTCTGCCACTCCTCAGGACCCGAGGTTGCCGGATTTTTGAATGTTAATTTGTATTTGCTATTATTGCTGTCAGTAACCGCCACAAATGATTGATTCCTTTGTTTTCATCGAAATGTAACAAAGCAAGGCAACTCCTATACACTCGCTGTGTAAGTTTAAAGTAAACAGGAAGAGTGAAAAATAAGTAAAAATTAAACAGAAAAAAAACTGTTATATTTCGATAACCTAACATTAGCTACAGTAGTACCAGAACGTTGTCAATCGGCGTCCCGTTATCCAACATGCACTTTTTATTGCTTGCTTTATATAGTTGTGTGTCCTTGGAAAACTTGAAGAACGTGTTTGGTTAGGAACGTCTTAATTCGCGCATCGTTTTGTTATATTTTGGTCGATGAATAAGACACAATGATGTGGCAGATACCCGCCATGTCTTTGTTAAGTTGAAATAAACTATTTGATTTTTCAAAATTTTGGAGACAAATATTTCTTGCAGGGTTGCCAACCATACGATAATTTATCGTGATATACGATAATTTAAGCCTTAATACGATATACGATAATGCCCTTGCGATAATAGGTGAATATACGATAATTTTAGAACGTACACATTTTAGCAGTTTTTGAATGTGCAAATAAATTGTAGGTGTGCAATAAAGAATTACAAAACACATTTTTAACAGTCATTCTCGCCAAAATAAATCAATAACGATTTGAGAATTGGTAACCCTGCATCTATCACATTTACGTGGAGGTGGCAATATTGTTTGTTCATGATAGATGGCTCTATTATTCCCTTACGTGAATGTTAGCACCTTTGTTTGGATGTGAAAAACAAAGAAGTTAGAATCGTTCTGTGGCAAGTGAAATTACGTATCCCGTAATTACTTTGCGTAATTAAGTATGATAAGGATAGTGACACCGATTTGGAGTTTGACACTGAAGATTACTAGGTAAATTTATTATATATTATTGCTATTATTAGTAGTATTATACTTATTTCTACAGTTATCACGCCTATAACGAATATACGATAATCTTTTGTAATATACGATAATTTTAAGGACGAAAATCGATAATTTTGCTCTTCGAGGTTGGCAACGCTGTTTTCTTGGGAACATTTTTGATCTTGTTGTTCATGGAAACCCTAAAAATGAGGCGACACAATAGCACAGCGGTAGAACTCTCGTTGATTTATTGATTAATTTTGGGTTTAGCGTCCCTTCCAGCAGCAAGGCTGTATGGGACGTGGACCTACAGCTTAACGTAGGATCCGAACCCAAGGATGTTATAGAGTATCTGCCCATATGTATCTTCATCCTATTATATCGATGAAGCCAAAAAACAACCGAGCATGTCTGATTGGCTACTCTCGTGTCCATCATTGTCTGATTGGCTACTTTCGTTTCCGCCATGATTGTTGGCTCAGAACATTGCGATCCTATTGGGCGGAGTGGGCAGAGTATGGGGTGGTGAAACTGTGACGTATGGCTTCAAGATTTTGTTGTAAGGGCAGATCCTTTATTTTATAAGATCCTTGTCCGAACCACATGAGGTCTCACCGGAAGTGAGCTCGAGCTTCATTGAATATAGTGAGCCTGAACCCGAATGAGCCTCGATTACAAAATGACCATTTTTACAACACTCTGGGCGTTAATACAAACCAGGTCTAACCATTTGCGAACTACCTAGATACAGAATAAATACAACGTCCAGTGTGTAATTGAAAGTAGACAGCACCGTAACTTGATTTTTTTTTCTCGGGTAGCAATCATCAGTACTTGTGTGCCTCTAGAAAAATATGAAGTTGAGCCCCTTAGAAAAATACTATATTTGGAACCCACTAGAATTTAAAATTCTAGTAAATTTGTAGGGAACTCAGTTGCCGTTTTACTACGGATTAGGGATTAGATTTCTGGGCTTTCGGCATCTATGGCCATGTTAGCCCATCACACGTATGAAAGATGACGTCCCTCGACAAGCATAGTGTCCGGGGAATTGAAGAAGAAGAAAGGAATGCGGAAAGAAGGAAGGAAGTTGACTAGGACCAATATGTTAGGTACCATCCCGGCATTTGCCTAGTGTGAATGAGGAAAACCCAGGAAAACTTCAAACAAGATGGCTAGCCTGAAAAAGCTGTTACACCTTTTTGACGAGTATCCCCGCGGGGCCACTTACCGTTTCATTGAAGTTGGGTTCAGTTTAAGATTTTGTTTCATTTTAAGAAAATAAATTTTGTTTATGATAGATAATGGGACACCAGATTACCTTATATTATTTTCAGTTCTTTTGGAAGTGGTATGGTAGGGACATTCGATGCTTAACAAATTCAATTGAGGAGACAATATTTGACACAACTTAAAGAATTAAGAAATATCTGTTTATATCTGGGGGGCAAGACCCCATTTGAGTTTTTTTTTATTTTAGTTTTTATTTTAGTGGTAAACCTATTACATGCTTCATGTATACATTCATGTTTGTATTGCATCATCTATGGAATAAGATTTTCTTTTCTTAAAATGGCCCCCTCGAACGGTGGGAGGTTAAATGGAAGGCATTTGCTCTGTCGTCTCACAAGTTACGGCACTCAATCTACGCCTTTCTTAGGTTGATAGGTAGACTACGCCACTGCAGGTCTGCCTCGAAGATCGTGGAGTTAGTAACATAAATAAAATGATGGAAATTTTGTGACAAAATCTAGTGATTGAATGAGCGGATGGAAATTTTGTGACAAAATCAAGTGATTGAATGAGTGGATGGAAGTCAGTCTGGCAACTCTGTCGAACAGGAAGCAGTAATCACCTGTGCCTAGAGCAGCAGAAGAGAAGAGAAACCAAACCCGTTCCTCCTTCACTTGTCGTGGTTGTTGGATCGGACGGATTGAAGTTGAAGAGCGTTTCTCGAGGACACTGGTTCACTCCGCACATTCACAGCAGCGCCACCTTGCAAAAATCCTACTGCAAGGTCACCTGTGACGCGGGTACGATGATCTCTCTCTCTGTTGGCTGGAAACAACCAGATGAGAAAAGAAAAACGAAAATTATGACGGCTACAGTTTATGTGCATACTGACTGCATTCCTTTGCAGTGTTCACTGCAGTGAGAAATTGTACTCCTTCACCTAAAAGGAACTGAAATACCTATTATTATTCTCAATAGTTATTGCAAGACACCCGTGCGTATTGTCAATCCTATTTTGTACGATGCATTCCAAACTCAATTGGTTTTCTGAGCGATATTTTTAATTCCACCTATGGCGGCAGAAGCCTTTAGGAGGAACAAAATACTATTTTGTGGGGACCTTGAATAAAGAGCTGAGAAAAAGACTCATAAAATGTTTCATGTGGAGTATTGTACTGTATGGGTCAGAAACACGGATATTACGCGAAAATGATGAGAAACGACTGAAAACTTTTGAAATGTGGGTATGGAGAAGAATGGAGCTAATTAGCTGGGTCGAGTGGGAAACGAATGAGAGGGTGTTAGAAACGGTAGGGGAGAAAAGAACAATTTTAAATATTATTAAGAAGAGAAAGAGAAACTGGTTGGGACATTGGCTAAGAAGAAACTGTATCACGAGGGACGTGCTAGAAGGTATGGTGACAGGAAAGAGAGGGAGGGAGCGAAGGAGACTACAATTAATGGATGAAATCAAAACAGAAAAGTCATACGTGAAAGCGAAGCGGTTAGCGGAACCACTGGCGTCTCTGGCATGTAAAATTTGAAGGGGGGGGGCATCAAAGAAACTGATTTAAATGGTACTACCTAGCCCAACCTGTTTATTATCTTTGATTCCATGTGCTACCTTTCTGCTTACCTTCACGGACCCCCTGAGGTATATCAGGAACTCTGTTACCTATTATATCGCAAATAAATAAAATAATTATTACTTATATGTAGTTCTGTCGTTAGTAAATAAATTAAATTAGAATAAAATATTGAATATTTTGTACTCCAAAATATTGGGGGGACGCGTCCCCTCGTCCCCCTTCCCGCCAGAGACGCCCATGAGCGGAACACCGTGGAGCATGGAAGCTTCTCAGCCTGCCAGTAATGGGAGAATACCTATGATGATGATGATATTAAAAGTATCTTATGATAGTCATCCTTGGTTCCACATAAACCTTCCAAGTTGTCAATTACACGAGAGGAATATTAGCAAGTGCCTAGTCCTGTGTTATTCTATAGCGGCGGTTTCCAATCTTTTCTGATGGACGACACACTTTTTCTATGAGACCTCCGTGGCTAAGCGATTAGCATACGCGCCTTTGGCGTGGGAGACCCGGGTTCGATTCCCGCCAGGAGCTCAAGTGCTTTGGATTCCACGTTAATCAGTAGTTCCACGTCTCATGTAGCCTTACTACTGAAAGGGACGTTAAATTCAAACTTAGCTTTGGGGGGGCGGTGGCTCAGTAGTAGAGCGTTCACCTCCGGTGCTTGGGGTCCCTGGTTCGATCCCAGCTCGCGCCGTGTGGACTTTGTGGTGGACAAACACAGTGTGTGTGGGTTTTCTCGGGGTTCTCCCGTTTCCTCCCACTTTCTTCATTTCACTCTTTTATCATTATCACCGTCTCCTGTAGCCTAACTGGCATAACCGTGGGACGTTAAACAAATATTTCATTTCATTTTTTTTTCAAACTCGACTTTATGAGTTCCCGCGAAATCTCGACACACTTAATTTTTAACTAATAATATAATAAATTATAGTAGTAGAAGCCTATGGGTTTATATTAGTGGTGGCCACAAATCCCGGATTTTCGGTTTTCGTTTTTTAGAAAAACCGAGGTTTCGGTTTTCTTCAAAATCGGTTCCGTTTTTTCCAAAATTTGTTCTATTTCTGACCGATAGTGTTTCGTTGTTCTCCGGAAACCGATTTCGTTTCCACAGAAATAGTTTTATGTGTTTTCCAAAAGAACACATCCAAACCGGTTTCGGTGAAATCCGAACCGGTTTGGGGGAAACCGAAACCGGTTTCGGTAAAAAACGAACCAGTTTTGGAGAAAACAGATACCGGTTGCGGTAAAAACCGAACCGGTTTTGAAGAAATCCGAGATGTCGGTTTTTCATGTTTCGATTTTCTAGAAACCGGTTTCCGGTTTTTTATAAAAGCCAGTTTTGCCCATCCCTAGTTCCTATCAAGTAGTAACTCTGTAGTACTGATCATTGTTGCTACCGCTGGAGGCGTTGACGCACAGTCTATCTGAAAAAAAAAAAAATTAAATCAGTATTAAATTTTTCATGATTTTTACACTTTAAAATTTCGCTACACACCTATGAGACTGCCTGATACAACAGTGTGTCTCGATACACCGGTTGGGAATCACTGCTCTATAGATGTGCAACAGAAAGGCCTACTGAGATGTTTCGATTACCAAAATTTCCTTTATATTTTTATTCTGTCTGTCCGTCCGGGAAACACAAAACTTCAAGAACTACTTGATGGATCAATCACCATATTTAGTGTTGTAAATAGGAAAAAAAACCGTTCGTATTTTTTCAGAAATGTATGTTTTTTTTAGAAAAAAAACATTGCCTCTCGTTTTTTTCTAAATTTCGTTTTTTTTTTAATAGTCATTTGTAATGCATCTTACGTCTATTTAAGTATGAAATATTTTTATGTAGATGTAATCACCGTAAAATGCAACATAAATTAAGCGCTAGATATTGATACGCCACAAATATTTTACAATTTATATGAATACCATACCTATTAACAATTCGAGTTTCAAGTTTTCATCAATATCAACTAAGAAATAAAAGTAGAAATGAAGTTTTGTTTTTTCGTGCAAAAAGGCCTTTAATAAGTATGAAAATAATGTCACGAACAGTATAAAAGTCAAATAACTTGTCTAAAGGTAAAAACTAATACTAATTTGCCTAATAGTATTTTTCTAAATATCATATATAAATAACTAGCAGCGTTCACCCCGCTTCGCTGCGGTCACCCCGGAACGCAATAAACTTTGTTACTTAGATAATTTTTACTTTTTCGCTTTCAAATTGCAAGCGCCTGTCATTTATGTTAACCCGCCGAGTCACGTGGTCATGCGGGTTGCATATACATACGTTTATTTTTACCTATGATGAACTATGGAGACTTGAATGGTCCATTATCTCAAGACACTGGTAATTAAAAATTAAAGTGATATGATAAAAACCATCTAGGGTCCAAATCCTAACAACCCCCCAAAAATGAAAGAAATCGGTTCAGCCGTATTAGCGTGATGAGTTCACAAAGGATTTGTACGTTCTCTTTTATATATATAGATTTGTCGACTAGATATATATGATATGCAGAACCGGCTCTACCATATATGCAACACGTGCATTTGCATGGAGCGGCAAGTTTGGAGGGTCCGGCAAAATCTGTCATAAGTATATTATTTAAATTAAATATTTCTTGTTGGAAACAGACTTCATGATGATGGTAGTTACACTTACTAAGCTGACCTATTTGAATACTACCTCGGCCATTCCACGTAAATATGAGCCTAAGGACAGAAAATTGTTTTAAATATATTTTGCTCGTTATTTATATAAAAATGACCAGAAAGGTTCAAAATTTACTATGCAGATTGATTTCTTGTTAAAACGTTTTAGTTTTTGTATTTTTGAGCGATTGAAATTCTATGCTGTACGAAGCCAGTCGAAGGGAGAATTTACCAACAATATTGGACACCCCTAAACAACACATGATAAGCATTTGATTCAGTTGCACTGCGATGTAGACAAGCACGTACACCTTAGGAACTGAAGCTCAGAAGTTTTAAAGCTGTTAGTATATTAAGTAGTCTACTATTTGACTACTTTTGGTACCAAAGTAATTATGTAACGCCTGTTACAAAAAAGATATATTTTTTTCTATACAACTTGTACTAAAAGTGAGAAGTAGTCTATCTTTTGCAAAAGTAAAAATAAGCACATGGGCAATACAACAAGAAAATGAATATCATTATATTTATAAATTAATGGGCAAAAACTGCGTAACGGGTGTTACATTGCCAATGTAACGGGTGTTACACGTGAATTGTTAGCTTGGTTTAAAAGTGATATTATGTGCACTTAGACTAGCTCTAAGGCTCTAAATAGGGAATTTGAAGTTAGTAAAGTCATAAAGGGTCCTCTTCTGAAGACATAAATTATGGTAAGGATGAGCAGTGGGCGAAATTAAGGGACATTATACCGGAGGTGATGAAATGTACTCCAGAGAATATAATATCTATGAGATATCGCGATGGGGGGACTCCCTCTCATTCCCCCGTTAAGTCGCATACTCAGAGTAGTGATTAAATAGCATAAAAGTGTTATATTTTAATTGGGTACTCATTACATACCAGGAGTCTACCAATCAGAAGCCCAATACGCTGCTTTGGAAGTCTTCGTTTAGCAAATCATCAGAGGCTGCAGCGCGACAGATTTTCATTAAGAAACCAGAAAAACCCTACACTACAATGATGTGTACGCAGACTCCGAATGAAGTTGTGATCAGCCCTTTGCGGAAAGATGTTTGTGTTGGAATGTTGTCTTGCTGGCAATGAAAGATAAAATAAGTAACAAAGATTATCGTCAAGTTGGAATCCGTCAAGGGTTTTCGGACGAAAATTGTGATATTAGAGTTATGTTCTTGAAATCTTGTGGCGAAAAGGAATTCGAACTACACCGAAGTTTAGAAAGTATACTAGTGACGTGCCGTAAGGGGGGTTTAGCGGGGCGACGGCCCCAGGTGCCGAAGGGGGGAAAATTCGGTAGGAAAAGAAAAGGAAAGAAAAAAATCAGACACAATGGTATTGCATTTTTAGTAAGTATTTAAGCCTTTCTGAGTGCGACTGCACTTATTCTCCCCTTCGTTGTTCATGCTGGAGTAGCATACTTAAAATCATGACTTTTAAGATTTGTTCTTTCTGGATAAAGGAGGAGGCGGCAAATTATGCCATTGCACGGGCGACAAATTGCCTAGGGCCGGCCCTGATAATATGTATATACAAGACATGAATATAGGATGACACAATTTTAAGCAATGCAGGCTGTTTCAAAATTAATATTAGGGTTTTGAAACTTTGTAGTATCTATTACAATTAACTTACAATTATAAATATTATATCAAGTGAAAGAGCAACTCAAACAGTTTTGTACTCACGCATGTACATGCATTGTTTATTCTGTCTGCCGTTAGAAGGAGCAAGTAGCAAACATGGAGACTAGAGAGCAGAAAGCTTTTTGTGTTTTAATAAAGACTGAATCTGTACAGTGCAACCGTCTGTGTGAATAATATGAAGGAGACGCTTGCAACTACGTCCTTAGCGTTTGTAGTTGCTACAGGTCTAAAGCCTACAGACTACGGTTTACGTGCCAATTTCGCAAGTGAAATATTGCTGCATAACAATGAAGATTTCCTGGATCGTGTCGTCTTCAGTGATAAATCGACATTTCACCTAAGAGCTAATGTGAGCACTCATAATGTTTGCATCTGACCGTCTGCAAATCCTCAGGAGATGGTACAGTTGAAACGAGATCCTCCTAAATTGAGTGTGTTTTATGCCATATAGCGGAAAGTTTATGGGCCTTTCTCGCCTATCGACTAGATGTGTGCCGTGTGATGAATGAATCTCGCATCGGACACTTGTAGCAAAGACTGTTTAGGGTACTCTTTTACTTGATGCATTGCTTATAATTGTACGTAAAATGTAATAAGTACTACGAAGACTTAAAACCTCGATATTCATTTTGAAATACCCTGCATTTCTCACCAACAGTGTTGGAGCTAAGATTTAAAAAGGAGAGAAAATTTTCCTTATAAAGTTATTGTTTACTACGATATTATTATTAGTCGAGACTATAACTAGAACAACAACACGGGTTAGTAGTCAAAAAAAGTAATCAAATGTACGCTCGGTGGCCCAGGTGGCCAAAGTGGCACACACGGGTGTGTCACTTTTTTAATCCACTCCTGTGTGGACACTAATTAAGATATCGGGATATTATTCTTGCCAAATATGGTTGGACCATAGTTTATCATATTAATTTCTTTTTCTTATGGTGTCGAATTTCCTTCTCAAATTTCACCCTAGTCAAGAATTCGAGAATTTTCTAATTTCTAATTTCTTTTACTTCTTTTTTCCTTGTAGCTTCCTTCGTTGTAGAAAGACCTAATTAAGACTTGCCAGGTAGATACCTCGGATGGATACCTAACTGTTGACATCAATTGGACGGGCCTGCGCGCAGTGTTGCCAATTAGGGAAATTAAAATTTCCCTAAATTTCGTCAAAAAATACGAAATTTTTGTTTATAAATCCGTACCTATAAGTCCGAGTGCAAGTCAGCTTATGTCAATCGAACATTTGTCCTTACTTAGCAAACGCAAGTACAGGTCGTTACAATGGGTAATTAGGGGGCACACGAAAAATTCGTATTTAGGTTCTAACCCTTTATTTTTGTAGCTTTTCCCTACTTTTCTGTTTACCGTAATATATTTTTTGGTAATTAGAAGCTTTGTTCCTTGAATATCGCCATAATACTTGTAGGATATATTAGTGGTTTACCAATGTTTAATTTAAGATAGTTTCCGCCTGTCTGGTAGCAGTATTGCCAGTTATAGAAAATTTTCATTTCAGATTTTAGGGGGGAGTTTTGGGAAAATTATCTGTTTTGTCTATTATTTCCCTCTTTGTTGGCTACATTGGAACAAATGTACCAGTATCTAGAAGTCTCGTCTTTGCTCTACACAACACATTATAGAATGCTTCAATAGGATAATTAGGGGAAGTACAGTTGAGGCTTACAGTAGACCTTGTTCTCTAATTGGAAAGATAATTGTGATTTTTTAAAGGTAGAATGAGATATTTTTTATTGACATGCTTACTTTATTAGATATCGTCACAATACTTGTAGGATATATTAGAGGGATACCAAAGCTTATTTTAAGATAGTTTGTGTGTGTGTCTGATAGTAGTGTTGCCAGCTACAGAAATTTTAAATTCCAGATTTTGGGGGCAAATTTTGGAAAAAAATCCCTTTTAGTTTCTATTATTTCCCTCTTGTTGACTGCACTCGAACAAACGTACCAGTGTCTAAAAGCCTCGTCCTTAGCCTACACAGCGCACCATAAAAAGTTTCACTAGAATAATTAGGGGAAGTACAGTTGAGGTTTATAATAAACCCTGTTCTGGAAATGGTGAATTTCTGAGGTAGAATGAGATTTATTTTTTAATTTCATGCTTACTTTGTAAGATATCGACATGGTACTTGTAGGATATATTTCTGGAGTACTAAGGTTTATTTTCAGATAGCTTTGGTCTGTCTGATGGCAGTTTTTCCAGCCAAAACAATTAATTCCTGATTTTAGGTTAAAAATTCAGAAAATTTCCCTTTTCCCCTCTATTATTTCCCTCTTGTTGGCTACATTGAAACAAACGTACCACTACCTGAAAGCTTCCTCTTTGCCCTACAGAACGCACCATAAAGAATTTCAATAGGATAATTAGAGAAGCTGTAGCCCCGGCACATCTGTTGATTTTTGCTTCTGAGGCGTAAAAAGTGTCAAAATTTCTTGTGTCTGACGACAGAGAATTTTTCTTCCTCTCTTTGAATGGAAGCCAGCGACTTCAGGATTTCACTGTATCTTGTCAAGACACCAAAGAATTTTTTTTAGGTGACTTGAACCCATATAGTAGCAGTGGTGCTAGATACAAAAAATTTTGAAATTCAGTTAGGGATCTTTTTGTAATTTTCACCCCTACATTTCCCTCAATAATTTCCCACCCATTGGCAATACTGCAATGCAACTTACACCAAAAAATCGCCACATCCATTTTCTAAAAAGCAAGGCCTTAACCATATCAATCGAATGAATGGTTTTTGAGCAATATGTCACTAAGAATGAAGGAAAACGCCAAAAGTGACCTGTGTCCGTATGGAATCATCACACAATTTTGCTCGTATAGGTACAAAGAAACAAACGATTTGTAAGTTACGAGGATTTCGACTCAAGTTCTGTTGATTATTTCAATAATCTGCAACATAAATCAGTAAATAATAGTTGCCAGAAAAAAAAACAGACATTTGAAAAAAACATGAAAAAGAACGATGTTTTTTATTGAAAAAAAAACTTCACAGAAAAAAAAACGTTTTTTTACAACACTAACCATATTGTTTACATACATTTTTCTGGGATAACATAATTTTTCTGAATTTGCTTCTATTTTTGTCAATTTTCTTTTGTTATACGCGTACATACTTTATAATAGCAGAGTTCCAATGCTCTGCACAAAGCATCTTCCAACTAGCTGTTTCTTGCTAAATGCCCCTTGCCTGGGAAGACGTCTTTCCTTTCTTTTCCCTTCCTTTAGACATCTTTTACTGATTCCGAAACAGTAGGCGGTTTATTGTTCCGAAACGCACCAAATACGCTCGAGTCGATGTAGTCTGCGCGTTTTTTTTTTTATTGCTTTCGCGTTTGGAACGCATTGTGATTAGCCATCCACATTTAAAAACATGGTCAGCGTATTCCAAGCGTACGCGTGAACCATCAAAACGCGTTGCGAACGCGTTTATTCCAAGTGTACGCGTGAACCATCAAAACGCGTTGCGAACGCGTTTATTCCAAGTGTACGCGTGAACCATCAAAACGCGTTGCGAACACGTTTATTCCAAGTGTACGCGTGAACCATCAAAACGCGTTGCGAACGCGTTTATTCCAAGTGTACGCGTGAACCATCAAAACGCGTTGCGAACACGTTTATTCCAAGTGTACGCGTGAACCATCAAAACGCGTTGCGAACGCGTTTATTCCAAGTGTACGCGTGAACCATCAAAACGCGTTGCGAACGCGTTTATTCCAAGTGTACGCGTGAACCATCAAAACGCGTTGCGAACACGTTTATTCCAAGTGTACGCGTGAACCATCAAAACGCGTTGCGAACGCGTTTATTCCAAGTGTACGCGTGAACCATCAAAACGCGTTGCGAACGCGTTTATTCCAAGTGTACGCGTGAACCATCAAAACGCGTTGCGAACGCGTTTATTCCAAGTGTACGCGTGAACCATCAAAACGCGTTGCGAACGCGTTTATTCCAAGTGTACGCGTGAACCATCAAAACGCGTTGCGAACGCGTTTATTCCAAGTGTACGCGTGAACCATCAAAACGCGTTGCGAACGCGTTTATTCCAAGCGTACGCGTGAACCATCAAAACGCGTTGCGAACGCGTTTATTCCAAGCGTACGCGTGAACCATCAAAACGCGTTGCGAACGCGTTTATTCCAAGCGTACGCGTGAACCATCAAAACGCGTTGCGAACGCGTCGATAGCCGTGCACTTATAAATAGGATACTAAATGCATGTACTATAATTTTAATTGATTTTTAAAAATACCCCAAACTGACAACACTGATATTCATTTTGTTTCCCCCACCACGAAAAATCACTTTGGTATCTCTTGAGTATTGTTTCATTATGAGGCCTGCAAAGAGTATTATATTAGACTTTATAATGCTTTTACCCTTTTAGTTGTTTTTTCAAAAAAAGATTTCATAAAGCCTTCTCCTATAATTTTATTACTTACGTCATGTAAACATTCCGAGTCTACGTGGAGAGCTGTTAAAATTTATTGACCATTAAAAAAAATTACAAGTAAAGAGCGCGTTAGTTCGAGCGAGAAGAGGAAAATGTGAAATAAAAGGGAAAAAAAAAAAACGCAATATTCTAAAATTGATTGAACGTAGTTCCTTGCTTTCAAAGACTGTAAAAGCTTAGAAAGTTTCTTATAAAGAAAGGAAAAAAAGAAATAACGCTTGGGTAGAACGGAGATAAAAGGGGGTACGAAATAGTGGATCGATTTACATAACTAATTTAAGCATGCGATATCAGTTTTTTTTCTTTCTTCATGTTTTCTTGATTTTTTCTTTTAAGCTATCTCATTGGTTCTTACAATTAAGACATTAAAGCTATTATTAGTAACAACTTCCCGTTCTCCTCTCATATTTCATGTTTATACGAGGGTAAATCAATAAGTGAGGTGAAATAAGCACAGCTGCTAATATCCTGGATTAGCACACTCGATTTTCCACTTGCTGTAACGATGTCCCGAGGATATTTTTAAAGACATCTAAATGATCCAATTTTCTTAAACTGATCACTCTGTTTCAAACATTTAAATACGAGATCCGTTCGAAAAGTAACCTCCCATTGGTTAAAAAATAAACACCAAAGTAAATAAGAAGAATTTATTATATACATCTGAAACTACTCCTTTGCTCTATGTTTCAACATAGTTTCCATAAATATTCAGGCACTTGTCATATTTCTGCACTAGCTTAGAAATTCCATTAGCGTAAAAATCTCTATACTGTGCCTTGAGCCAGTCTGTGACCGCATTAGCGTTGCCACGAGACAAGAGCCCTTCGAGACGAGACACGAGACGAGACGAGGACATCTTTCCGAGACGAGGAGAGATAATCTGAAGTCTCGTAGGTAGGTTGCCACGAGACGAAATATAGTGTTTCGTCTCGTCTCGTCTTGTATGCGAGACGATACACAATCCTTAGGAACGAGACGATCACATGTTTTCGAGACGAGACAGACTGAAGCGTCGTCTCGTGGCAACACTAGACCGCATCTTTCAACTCATGATCATCACCTAAGATCCTGGGAATTTTTGGAAATTCATCGGAAAGCTCCGAGATTGTGAAACGTCGATTTTCCCGAACTTTTTCATCAATTTTCTGAAGGAGTTCATCAGTGACAATTGATGGTCTGCCACTTCTCTCCTTGTCATGAATGTTTGTTTGACCACTTTTAAATGAACGAACCCAGTCACGAACAACTCCTTCACTCATCACACTTTGTCCATACATGGCACAAAGTTCCCGATGAATAGCTGATGCCGTATATTGTTTTGCCGTAAGAAAACGTATAACAGCTCGTATCTTACACTTGGCGGGGTTTTCTATTGCAGCACACATTTTGAGATGCTACAAAAGTGGAACTAGTGATCAGACAACCTTCACTCTAGAACGGCTGAGTGCAGATGGATCTACCGCGTACGTCAAAGATGGTTGCGCTGCCCCCACTACTTCACACACAGTGACCAGTTGGAGTTTATTTTCCGAACGTGCCTCGTATTTTAACAATGCGAATACCTGTACATCATCGTTGAGAGCATCTGCAAGATAGTAAACTTTGTTTTACGTGCTACCGATGAAGCGAATCTTAATCTTTTGAACATCTTTTGAACATGTATTGGACTGAAGAAAAATGTCAGCTTAATGTGCAAACATTGAAAAAACTGAAAACACACTTATAAATCACTCCTGCTCAGAGTTGCTAACCTCAGAAAACAAAATTATAGATTTTCTTCTTTAAAATTATTGTATAGTACAAAAAATTATCGTATATTCGTTATACACGTAATAATTGTAGAAACAAGTATAATACTAGTAATAATAGCAATAATATTTATAATAAACTTATTCAATAATCTTCAGTTTTGATCTCAAAATCCATGTCATTGTCCTCACCATTTTCTTTTATCCTTATTAACACTACTGTGAACAATAACAATATTTCCACTTCCTCGTAAACGTAATTGGATTTCACTAGACTGATCCTAATAACATTCAATCTTACAAGGCCCTCTAGAGTGATCCTCATAACATTCAATCTTACAAGGCTCTCTAGAGTGATTCTAATAACATTCAATATTACAAGGCCCTCTAGAGTGATCCTAATAACATTCAATATTACCAGGCCCTCTAGAGTGATCCCAATAACATTCAATCTTACAAGGCTCTCTAAAGTGATCCTAATAACATTCAATATTACAAGGCCCTCTAGAGTGATCCCAATAACATTCAATCTTACAAGGCCCTCTGGAGTGATCCTAATAACATTCAATCTTACAAGGCCCTCTAGAGTGATCCTAATAACATTCAATCTTACAAGGCTCTCTAGAGTGATCCTAATAACATTCAATCTTACAAGGCCCTCTAGAGTGATCCAATAACATTCAATCTTACAAGGCTCTCTAGAGTGATCCTAATAACATTCTATCTTACAAGGCTCTCTAGAGTGATCCTAATAACATTCAATCTTACAAGGCCCTCTAGAGTGATCCTAATAACATTCAATATTACAAGGCCCTCTAGAGTGATCCTAATAACATTCAATCTTACAAGTCTCTCTAAAGTGATCCTAATAACATTCAATCTTACAAGGCCCTCTAGAGTGATCCTAATAACATTCAATCTTACAAGTCTCTCTAGAGTGATCCTAATAACATTCTATCTTACAAGGCCCTCTAGAGTGATCCCAATAACATTCAATCTTACAAGGCCCTCTAGAGTGATACTAATAACATTCAATCTTACAAGGCCCTCTAGAGTGATCCTAATAACATTCAATCTTACAAGGCCCTCTAGAGTGATCCTAATAACATTCAATCTTACAAGGCCCTCTAGAGTGATCCTAATAACATTCAATCTTACAAGGCCCTCTAGAGTGATACTAATAACATTCAATCTTACAAGGCCCTCTAGAGTGATCCTAATAACATTCAATCTTACAAGGCCCTCTAGAGTGATCCTAATAACATTCAATCTTACAAGGCCCTCTAGAGTGATCCTAATAACATTCAATCTTACAAGGCTCTCTAGAGTGATCCTAATAACTTCACAATCTTACAACGTCCTCTAGAGTGATCCTAATAACATTCAATCTTACAAGGCTCTCTAGAGTGATCCTAATAACTTCACAATCTTACAACGTCCTCTAGAGTGATCCTAATAACATTCTATCTTACAACGTCCTCTAGAGTGATCCTAATAACATTCAATCTTACAACGTCCTCTTGAGTGATCCTAATAACATTCAATCTTACAACGTCCTCTAGAGTGATACTAATAACATTCAATCTTACAACGTCCTCTAGAGTGATCCTAATAACATTCAATCTTACAAGGCCCTCTAGAGTGATCCTAATAACATTCAATATTACAAGGCCCTCTAGAGTGATCCTAATAACATTCTATCTTACAAGGCCCTCTAGAGTGATCCTAATAACATTCAATCTTACAAGGCTCTCTAGAGTGATCCTAATAACATTCAATCTTACAAGGCCCTCTAGAGTGATCCTAATAACATTCAATCTTACAAGGCCCTCTAGAGTGATCCTAATAACATTCAATCTTACAAGGCCCTCTAGAGTGATCCTAATAACATTCAATCTTACAAGGCCCTCTAGAGTGATCCTAATAACATTCAATCTTACAAGGCCCTCTAGAGTGATCCTAATAACATTCAATCTTACAAGGCCCTCTAGAGTGATCCTAATAACATTCAATATTACAAGGCCCTCTAGAGTGATCCTAATAACATTCTATCTTACAAGGCCCTCTAGAGTGATCCTAATAACATTCAATCTTACAAGGCTCTCTAGAGTGATCCTAATAACATTCAATCTTACAAGGCCCTCTAGAGTGATCCTAATAACATTCAATCTTACAAGGCCCTCTAGAGTGATCCTAATAACATTCAATCTTACAAGGCCCTCTAGAGTGATCCTAATAACATTCAATCTTACAAGGCTCTCTAGAGTGATCCTAATAACATTCTATCTTACAAGGCTCTCTAGAGTGATCCTAATAACATTCTATCTTACAAGGCCCTCTAGAGTGATCCTAATAACTTCACAATATTACAAGGCCCTCTAGAGTGATCCTAATAACTTCACAATCTTACAAGGCCCTCTAGAGTGATCCTAATAACATTCAATATTACAAGGCCCTCTAGAGTGATCCTAATAACATTCAATCTTACAAGGCCCTCTGGAGTGATCCTAATAACATTCAATCTTACAAGGCCCTCTAGAGTAATCCTAATAACATTCAATCTTACAAGGCTCTCTAGAGTGATCCTAATAACATTCTATCTTACAAGGCTCTCTAGAGTGATCCTAATAACATTCAATCTTACAAGGCCCTCTAGAGTGATCCTAATAACATTCAATATTACAAGGCCCTCTAGAGTGATCCTAATAACTTCACAATCTTACAAGGCCCTCTAGAGTGATCCTAATAACATTCAATCTTACAAGGCCCTCTAGAGTGATCCTAATAACATTCAATCTTACAAGTCTCTCTAGAGTGATCCTAATAACATTCAATCTTACAAGGCCCTCTAGAGTGATCCCAATAACATTCAATCTTACAAGGCCCTCTAGAGTGATACTAATAACATTCAATCTTACAAGGCCCTCTAGAGTGATCCTAATAACATTCAATCTTACAAGGCCCTCTAGAGTGATCCTAATAACATTCAATCTTACAGGGCCCTCTAGAGTGATCCTAATAACATTCAATCTTACAAGGCTCTCTAGAGTGATCCTAATAATTTCACAATCTTACAACGTCCTCTAGAGTGATCCTAATAACTTCATAATCTTACAAGGCCCTCTAGAGTGATCCTAATAACTTCACAATCTTACAAGGCCCTCTAGAGTGATCCTAATAACATTCTATCTTACAAGGCTCTCTAGAGTGATCCTAATAACATTCTATCTTACAAGGCCCTCTAGAGTGATCCTAATAACTTCACAATCTTACAACGTCCTCTTGAGTGATCCTAATAACTTCACAATCTTACAACGTCCTCTTGAGTGATCCTAATAACATTCAATCTTACAAGGCCCTCTAGAGTGATCCTAATAACATTCAATCTTAAAAGGCCCTCTAGAGTGATCCTAATAACATTCAATCTTACAAGGCCCTCTAGAGTGATCCTAATAACATTCAATCTTCCAAGGCCCTCTAGAGTGATCCTAATAACATTCAATCTTACAAGGCCCTCTAGAGTGATCCTAATAACATTCAATCTTACAAGGCCCTCTAGAGTGATCCTAATAACATTCAATCTTACAAGGCCCTCTAGAGTGATCCTAATAACATTCTAACTTACAAGGCCCTCTAGAGTGATCCTAATAACATTCAATCTTACAAGGCCCTCTGGAGTGATCCTAATAACATTCAATCTTACAAGGCTCTCTAGAGTGATCCTAATAACATTCTATCTTACAAGGCTCTCTAGAGTGATCCTAATAACATTCTATCTTACAAGGCCCTCTAGAGTGATCCTAATAACTTCACAATATTACAAGGCCCTCTAGAGTGATCCTAATAACTTCACAATCTTACAAGGCCCTCTAGAGTGATCCTAGTAACAATCAATCTTACAAGTCTCTCTAGAGTGATCCTAATAACATTCTATCTTACAAGGCCCTCTAGAGTGATCCTAATAACTTCACAATATTACAAGGCCCTCTAGAGTGATCCTAATAACATTCAATCTTACAAGGCCCTCTAGAGTGATCCTAATAACATTCAATCTTACAAGGCCCTCTAGAGTGATCCTAATAACATTCAATCTTACAAGGCCCTCTAGAGTGATCCTAATAACGTTCTATCTTACAAGGCCCTCTAGAGTGATCCTAATAACATTCAATCTTACAAGGCCCTCTAGAGTGATCCTAATAACATTCAATCTTACAAGGCCCTCTAGAGTGATCCTAATAACATTCAATCTTACAAGGCCCTCTAGAGTGATCCTAATAACATTCAATCTTACAAGGCTCTCTAGAGTGATCCTAATAACATTCAATCTTACAAGGCTCTCTAGAGTGATCCTAATAACTTCACAATCTTACAAGGCTCTCTAGAGTGATCCTAATAACTTCACAATCTTACAAGGCCCTCTAGAGTGATCCTAATAACATTCAATCTTACAAGGCCCTCTGGAGTGATCCTAATAACATTCAATCTTACAAGGCTCTCTAGAGTGATCCTAATAACATTCAATCTTACAAGGCTCTCTAGAGTGATCCTAATAACATTCTATCTTACAAGGCCCTCTAGAGTGATCCTAATAACTTCACAATATTACAAGGCCCTCTAGAGTGATCCTAATAACTTCACAATCTTACAAGGCCCTCTAGAGTGATCCTAGTAACATTCAATCTTACAAGTCTCTCTAGAGTGATCCCAATAACATTCTATCTTACAAGGCCCTCTAGAGTGATACTAATAACATTCAATCTTACAAGGCCCTCTAGAGTGATACTAATAACATTCAATCTTACAAGGCCCTCTAGAGTGATCCTAATAACATTCAATCTTACAAGGCCCTCTAGAGTGATCCTGATAACATTCAATCTTACAAGGCCCTCTAGAGTGATACTAATAACATTCAATCTTACAAGGCTCTCTAGAGTGATCCTAATAACATTCTATCTTACAAGGCCCTCTAGAGTGATCCTAATAACATTCTATCTTACAAGGCCCTCTAGAGTGATCCCAATAACATTCAATCTTACAAGGCCCTCTAGAGTGATCCTAATAACATTCAATCTTACAAGGCCCTCTAGAGTGATCCTAATAACATTACAATCTTAAGAGGCCTACTATAGTTATCCTAAAACATTATAATATATGGCCTACTGGAGTGATTCTAATAACATTACAATCTTCTGAGCCCTACTAGCGTGATTCTAATAACAATACAATCTTATAAGGCATACTAGCATGATCCGAATAACATTACACCCGGGTTCGATTCCCTGCGGGAGCTCATGTGGTTCGGATTCCATGTTAATCAGTAGGTCCACGTCTCATATAGCCTCCCGTCCCGTTAATGTCCCGTTCAACTCAACATCAACTTAATTCAACCGAATAACATTACAATTTTTATAAGGACTAATAGGGTGGTGCTAATTAATGATGAGCGCAAGAGTCTTGGTCTTGCAGTTTTTGCAAGAGTCTTGCATGCAAGACCATGACCAAGACCAAGGCCAAGTCTCTTGCGCAAGTCTTGCACAAGTACCGGTATTACTAGATTTTTTTATAGAATTTAAAAAAGAAGGAGATGGATTTCTTGGTTTCACTAAAAATGCTGCTTCAGTGAATGTGTTCCCAGTAGTTTATGCAATCCGTGTGAATCGATCTGCCCCTGTAGCATATAGCTACAATATGTCACTTTTTGAATTGGTTGTTAGCGTTTTCTGTAGATATTGCTCGTTTTCAAACCACACAGGCAACATCTTGCGGCATGTGAGCTTTTTTGGCAGACAAACACTATGTGCGTGGATTTTCTCGGGGTTTTTCAGTTTCCTCCTCCTTTCTTCATTCCACCATTTCAGTCATTTCTCATTACCGTCTCCCTTAGCCTTGGTTCATAATCGTGGGACGTTAAACTAGATACTTCATTTCATTTCAAAACATATTAGTGGTTTTCTTCTTCCAAAACCAAAGAGAACTAAAGAGAAATGTAGTATTGAACATCGGTAATACCGTACACCATAGGTGTCTACTACATGGGTATGACCTTGCTCCGAGACTCAAGCATCCGTTGGAAAATTTTAATGTGTGCTCATAAAATTAATATCAAAATAATATTTTCATGACATTGACAAAAACTTATTGTTAGTAGAACATGTGACCGCAAGTTTGATTTCATGGGCGGATGCTTATACAAAGAATAATTGTTTTTCAATATAATTTTTAGCCTTCTTAGGTATACGGCACATCGAGGATTGAGGGATATGACATCATACTACAACAATAAATCTATATTATAGAATTGAAAGTAACTATTTTTGTGACTCCCAATCTCTTGAACCGCCCGACAAATCTCGATCTAATTTTCAACATCGATGAGGTTTGGGCCTGGGAGTGTTTTCATAATTTCACATTGATGGTAAAATTTAGCGGGGGGGGGGGGGAGAAAGGGGAGTTATAAAATAATAAATAAAACTGAATAACTCTTGAACCAAACGACCAATCTCGATCAAATTTTTGCATAAATGAGGTTCAAGCCTGGAATGTTATCTGCCAGTTCACTTTGACGAAGCAACGTAGGGAAGAAGGAGGAGAGAAAGATGTACAAAAATCAATATAAATAAAAATGAAAGTGACCAAGTTTGTGACTTAATAACTCTTGAACCGATCTCAATCAAATTATTAACATGTATAAGTCAAGGTCCTGGAAAGTTTTTTTTTGGAGTTTGTTTCACTTTGATGGTAGAACGTAGGGTTTGTGGGATATATATATATATATATATATATATATATATATATATATATATATATATAATAAAACAATAACTTTTGCAACACCCGACCGATGTTGATCAAATTTTCAACATAGATGAACTTCAGACCTGGAGCGATTTTTATCATTTTACTTTGACGATGCAACGTAGGGGAGGGGGAGGAGGGAGATATATATGTAAAAAAAAAAACAACATAAAAATATAAGTGACTGTTATTGTGACTTCATCACTCTTGAACCAGCCAATCGATCTCAATCAAATTTTCAACATAGATGAGGTTCGAACTTGGGGTGGTTCTTATCAAATCACTTTGACGGTAGAACTTAGGGGAGGGAGAGGGGATGAAAAAGTACAAAAAGAAATAAAATTTAATAACTCTTGAACCACCCGACCGAACTCGATCTCGTTTTCAACATAGATGAGGATCGGACAAACCACACAGGCCAGTTTTAGGGGTCGCTGAGATAAACACTTATACCTCCCATGCTGTTTAAATCTAAATTCAGCCCCGTAGCTTGGGGAGGAGGAGAGGAGAGAAATATAAAAATAATTGAAAATGACCGATATCAGATAGCGTTTTACTAATAGTAAAAAGTGACTGACTAACGAAATATATTATTATTTTATTTTATTTTTAATTTATTTTTTTTTATTTATTTATTTATTTATTTATTTTTTAGTTTAACTCAATGAAGTGGGTAATTGATGCTAGTAATCCATATTCACAAGTGAGACTTCAAATAACTTGGAGTTTGATGCCGTTATTTTGTATTTCTAATACAGGTCAACAGTATTTATATAAATTGAATTTTCATAAAAGACATGGACAGTTGAATCGTTTTCAGTTTTCACTCAAATTATTCTAAAATATTAAGAGGTTTGATTATAATAATTATTATTTTAATTTTTTCTCTCCTTTTTGATCAATATTGCTAAACATATCATCGTCATCATAATACCTATTCTTCCATTATTGGCAGGTTACTTGCTGCAACTGAGAAGGTTCAACGTTCGGTGGACCTCAGCTAGTCTCTTCGTCTTGACATAGCAATTTTCTGTTTTAATACCTTCCTTCAACTATAGTCTCCTTCGCTCCCTCCCTCTCTTTCCTTCCACCATACCCTCTAGCACGTCCCTCATAATACAGTTTCTCCTCAGCCAATATCCTAACCAGTTCCTCTTCCTCTTCTAGAATCTAGAATTCTTTTTTTCCCTACTGCTAATATTTCTAACACCTTATTCGTTTTCCGTTCAACACAGATAATTCTCTCCTTTTTTCTCCATGCCCATGTTTCAAAAGCCTACAATTTGTATCGCTTTTGCGTAATGTGAATGTTTCTGTCCCACAGAATACATATTGGAATCAGTAAAACAAAATTTCAATATTTAATTTTGTTTGTTTAATACAAGGATTAGCTAATCGTGGTTGAAAAAAATCTGACGCCTTTAGAGTGTAAAAATAATTTTGCAGTTAATGGTATTTCAATAATCTGTGCCGTCTTGACTTTCTTTCATGCGTCTCATGGGTAGCCTCCCCAGTTTGGGAACCAGTAGAGTGTTAGATCTGTTAAAAAAAATATAAAGAGATTACGAAACGTTCTGATTTAGGCATATCTTATAAGTAGTGAAGCGTGGGCACCCATTAAAGAAATAAAGGTCATCATCTATGTTATACACTATCATCATAGTTACACGAAGTTAAAGTATATTACATTTAGAAACATACATTGTATTTCTGTTACTATTGGAGCATTGTAGAGTTTATTATCTCTTATATCCATAGTAAAATTTACCTATGAAAAACTTTGAGATTTCTTAAATGCAAGACTTGCAAGACTTTTGCATGCAAGACCAAGACCAAGACTGGGTGTGCAAGACCAAGACCAAGACTGGATGTGCAAGACCAAGACCACCCCAGTCTTGGTCTTGGTCTTGTATTTGCTCATCACTAATGCTAATGACCTAGATCTTTCTAATGGCCGTTTTCCGATTGAAATTCCAGTTAAATTTTTAAAAGCGTTTCTACTTTCTTCTATTCTGGCTACATGACCTGTCCACCTGAGCCTCCTAGACTTGATAACCCTAACAATATTTGGTACGCGCCTTTGGCGTGGGAGACCCGGGTTCGATTCCCGACGGGAGATCATGTGGTTCGGATTCCACATTAATCAGTAGGTCCCGTCTCATATAGCTTCGCTGCTGAAATGGACGTGAAACTCAAAATCAACTCAACCTAACAATGTTTGGTAAACGGTATAAATTATACAGTTCCTTGTTATGAAGTCTCCGCCTTTCCTCATTCCCATTCCTCTAGGGTCCGAATATTCGTCTGAAGATTTTATTTTCAAATACTTTTAGTTTGCGTTCTTCCTTCAAAGGAAGCGACCATGTGTTGAAACCATACAGCACAACAGTCATAATTATCGTTTTATGTATTTTAAGCTACAAATTCCTCCACAGAATTCGCGACGATAAAAGATTTTGATTTGAATAATGACTTCCCAGTTTTCAGTCGACATTTTATTTCTTCTTGGGTACGGTTTTGGTCTGTTAACATTGACCCTAGATATTTGTCGAAAGTATTATTTGATATTTTGACATCCATAATTTACAGTATTAAGATCCGAGGGAGCGTCCATGTGTTTAGTTTTATCTGCATTTACTTCCGAACTCATGTCCCTGCAAGCGTTTAAGAACTTTTGCATTGCTTTCTATTTTTCTCCTATCATCCCATATTAAATTTACATCATCAGCATACGCCATAGCCTCCTTTAACCTCTGTTCTAGTATTTTGTCTTTGGTTTTCTAAGATTTTACGGTAGAAGCTATATTTTGCTGAATTTCGTTTTATTTATTTCTTTAAAGCTGAAGATGAAATAAAGAAGGTTCCTCGCAGTAATCACGTGTTTTTGATCTTTCACCACATGAGATAGCGTTCTACGAATTAAAACACTTAACCTGTGTTTGCACCGTGAGAGTTAGACACAGTAGTTGTCTTTCATTCTGACTGTGCTGTTGATGGTATTTCTGGAAAACATGATAGCCTTGATTTAGGGCATTTAGGTAAAGAATTCACATCACTCACACGTCGTATTCATTAAGTCGTTATGTGAAATGACACATGGGTTAAATTGCATAAAGATTTTTATTTTCTGCGTTAATTTCTGCATTCTGTGAACAATACTGTCAATTTGTGTGACATTATGAGTCTTCATCCCGGCGAAATTAAAATACCGCTAATTTTACAGTAATTATATGATATCTTCAAATAGATAAAAGATAATCGAAATGTGGAACAAGAGCGCCCTAGACAATAATATTTTACATGAGAAATCGTTATCACGACTCATTTATCTGCTTTCGATTTCGAACCATTTTGAAAATCGGCATTTATTTTCGCGTTCCTAAACAGCTGAAAACGAAAAACCACTAAGTGACTTGTGATAACGATAGGGCCTACCTCACGCAAAATAATATTGTCTAGGGCGTTCTTGTTCCATATTTCAATTATCTTTTATCTATTTGAAGATATCACATAATTACTGTAAAATTAGCGGTATTTTAATTTCGCCGGGATGAAGACTCTTAAGAACATGGTGTATATCAGACACGCACCCAGAATTTTTTGTTGGGAGGGGGTCCAAGTTTTATGGTTGTTCAATACTATAAGCCATTACTTGTATGTAATATTGAACGGTTATTAATCTGTACCCGAAAAGATGATAAGTAATTGTAAAGTATTTTCACTTATATTTTGATTTTAAAAAATGATAGAGAACTAGATTGTTTTTATAAGACAAAGAGTATAGATGAAGTGTAAGATCAAATTTTCATGCTATATCAATCATTTTCCTGTTAAACAAGTAGTTTTATTGAGAAAGTGTACAAATGCGTGTTGAGTTAGGAAGTTATGAGTCCACAGCAGGGGCGGATCCAGGGGGGCCGATCGGGGCGATCGCCCCCCCCCCAGAAGAGGAAACTTTCTTGTTTTATATTTAAATAAAACCCATGCGAGAGTTCTTAAAAGTAACTCTAAGTAGCAGTATTACGACCTACCGCTTCCCCCCCCAAAGTCCATCCTGGATCCGCCCCTGGTCCACAGACTCCGGAATCCCCTTCCTCCCTGTAAGTGCGCGCCTGTATATATAGCTTTGAATTATGAAACATGTGTTCATTTTAAACTTTCAAACTATGCTACGCATGCACAAATACGGGAAGTAGGAATCAGCAAAACCGTTTTTGTATATAAAAACCGTAAACCGGTTTACAGGAAAACCAATATTTCCGCTTTCTTCTGAACCGTTTCCGGTACAGTTTTATTCTTTCTATTGCCGAAACGGGTTTTGGTTTTCCATAGAAAACGTGTTTTTCTGCTGTTTTTCGTTCCAATAATTATGTTATCCGAATCATTATTTGAATAACTGTTAATTATTCGAATAACTGTTCGAATAATTACTTGTTATCCTAATAGATGTTCGAATAATTGTTCGTTATCTGAATACTGTTCGAATAATAATTTGTTATCGTAATAGTTGTTTTCTAATAATTGTTCGTCATCCGAATAATTGTTCATCATCCGAATAATTGTTCGAATAATTATTTGTTATCGTAATAGTTGTTTGAATAATTGTTCGTTATCCGAATAATTACTTGTTATCCTAATAGTTGTTCGAATAATTGTTCATTATCCAAATAACTGTTCGAAAAAATAATTTGTTATCGTAGTAGTAGTGGTCCGCGTATGGCGAACTGAGTCAGCAAAAATTTTTGTGACGTCATAGGTCAAAGGTCAATGACCTTGGCCCGGGGTCAATGACCTAGGGGTACCTAGGACCACCCCCTCTAAATTTTGGCAGGGGTACCATGGCCCACCCCTTAAATTTTGGCAGGGGTACATAGGACCACCCCCCTTAAATTTTAGAAATTGCCAAATTTAAAAATTTGGTATGGTAGCCTAGGACCAGGGTATGTACCTCTATCAGTATTGGGTGTCTATATCGTTCCCTTTCATGGGTAAAAAATTGTCAAAAATTCAAATTTCGGGGGTTTTTGACCTAATTTATCCCCTTTGATGAGGTGTTATTACCTTATATAGTTATATGGGCGTATACAGGGGTTCATTACCTTTCATAAGACATGGGTACATTAATGCACCCCTTGAGAAATTTGGGAGGGGTACCTTGGCCCACCCCCTAAATTTTGGAAATTGCCCAATTTAAACATTTGGTATTATAGTACAGGACGCTAATATGGATCACTATAAATTTGGGTGGTCCACCTCGTTTCCTTCTAGGGGTACACAATTGCCAAAATATAAACGTAAGCAATACGTTATACCACGTGTTTTGTTTCGACCTAAGTTATCCCTTTGATGAGGTGTTATTACCCTATATGGTTATATGGGCGTATACAGGGGTCCATTACCTTTCATAAGACATGGGAATATTAATGCACCCCTTTAAAAATTTGGGAGGGGTACCTTGGCCCACCCCTTAAATTTTGGAAATTGCCCAATTTAAACATTTGGTATTATAGTACAGGACGCTAATATGGATCACTATAAATTTGGGTGGTCCACCTCGTTCCCTTCTAGGGGTACACAATTGCCAAAATATAAACGTAAGCAATACGTTATACCACGTGTTTTGTTTCGACCTAAGTTATCCCTTTGATGAGGTGTTATTACCCTATATGGTTATATGGGCGTATACAGGGGTCCATTACCTTTCATAAGACATGGGAATATTAATGCACCCCTTTAAAAATTTGGGAGGGGTACCTTGGCCCACCCCTTCATTTTTAGAAATTGCCCAATTTAAACATTTGGTATTATAGTACAGGACGCTAATATGGATCACTATAAATTTGGGTGGTCCACCTCGTTTCCTTCTAGGGGTACAAAATTGCCAAAATATAAACGTAAGCAATACGTTATACCACGTGTTTTGTTTCGACCTAAGTTATCCCTTTGATGAGGTGTTATTACCCTATATGGTTATATGGGCGTATACAGGGGTCCATTACCTTTCATAAGACATGGGAATATTAATGCACCCCTTTAAAAATTTGGGAGGGGTACCTTGGCCCACCCCTTAAATTTTGGAAATTGCCCAATTTAAACATTTGGTATTATAGTACAGGACGCTAATATGGATCACTATAAATTTGGGTGGTCCACCTCGTTCCCTTCTAGGGTACACAATTGCCAAAATATAAACGTAAGCAATACGTTATACCACGTGTTTTGTTTCGACCTAAGTTATCCCTTTGATGAGGTGTTATTACCCTATATGGTTATATGGGCGTATACAGGGGTCCATTACCTTTCATAAGACATGGGAATATTAATGCACCCCTTTAAAAATTTGGGAGGGGTACCTTGGCCCACCCCTTCATTTTTAGAAATTGCCCAATTTAAACATTTGGTATTATAGTATAGGACGCTAATATGGATCACTATAAATTTGGGTGGTCCACCTCGTTCCCTTTTAGGGGTACAAAATTGCCAAAATATAAACGTAAGCAATACGTTATACCACGTGTTTTGTTTCGACCTAAGTTATCCCTTTGATGAGGTGTTATTACCCTATATGGTTATATGGGCGTATACAGGGGTCCATTACCTTTCATAAGACATGGGTATATTAATGCACCCCTTTAAAAATTTGGGAGGGGTACCTTGGCCCACCCCTTCATTTTTAGAAATTGCCCAATTTAAACATTTGGTATTATAGTATAGGACGCTAATATGGATCACTATAAATTTGGGTGGTCCACCTCGTTCCCTTTTAGGGGTACAAAATTGCCAAATTTTAGTACAACCACGTGTTTGGTTTTTAACCTAATTTATCTCCTTGGATGAGGTCCTATTACCTTATATGGTTATATGGTCATGTATAGGTGTTCATTCCCTATCATAAGACATAGGTACATTGGTGCACCCCTTTAAATTTTTAGGAGGGGTACCCTGGCCCACCCCTTCAATTTCATAAATTCTCCAATTTAACCATTTGGTATTATAGTACAGGACCTCATTATGTATCATGATAAATTTGGATGGTCCATCTCGTTCCCTTTCATGGGTACGAAATTGCCAAATTTAGGTACAACCACGTGTTTAGTTTTTGATTTAATTTATTCCCTTGGATGAGGTCCTATTACCTTATATGGTTATATGGTCATGTATAGAGGTCCATTTCCTATCATAAGACATAGGTACATTTTTGCACACCTTTAAATTTTTGGGAGAGGTACCTTCGCCCACCCCTTTAATTTTGGAAATTGTTCAATTTAAACATTTGGTATTACAGTATAGGACCCTAATATGGATCACTATAAATTTGGGTGGTCCACCTCGTTCCCTTTTTAGGGGTACAAAATTGCCAAAATATAAACGTAAGCAATACGTTGTACCACGTGTTTGGTTTTTGACCTAATTTATCTCCTTGGATGAGGTCCTATTACCTTATATGGTTATATTGTAATGTATAGGTGTTCATTTCCTATCATAAGACATAGGTACATTGGTGCATCCCTTTCAATTTTAGGAGAGGTACGTACCTTGGCCCGCCCCTTAAATTTTGGATTTTTTTTGATTTAAGCATTCGATATTATAGTACAGGACCTTAATATGTATCATGATAAATTTGGATGGTCCACATCGTCCACTTTCATGGGTACGAAATTGCCAAAATATAAACGTAAGCAATACGTTGTACCACGTGTTTGACATTTGACCCAATTTATCTCTTGGATGAGGTCCTATTACCTTATATGTTTATATGGTTATGTATAGGGGTCTATTCCCTATCATAAGACATAGGTACATTTGTGCACCCCTTTAAAATTTGTTAGGGGTACCTTGGCCCATCCCTTAAATTTTAGAAATTGCTCATTTTATATATTTGGTATTATAGTACTGGACCCTAACATGTATTATGATAAATTTGGGTGGTTTACCTCGTTTCTCTTTCATGGGTACATGTTATATGGGTATGTACAGAGGTTTATTACCTTTATATGTTTATGTTCCCTTTTAAATTTGGGGAATTATCAAATAACAAAATTCGGTAAACCTTTTTCTAGGACCCATTGTAGATGTTGGTGTTCCTCTTATGGCCAAATATTCAAAATTTAAAGGTTATTGACCGGCTTTATTATTGAATAAGTACAGGATTTATTACTTTTTCATAACACACAGGTGTATTTGTGTACCAATCTTAAATTTTGGGAGGGGTACATTTCTTATTGTCATATCAATAATTGGTAATGGTTCTTAAAATTGGATAGTATCTCATTCATTGGGTAAATCATTGTGAAATATGAGTATGATCACGTAATCAGTTATTGACCTATGATGGAATTAGGAGTCAAGGACATTGGAACATTGAAACTTTGTAGGATAATTTGAGAATTGTCAAATGAAATTGCGTCATTGGTTTTGATTATTCCCGCCAAATATAAACGTAAGCAAGACGTTGTACCACGTGATTGACCTTGATGAGGTAGTGTACAGGGATACATAGCTAACCTTATTGAAACTTATGACTCATAGACGAAAGGGAATACATGCTACAACACTAGCAAAGTTATTGTTGATGCAATTTGATTGGATGATCACTATCTTTCCTGCAATCTGATTGGTTGATCACTATCTTTCGTGCAATCTGATTGGTTGATGATTTCCAAATCTTTGCTGTATTCAGTTTTTAAGTTTTGTTTTACATTTAAAAATCTTGTTTTCGTTCAACATTTTGCACTCAATGATAAATATGATCAAAACCGTTTATTTGTTAATCGAATAGTTAAAAACCGGATAAAGTTTGACGGTTAACCGTGAAACGTAAAAATTTTTTAGTTTGAAATTTTTTTTTGCTTGAAACATTTTGTTTGAAAATTCTTGCTTTCAAATTTTTTGTTTGAATTTTTTGTTTGAGAATTTTGTTTGAAATTTTTTTTTGACAACTTTTGTTTCAAAATTTTGTTTAAAATTTTTTTTGTTTGAAATTTTTTTTCGTTTCCAAATTTTTTTGTTTCAAAATTTTTTCGTTTGAAATTTTTGTTTGAAATTTTTTTTCGTTTGAAATTTTTTGTTTGCAAATTTTTGTTCGAAAATTTTGTTTAAAATTTTTTGTTTAAAATTTTTCGTTTCCAAATTTTTTGTTTGAAATTTTTTGTTTCAAAATTTTGTTTGAAATTTTTTTCGCTTCAAAATTTTGTTTGATTTTTTTTTGGTTTGAAATTTTGTTTGAATTTTTTTTTCGTTTCAAAATTTTGTTTCAAAGATTTTTGTTTGAAATTTTTGTTTCAAAGTTTGAGTTGACATTTTTAAAAGTTTGTGCACTTATTAGTAAAGAACTGGAACTGTTTAGAACAAAAACCTTTGACAACATTGTGGTGCAATAGTACACGTCAGAACCTGGGGTTGTACTTGAAATGAAAAAACACAATTCATTGAAATGGATCATTTTATTACACTCCACATACATCCATACCAGATAGTGGTTCTGGATATTGTCGATACAATGTATTTTGAACTTCTTGCACTAGTTTGTCTTTAGCGTATTATTTTAATTCCAGTTGAAGTCTTTTAAGGTCTAATGCAATATCAATTGGTGGAAACTCAATGTCCATTTGATCACAAATAAACTGTTTATCAATACAGTTATGCACTAGCCGGAACTGTTTAGAACAAAAACATCTGGCAACGTTGTGGTTCAATAGTACACGTCAGAACATGATAATGCAACGTCATCAGCTTTGCATCATATATAAGTATCGTTCGAGTTAGTATTCATGATAACGTCATCATGGCTACTTGTCTGCAGTTTCTAAACACACGTGATGTGATGAAATCATTTACCAAGATTACTGATTTACAAGAGAATGTACCTTATAGAATCTTAGCTAGCCAAATGATCCCTACAAAGTTTGGATTAAGAATCGTAGTGAAGCTTGAAAATGATAAGAATATAATTTTACCAGCAAGATATTTACCCATGGAACCATCAAAACAAGAAGAACTGCTGCGTTTCTTAAATACTGGATCTGTATCTTTATGTTACAAAGGATTCTTGGGTCGAAGTCATCAACTTGAATTTAGTACACAGCCAGATTCGTCAGCCATTGTGATGAAATCATGAATCAGCACATTTCTTTCCAATGACGTCAGCTGTAGTTGTATGAATTTGGTTGGTCGGCATGACGTCAGCAACTGTGATGAAATCATGAATTCAAACGTCAGCACATTCCTTACCAATGACGTCAGCAATAACTATAAACCAGCAAATACAGTGTCATCCCACGAAATCATTTGAGCAAGTGCTTTTCAGGAGGAAAGATGTGTACTTCTAACGATAAAGAGTTCATCTTCGCAAGCTATTATCCAATAAATATATTTCAAACAAAACATGTGATGATTGGTATCAGTGCTAGAACATTTGAACCTGTGATTCGATTGGGTAAAGCAGAACAATTTGGTGTACAACTGACCTGTGAAGAATGGCAAATATTATGTTCACGAATCGACCAAATGAACGATTATTTTCATGATGAGCTAAATGTGACCATAGTCAAATCATTAGGCTCAAATCATGAAGTGGTGCTGCGTACAGTCCTCGAAGAGAAGATTTTGCTGTTACGTAAAAAGAGTACATTCCATGTCCCTCGCAATATGGTGTATCTAACACAAACGGAATGGGACAAATTTATCAACGTATTTCAGTGTGTTAAACATGCAGTGGAAGTGTGCAACAAAACTAGTATATTCCTGAAAAAGTACTATTTTGAAAAATGTGTTATGCATATTGTGCAACATGTATCTAGATATTGTGATGGTTGTCAACATCGTTCGTGGGTGCATACCTGTATTGATAAACAGTTTATTTGTGATCAAATGGACATTGAGTTTCCACCAATTGATATTGCATTAGACCTTAAAAGACTTCAACTGGAATTAAAATTATACGCTAAAGACAAACTAGTGCAAGAAGTTCAAAATACATTGTATCGACAATATCCAGAACCACTATCTGGTATGGATGTATGTGGAGTGTAATAAAATGATCCATTTCAATGAATTGTGTTTTTTCATTTCAAGTACAACCCCAGGTTCTGACGTGTACTATTGCACCACAATGTTGTCAAAGGTTTTTGTTCTAAACAGTTCCAGTTCTTTACTAATAAGTGCACAAACTTTTAAAAATGTCAACTCAAACTTTGAAACAAAAATTTCAAACAAAAATCTTTGAAACAAAATTTTGAAACGAAAAAAAATTCAAACAAAAAATTTCAAACCAAAAAAAAATCAAACAAAATTTTGAAGCGAAAAAAATTTCAAACAAAATTTTGAAACAAAAAATTTCAAACAAAAAATTTGGAAACGAAAAATTTTAAACAAAAAATTTTAAACAAAATTTTCGAACAAAAATTTGCAAACAAAAAATTTCAAACGAAAAAAAATTTCAAACAAAAATTTCAAACGAAAAAATTTTGAAACAAAAAAATTTGGAAACGAAAAAAAATTTCAAACAAAAAAATTTTAAACAAAAAATTTTGAAACAAAAGTTGTCAAAAAAAATTTCAAACAAAATTCTCAAACAAAAAATTCAAACAAAAAATTTGAAAGCAAGAATTTTCAAACAAAATGTTTCAAGCAAAAAAAAATTTCAAACTAAAAAATTTTTACGTTTCACGGTTAACCGTCAAACTTTATCCGGTTTTTAACTATTCGATTAACAAATAAACGGTTTTGATCATATTTATCATTGAGTGCAAAATGTTGAACGAAAACAAGATTTTTAAATGTAAAACAAAACTTAAAAACTGAATACAGCAAAGATTTGGAAATCATCAACCAATCAGATTGCACGAAAGATAGTGATCAACCAATCAGATTGCAGGAAAGATAGTGATCATCCAATCAAATTGCATCAACAATAACTTTGCTAGTGTTGTAGCATGTATTCCCTTTCGTCTATGAGTCATAAGTTTCAATAAGGTTAGCTATGTATCCCTGTACACTACCTCATCAAGGTCAATCACGTGGTACAACGTCTTGCTTACGTTTATATTTGGCGGGAATAATCAAAACCAATGACGCAATTTCATTTGACAATTCTCAAATTATCCTACAAAGTTTCAATGTTCCAATGTCCTTGACTCCTAATTCCATCATAGGTCAATAACTGATTACGTGATCATACTCATATTTCACAATGATTTACCCAATGAATGAGATACTATCCAATTTTAAGAACCATTACCAATTATTGATATGACAATAAGAAATGTACCCCTCCCAAAATTTAAGATTGGTACACAAATACACCTGTGTGTTATGAAAAAGTAATAAATCCTGTACTTATTCAATAATAAAGCCGGTCAATAACCTTTAAATTTTGAATATTTGGCCATAAGAGGAACACCAACATCTACAATGGGTCCTAGAAAAAGGTTTACCGAATTTTGTTATTTGATAATTCCCCAAATTTAAAAGGGAACATAAACATATAAAGGTAATAAACCTCTGTACATACCCATATAACATGTACCCATGAAAGAGAAACGAGGTAAACCACCCAAATTTATCATAATACATGTTAGGGTCCAGTACTATAATACCAAATATATAAAATGAGCAATTTCTAAAATTTAAGGGATGGGCCAAGGTACCCCTAACAAATTTTAAAGGGGTGCACAAATGTACCTATGTCTTATGATAGGGAATAGACCCCTATACATAACCATATAAACATATAAGGTAATAGGACCTCATCCAAGAGATAAATTGGGTCAAATGTCAAACACGTGGTACAACGTATTGCTTACGTTTATATTTTGGCAATTTCGTACCCATGAAAGTGGACGATGTGGACCATCCAAATTTATCATGATACATATTAAGGTCCTGTACTATAATATCGAATGCTTAAATCAAAAAAAATCCAAAATTTAAGGGGCGGGCCAAGGTACGTACCTCTCCTAAAATTGAAAGGGATGCACCAATGTACCTATGTCTTATGATAGGAAATGAACACCTATACATTACAATATAACCATATAAGGTAATAGGACCTCATCCAAGGAGATAAATTAGGTCAAAAACCAAACACGTGGTACAACGTATTGCTTACGTTTATATTTTGGCAATTTTGTACCCCTAAAAAGGGAACGAGGTGGACCACCCAAAATTTATAGTGATCCATATTAGGGTCCTATACTGTAATACCAAATGTTTAAATTGAACAATTTCCAAAATTAAAGGGGTGGGCGAAGGTACCTCTCCCAAAAATTTAAAGGTGTGCAAAAATGTACCTATGTCTTATGATAGGAAATGGACCTCTATACATGACCATATAACCATATAAGGTAATAGGACCTCATCCAAGGGAATAAATTAAATCAAAAACCAAACACGTGGTTGTACCTAAATTTGGCAATTTCGTACCCATGAAAGGGAACGAGATGGACCATCCAAATTTATCATGATACATAATGAGGTCCTGTACTATAATACCAAATGGTTAAATTGGAGAATTTATGAAATTGAAGGGGTGGGCCAGGGTACCCCTCCTAAAAATTTAAAGGGGTGCACCAATGTACCTATGTCTTATGATAGGGAATGAACACCTATACATGACCATATAACCATATAAGGTAATAGGACCTCATCCAAGGAGATAAATTAGGTTAAAAACCAAACACGTGGTTGTACTAAAATTTGGCAATTTTGTACCCCTAAAAGGGAACGAGGTGGACCACCCAAATTTATAGTGATCCATATTAGCGTCCTGTACTATAATACCAAATGTTTAAATTGGGCAATTTCTAAAAATGAAGGGGTGGGCCAAGGTACCCCTCCCAAATTTTTAAAGGGGTGCATTAATATACCCATGTCTTATGAAAGGTAATGGACCCCTGTATACGCCCATATAACCATATAGGGTAATAACACCTCATCAAAGGGATAACTTAGGTCGAAACAAAACACGTGGTATAACGTATTGCTTACGTTTATATTTTGGCAATTTTGTACCCCTAAAAGGGAACGAGGTGGACCACCCAAATTTATAGTGATCCATATTAGCGTCCTATACTATAATACCAAATGTTTAAATTGGGCAATTTCTAAAAATGAAGGGGTGGGCCAAGGTACCCCTCCCAAATTTTTAAAGGGGTGCATTAATATTCCCATGTCTTATGAAAGGTAATGGACCCCTGTATACGCCCATATAACCATATAGGGTAATAACACCTCATCAAAGGGATAACTTAGGTCGAAACAAAACACGTGGTATAACGTATTGCTTACGTTTATATTTTGGCAATTGTGTACCCCTAGAAGGGAACGAGGTGGACCACCCAAATTTATAGTGATCCATATTAGCGTCCTGTACTATAATACCAAATGTTTAAATTGGGCAATTTCCAAAATTTAGGGGGTGGGCCAAGGTACCCCTCCCAAATTTCTCAAGGGGTGCATTAATGTACCCATGTCTTATGAAAGGTAATGAACCCCTGTATACGCCCATATAACTATATAAGGTAATAACACCTCATCAAAGGGGATAAATTAGGTCAAAAACCCCCGAAATTTGAATTTTTGACAATTTTTTACCCATGAAAGGGAACGATATAGACACCCAATACTGATAGAGGTACATACCCTGGTCCTAGGCTACCATACCAAATTTTTAAATTTGGCAATTTCCAAAATTTAAGGGGGGTGGTCCTATGTACCCCTGCCAAAATTTAAGGGGTGGGCCATGGTACCCCTGCCAAAATTTAGAGGGGGTGGTCCTAGGTACCCCTAGGTCATTGACCCCGGGCCAAGGTCATTGACCTTTGACCTATGACGTCACAAAAATTTTTGCTGACTCAGTTCGCCATACGCGGACCACTACTACTATCGTAATGGTTGTTTGAATAATTGTTCGCTATCCGAATAATTGTTGGAATAATTACTTGTTATCCTAATAGTTGTTCGAATAATTGTTCATTATCCAAATAACTGTTCGAATAATTATTGTTATCCTAATAGTTGTTTGAATAATTGTTCCTTATCCTAATAATTGTTCGAATAATAATTTGTTATCCTAATAGTATTGGAATGATTGTGTCTTATCGGAATAACTATTCGAGTAATTTAATTGTTCGTTAACCGATTAACTGTTCGATGGCCTATTTTGTTTTTGAACAAAGTTTCGAAATCTATATCTTAATTGTGACTGAGTTGTTGCGAATTTTTTCGCTCCCTACCAAAATACTTGGAAAAGATAAATAAAACGTACTACCATCTATGTATTGGTGATTAGCTCTCCTGTCTCTTTTAAACACACCTTAAACTTTATCTCTGGTTAACATCACATCCTTGATTAAATCATGTTGGTCTTGTATTCATTAGACAATATTTAGTTATTCCCCTCCCTTAAATTTCTGTGACTCATCTTGCGTCCAATGTTCGTAAGTTTCCTTAAGAAAATTTCCGTCGACCGATTTTTCTTTTTCTTAGTAAATTTTCCCTAGTTTGTTGAATGTCCAATTTCTATGACAGAAGATATGCGATAAGATTAATTTAGCTATATGAAAAGAAGTATTAACCACATTTGTTTCTTGCTTTTATTATTATTATTATTATTATTATTATTATTTTACAGTGGTAGAGCGTTCATCTTTAACACATGGGGTCCTTGATTTGATCCCAGCTCGTCCACGTAAACTTTGTGGTGAACAAACACCGTTTACGTGGGTTTTCTCGAGGTTCTCCCGTTTCCTCCCTCTTTATTCATTCCACCATTTCATTCATTTCTCATCATCATCACTGTCTCCTTTAGCCTAGCTGGCAAATTGTGGGACGTAAAACTTAATTTCAATTTATTTTTTCTATTTTTTTAAAAAACTTTTCCCTTGACTTTAACAAAAAATACACAGAAATACAGACACCCAACAATGGGTGCAAACTATGCTACTTTGAACAAACAAACAAACAAACAAACAAACACTCACTATTGCTATTTGATTGGTTTATTTCTGAAGAACAGAAAAATTTAAGCATTTATATTAGTCAATCAGTCAGCGCGAGAATTTCCCTGGATTTTTTACCTGTCATCGAAAAATTCCCTTTTCGTTAAATTTACCTTTTATCGAAAAATTCCCTTTTTCCCTTTTCGTTAAATTTACCTATGAAATTTCCCCAGATTAGAGAAATTTCATGGATTAGGGAAATTTTCCTCAAACTATGAACTCGTTGCGTCAGGACCCTCCTTTATGAGTACCATGAAGAACAAAATGCAGCATGTGCTGGGATGTCTAGTGTTTTTTTTTTCTTGTCCCTTACTGACTAGGCCTCAAGTTTTTATTTGGAAAAAAAGTTGATAACCCAATTTATAATAATGAGAGAAGAGCAGGAGGAAACAAATAGTTGATATGTTCCGTGTAGTGTCCACAAGACGGAACAAGACAGGATTTTCATGGCGAGACGCGAGACGAAACAGAACTTTTGCAATATTCCTTTCGAGACGAGACAGCCCCAATGGGCAACACTAGTTCCATCTTCTGAAAATAGGCTATCATGCACCCCTCCCCCCATCCTTTCTGAAATTTCACAAATCAAACACTGATGTAATATACGTGATAAATACATTTACAGCCTTTGCCGTACCGTTCTTCTTGTCTATCTTCCCATTTTCATAAAGTAGCTACATGATACAAAGGTGTGTGATCTTGAAACTGCTCGGTGTGTACGTTATTCTGTTTTGTGTGGTCATTTTCCTCTTCGTGGAAGTGGGCGATCCTGTATTCTTGTTTGAAGTACCCGTGGCGTGTTTTTTATCTGGTCTTGGTTTTTCGTCTGCCATGCTTTGCAGACAGCGGTTGATGTACTGCTTCCCAGAAATGGATGGATGGCGCAGGTAAGACATAAGCAAGCGGTTGGAATAGATGCGAAAAGACCTCTCACACGCCCAGCATTTACGTGAGGTTACCTTCTTTGGTCAGAAGAACAAGAAAAAAGGAGAATAACTAGAGAAACGTCTTTTGCTTATAAGACTGAATTTTGTATTCATCTTGTTTTATATCGGAGGAACAGTAATTGGTGTGTACAGTGAGCGACAAAAGTTATTTCCATTTGGTAGAATTTATTTTGGGAATAACGGTAGAACGTACACCATTTCACCGAATTTCAAGGCTGTAACGTACAGAGAGTTACATTCTTTTTAATTTAATGAAAACTGTACTAAAATTGTTCTTCTATTCTGAATTTTTTTAACAAAATTAATTTCATCAAACGGAAATAACTTTTGTTGCTGACTGTACAAGTAACTATTTGTGTACTGAAAGCCATAATTACACAAGTCTTGTTTGTATGTGTGGTACCCCTACTTCTAATTCTCAACCTATTTTTTTTCTAATCCATTCCTTTATTTTTAGTTTGATATCTCTTTTTTTTTTTTTTTTTTTTTTTGAGTGGAGACACTATAGTCAAATGATTAGAGCGTTTGACTTACGTCCACGTCGTCCCGGGTTCGATTCTCAGCCGATGCTTCGCAACTTTCGGCGTCCACCCAGCGTCATGAGACAAACTGGGGAATCACGTGAATGAAAGACGTGCCTATAGAACATTCGTTCTATAAGATTTCGATACTTGTGCATAGCAGACTTGGAAGTCTAACAAAATAAGATTTTTTTTTTTTTAAATATTTAAAAAGCTCAATTGAAGTCCTTTCGTGATTCATACCGTGTATAATATACTCTTGACATTTTTCATACACTTTAAAAAGAATTTTTTCTTCGAAAAGCAACATGATAATTAGTTTGTGAATCGTGATGATGTTGCTGATAGTTTTTTTGTTCCTGACCCAATTTTCTAATAAGATAACCAGAGGCATTGCGCATTGTTAATTACAGCAACAATAGAGGTTACGACATCATTAATTGATCGAAATATAGTTCGTGATGGTTACAACCCCCCGTGTATTTATTATCAAGAACTGCCATGGCAGAGTAGTTTCGCGAGGAATATTTCGAAGATATTCCGTAAAGTCTTATATATAGATTATCGCTGCTTTAAATGTAGAAATTCAAGAAAGTTCTCGTATTATAACTGTTTCTTTTTCTCTTATATCATCTCAGTGGGTTTTCTCGGGTTACTCCCGTTTCCTTCCGCATTCCCATTCCATCGGTTCTTTCATCATCATTACGCAATTTAATCATTTTCTCCCTTAGCAAACGTGGAACGATAGACTTTAAAAAATCATTTTTTTTTTCTTAAAATAATTGTTAAAACAGGAAAACAAACTCCTTAGGTTAGTATTCCCCAATTACTGGGGTCCGTGGAACAAATTTACGGAATCCGTGGCATTCTTTATTTCTCATAATCTATAAAAGATATAAATAATGTCATGGACCACCCCCATATGTATGCTTATAACATAAATAAAAGTTTGTGATTTAATTGTTAATATTGCTACTTCCTCTAGCACTATTATCACACAGATAGCAACATTTAAAAGTATGGGATTCGTAACTTGCCTTTAAAATAAAATGAGGTCCGCAACTCTGAAGTAATTGGTAACCATTGAGTTAGGCTATCATTAAAGAACAAATAGTTTTACAAGGAATGCTCCAAAACGGTATTGCTTACCAGGTAAGAAATTTCTCTTCTCGAGAAAGGAGACGAGAGCCGACGAAAAGCCCAGTTTTTGAAATTCGAGACGAGACTAGAAACATAAAATATGAGAATTCTGGTCTCGAAAACGAGGCCAGACGAGAAATTTCACGAGTCCCTTGGGGAACACTAGTTCACGCAAGTCTTTGATTTAAAATACTGTTTTGATGTTACATAATTCACATTATAAGAATTATAAAGTGATAAAGTGATTTACGAACATTGTGTTCGTACAATTACTTTATCAACTTATAGTTTTTGTGCTGTGGATCATACAACACGCAAACAGTTTTTGAGATCTAAGACTTGGTTGAACTACTCTTGCTTACGAGATTCGAGAAATTTCTTGCCTTGTCTGTAGTAATTTGAAAATGCACTTTTCGACTCTTGTCTCATATTGGAGATGGGACGCGAAATTTCACGTCTCGTGAACAATACTACATAAGAGGCAATGTACTGACCACACATCACTCCAAAGGCATGAGTGCCGCAACTGGCTGGTAGGTCCATACCATTTACGGGCTGTTGCACCAGGAGTTTAGTTTTCATGTTTTTAGATGATGATATTATTATTATTATTATTATTATTATTATTATTATTATTATTATTATTATTATTATGAGAAGACTATCCCATCGAAATCGTCGGTATCTGCAAGTACCACATCCTATTTATAGAGAAAGAGAAAATAAAAAGAAGTATGCTATTTTAGAGAAAAAACTTGTCATTCACTTTTATTGCATTGAAACGAGACATTTTTATACTTAAGAGGTTTTTTTTTTTTTTTTTTTTTTTTTGTTTCACTTGTAACTCTTCGGTGACTTCATTCATCTCCTCCGGCCATTTCCTGTCGAATGCACGCCACTGCCACATGCGCAACGACTAAACAACAAAAACAAAAACAAGCCAGGCCAATCCTACCCACATTTAACATTTTGGAGGCAAAAAAAAAAAAAAAAAAAAAAAAAAAGTGAGTTGAAATGCGTGTTCTTTCGCAGGGCAAAGGTGCGTGGGAATATTAAAAAAAAGAAGAAGAAATGAAAGAAAAAAACAACTGCAAGAATGTGGAACATTTCTGGGGGCTTAAAATGGTGTAGTGGTGATGAATTAACTGGTTGAAATAATTAGAATAATGCAGATGTACGACCCTAAAACGAATAGGGTTAAAGACAGAAGAATAACATAGTTGATGGAGACAGAATGTCCTTCCTAATGGTAGACGAACCCACTACTATAATTTTCTCCATTATTTTCATCAGCAGCATCAACATTGTACACTGTTTGTATGAACCAGCTAATGAGAATATTGCTCGACGGCACGGTGGCTCACTGGTAGAGCGCTTATTTCTAGTGTGTGGAGTCCCTTGTTCGATTCCCGGCCAAATAAGTTTGTGGTGGGCAACATCGTGCCCGTCGGTTTTCTCGGGTTACTCCCGTTTCCTCCCACTTTCTTATTCCACCAATTCTTCCATCATCATTCACTTGTTTTAATCATCATCTCCTTTAGCCTAAAGGGCATAATCATGGGGCGTTAAGGGTCTTCGCTACAGCGAAATTAAACTACCGCTAATTTTAGATTTTTTCTGTAATATCTTCAAAACAAATAAACATATTCGAAAACCAGAAACTTACTGAACTAGACAATACGATTTTGCATTGATACCGTTATCACAACTCATCTATCTGCTTTCGATTTGCAACTGTAGTTAGATTTGGCCTTTTTTTTTTTTTTTTTTTTTGCGGGTTCTGTAAATAGCGGCATACCAAAAGCAGATAAGTGAATTATGGTAAAGATATCACATGTAAAAATTGTATTGTCTAGTTCGCTACGTTTCTGCTTTTCGAATATTTTTTATTTGTTTTAAAGATATTACAGAAAAACTCTAAAATTAGCGGTAGTTTAATTTCGCTGCAGTGAAGACCCTTAAACTCAAAGATTTCATTTCAATATTTATCATATTTTGCCAAGAAAAGATATCATCTTTCTTTTTCTTTTAAAAGAAAGTTCAACGATGAAAAATGGAATGAAATATCTGTTTTACTGTTACGAGTGAGTACCGTTGGATGATCAGAAAAATTGTTCCGTGGATGAAGTAAATACTTTTCATAACGACGCTTTCCAAACGTTTGCTTTATCCACGAAGCAATTTGGCTGATAATCGCTTTAGTAAGGGGAGTAAGTCTTAAAATGATAATAATAAATAAAAAGAAGCAATGAAGTAGACACAAGACAAAATTGAATGATAAAGATATAGGGAGCAAGTCTGATGTTAAAGAAAGATAATAGAAGATACAAGCCAAAATTTAATTTCATAAATAATCGCATGTAAAACATCATCATACAAATAAGGAATAGATGAGCTAGACTACTATGTTAAGGCAAGAATTGATACAGTTTATGATAGAAGAAATCACAGGTCGCGACCAGTATTGGAAAGAGTTTATCTCTACAGCAGCGTTTCCCAACCGGTGTGCCGTGAATGGACCGCAGGTGTGCCGCGAGGAAATCGAAACAAATTATTAATTCTATAGGAATCAAATTGCAACACATAGGAAAAATGTATATTTGTATTTCTCATTTACTATGAACCTCTACTTGAACTTTACTGTTTCGTGCCGTGTTACTTTTCTGTATATTTTTAATGTTGAAAAAAATATTTGTTATCATGTTATGACTATTATTGCTTCTTTATTGTTGCAGACTATTTCGTAACTTGAAATTTTAAAATATCATTCAATTATTTCGACAAAGCAAACATGCATACAAATTATTTACCTTTGTGTTTTAAAACTAAAAGAGATTTGTTTGTTGGTTCGTTATTTAGTGATCTTTCTTGTTAGTGAAGGTTGGATACCATGGGGGAAAACCAGTGATCGAGCTTTCTTCTCTGAGATCAGTAATCACAGAAAAAAATACCACGGTATTTCATATTTACAAATAATAATATCTATGAGTGTGCCGCGAGAATTCAAGTTACACTCGTAGTGTGCCGCAAGTTGAAAAAGGTTGGGAAACTCTGCTCTACAGACACGTTTAAAGGACCTTTGCGAAAAGAAGAAAAAGAGAGTGACACAACATTCGTAATGTAGAATTCGTTGGTGATGTTTACGAGTTCTACTATTAGTTATGTTCCTTTTTGTTTTTGTTTGTGAAAATCGGGAAGATTTATCCTTATTTTAAGCAGTGTACAATAGCTCGGAAGAGGGTATAAATTCACGAAGTTTCTATAAACCGCAGGTTAAGGTAGTCCTACAAGTATAAAATACATTTGGTGGTAGATCCAGAGATGGACATTTATGTGTAGCTACAATAGCTTACAAGATACATAGTATTTAAAAGTAAACACAGCTAGGAGCTGTTTGAACAATAAACGAAACGCTGACATTTACATCCCACGGTTATGTCACGTATGCTAATGGAGACGTGATGAAGAGAATGAATGAAATGGTGGAATGAAAAGTAGGCGGAAAGCTTTTAGATAATCCACATACACGCTGCTTGTCTATCATAAAGCCCACTTAGCGCAAACTAGGAACGAACCAGGAACCCAGACATCGAAAAAAGAGCGTGCTACCATTTAGCCACCGTGACCTCATCATTACAATGAAAACCACAGCTGGTTTACTGTACTTTTTTTTCCTGTCGTGTATTACTTCCAATTAAAAAGATCATTCAAATGAAATAGGCAATTAATACGAGTTTAACAACTGATCTAAGTAAGTAATTCCCTCTTAATAGTTAAATATTAAGTTTGGTTGATACGTTGTTTTGGAATTTAATATCCCTTTTGGCACACGATCACTCATAGAAAGTTGAAACCGGGTTTCCAGCGCTAGGGCTGCCGGCGAGACAAAACAGGATTTTCGTGACGAAGTACGAGACGAGACAGAGTTCTTCCAAGGAAAATAGATATACTTTCCGAGACGAGAAATCAATTTCACAACACATGACGCATTTGATTTCCATTTTGTTTAACGGTTAAGAAATATCTTTATTGGTTAGGATCGAGATCGCTGAACATTTTTTTTTAATAAATAAAACTTCCGCTCCCTTCTATAGTGCACGGAGCCAATAGTGAACCTCTTTGTCCCGAACATTCTTATCAATAGCAGTGCCTCGCAGTGTGTTCCTCTTTGGGAATTAATGTAAATAAAAAATACAGTAAAGACCACAAGTAAGCCTTCACAGCTAAGCTTGCTTGCTTACTATAAGTACTTTGAAGTGAACTGTATTTACATTTCTGTCTGAACCTATTCTTATAGCATATTGATGAGCAGAGGTGCGCAGTTTGCTCTAACTTCACGCTCACACCATCAATCCGTGATAACCCACGCTCTACCCAGCGCCATGCTTACGCAACGTCATTCTCACATTACCAACTGAATATCAAGCCTACTCAATCAGAATTAATCAATGCTTAACCCAATGGCATACTTACGCGACGTCATACTCACATCATCAACTGAACACCAAGCCCGCTCAATCCGAGTTAACCAACGTTTAACCCAACGCCATGCTTACGTGACGTCATGCTCACATAGTCAACTGAACATCAAGCCCACTTAATCCGAGTTAACCAACGTTTAACCCAACGCCATGCTTACGCGACATCATGCTCACATAGTCAACTGAACATCAAGCCCACTCAATCCGAGTTAACCAACGTTTAACTTAACGCCATGCTTACGCGACATCATGCTCACATCATCAACTGAACATCAAGTCCACTCAGAGATAACTCACGCTCAACCCAACACCATGCCCAAGCGACGTCATGCTCACTTCATCAACTGAACATCAAGCTCATTCAACTTCATGCTTACAATATCATTTCGACATAACACTCACTCGACCTCATGTTCACATTCTTGCGACATCACGCACCTCAGATTGACATTAGTGAACTCGTCTTCATTGAACATCACACACTCTTCATGAAGTTTAGGTTGAGTGAGTGTGAGTTCTCAGCTCGTGAGCATCAAGTTCATAACTTGAGACACCTGTGTACAGATACTTTACTGATAGTTCGATACTTTGAAATGTTCACTGAGCCAAGCCAAATAGAAATGACTGCTCAATTAGCCAGGTTAACACCTAGCTTCAATTTAACCTCTGGGTTCTAATTAGGATTCGAACCAGGAACAAAGGGGCAAGTGAATTAAAATTAGTAGTTTCCCTCACAGCATGTAGGTTCGAGTATGGGAGCCCAATGTTTTGCGAGACTAAAACCTTTCCATCAGCATATTTAAGCAAATCGATAACTCTTTCGTACGTAAACTCTCTTCTAAGGATCCTTCCAAAATGACATTAATTAACTGTTACAACAATCTGTAATGAGGAAGATGATAGCTGAAGCTCCTTCAATTTTCCGCGTACTTTCATCTGTTGACTCTCCCTCTTTCTTGATGAACGTTAGAGTTTTCCCCATTAGAAGAACGTTAGAGTTTTCCCCATTAGAAGAACGTTAAAAAAAAGATAACTGGATGATGACGAGAGGGAAATTGGATGCAATCTTCCGTTGATAAATTGGACATAATTGTGTCCAGCAAACTTCATTAAGTACTCAAAGGGGTGTGGTAAAGTAGGGGAAAATATAGAAGTACAGTCACTAACAAACGTTTTCGTTTAGCAGTGAAACAGAAGAGCTGTTACTTCGTTTAACATCGTTTTCTCGTGCCTACTTAACTTTCACCTTTGTAGGAAGTTGTTTCTATAAATTTTAAAAACATTACAAGTAATTATTAGGAGAATGTCACTGTTAGAAGTATCTGTATCACTGGGAAAGGAGATTTGGTCCAATGGCGGGTCAGGAAAGTAAAAACTGGGCATTCCAACCAGAATTCGGATTATGATAGGTATATGATGAGATGACTTTACAATTTTTAATGTGTCCTGCAGAAGTTTCCAAATTAATTCTTTTCCGATGGACGTTAGTAGGAATATGCAGCATATATCGCCTTCCACGTATACTACCTGAATTAAACCAGAGTTACCTTCTTTTACCTGCCCCAGGTATGTTAAGGGGATTAAACTATGATTACAGTGTTTTATGTATTTATTACGCTAGGTAACCAAGAGATTAACGTGTAATTAAGCCGGAACTTTTGTTTAAAAAGGCGACATTTCATCATATAGTATGATGTACATAGGATAATTACATTTTCAATTGAAGTAATGAGTTTGCAATTACACCAGATTGATAATCCTTTATCTTATCACGCAAGTGTGACCTTTGCGCTGTTGCCCTTACTATTGGAGTCCGTCGTGACTTGCCTTTATACTTTTACCGCTCGCTTTGTATATCTTATCACGTATGTGTGACCTTTGCGCTGTTGCCCTTACTGTCGGAATTTGTCGCGATTTTCCTTTATATTTTTACAGCTTGCTTTATATATTTTATTGCATATGTGTGACCTTTCCGCTGGCGCCCTTACTGTTTGGTTATGCTGGACTTTGCTTTATACTTTTATCGCCTACTTTGTATATTTTATCACATATGTGTGACCTTTGCGTTGGCGCCATTATTGTTGCGAGATTTTTACCTGCCTGTTTTGTATATTCGCCGCCCGGCAGCCACGGATGCTAATGGTATCTTCCTTTATAGATAACGACATACTTTAACTTAAGTAAGAAGACAAAGTTCACTTACCTTTGATAACACCTCCGCTGCTGTCTATTTCCTAGTTGCGATTGGTGGTTTATTGATGTTGACAATTTTCTTTATGACGTAGAAGAACTTGTTGCGCGAACCGAAAGCAAACAAATATTGCGATACCGCCGTTGTATTTTTTTTTTGTAAGTGACTAGCCGTTCCGGCTAGAACCCTGTTAGAGGGTTATGCCCTCTCTTAGGGAACTGAAGTATGGGTAACAGTAGATGTGCCTGATTTTGAGATGGTCTCAGAGTTCTTTATTAAAGCTTGTTATAGCGATCAAGACTTAAGGACCTGTGCGGGCCTTAACATTAGGCAGGGAAAGGGTGGCAGAGCAATTACATGATGTATAAGATGCAACGTAGTTGTCATTATATAGGTTATATGCTGTGGAGATGAAGATGGTAGATGAGGCGAGGTGCATGGTCACATCACAATACGGGGAATAGTTAGTTGACGGATGAAGTTATCTTCTCGCCTAGGGGCTACTCTAGGCATTGAAGATGACAGAGGGAGCCCATGTTAGTTGTGGATGGATTTATTGTGCAGCATAGGATGGAAAGATGAGCGGCAGATGGTCATGAATTTGATATTCAGCAAGTAACTCTAGGTCTAGTGCATCAGGAGGTAGTGTGTAGCAGTACAGAGTATACAGGAGTGAGAGCGGTGGATGGAAATATCGAAATGCTGTTGGGTGGAGTGCCATATGATGCATAGTAGTCAGAAGTAGAGGATGGTGTGCTTCATAACGATTGTGTATGTAGGTGAGACGTAACTTTTCAAGATGAAACTGTAGAGATGGAAACTCAATGCGGTTGTATAATTCTGCTGTTGGGCTAGGTAACTTAATACGAAATGCAATACGTAGTGCATGTCTTTCTAAGATTAAGAGCTTTTCGTAGAAAGAGCGTGCAGCAGCTATCCAAGCAGTGTGACCGTATGTTAGAGTCGGTCGTAGGAAAGCTTTGTAGGTATTTAATACTGTAGTAGGTTTCAAGCCCCATGTTGTTCCGGTTAACCTCTTTAGAAGATTTAGTCTATTGTAAGCCTTGGCGGTGACTGTTTGAAGATGTGGTTTCCATGTTAGATGTCTATCGAATGTAATGCCCAGATAGGTCACTGTTGAGCGTGCCTGTATAGGTGTATGGTTGACATGAAGTGTGAGGCGGTTGGGATTTCGACGGACTCGTGAGGTTTTCTTAGAGGGAATGAATACAATCGCCTGAGTTTTCGTGGCATTAATTGTAAGTTGCCATCTATCACACCAGCGGAGGAAATCGTTAATAGCTGTTTGCAAAGATTTGTTTATTGATTGGATAGTCGATCCCAAAGCAAGGAATGCAGTGTCATCGGCGTACTGAAAAAGATGGACTTTATCTGGTAGTGGAGGCATATCAGCAACGTAGAGAATGTACAGAAGTGGCGATAAAGCCGATCCTTGAGGAACTCCGGATAGCAGAAAAATAGGGTGTGATAGGCAGTTGTTAATAGAAACATAGGAAAGGCGACCCACTAAAAAGTTGTAAATCAGACGGATATATGTGAGTGGAAAACGGTGCCGTATTAATTTATAGATAAGTGCTAAGTGCCAAACTTTGTCGAACGCTTTCTCTAGATCAAACAGTACAAGACATGATGGCTTGACGGAATTATAATGATGTGTGACCATAGTGGATAAACGAAGCAGTTGGTCGTTGATAGAATAGCCTGGTCTAAATCCTGCTTGATGGATGGGAAGAAGGTGACGTCTGTCGATGTATGCGTGTAGACGTCGGACAAGAATGCGTTCTAAGATTTTACTGAAGGTAGACGTTAATTGTATTGGGCGATACGATGATACGCTTTCAGGTGGTTTGTGAGGTTTTGGAAACATTAACGTCTTTGAAGTCTTCCACTGGATAGGAAAATAGCCTGTTCGGAGAATGAAGGTAAAGATGCTGGCAAGCAGAGTAAGCAATGGGAGCGGACTTTCTTTGATATGTCGATAAGTGATATTATCGAATCCTGGTGCACTATTACGTTTATTTCGAACAACAGTGATGATGTCCTGAACTGTAATTGGTTCTGTCAAAGGTTGATTAAGTGGAAGAGTATGGTGTGGATGAGGCTGTAAAGAAGGAGATGAAGTATTGACTGTGTCTGCTGGATGGTGATAAGTAGGAGGAGATCCGTTAGGTGTGAATATTGTTTGAAGAAAATCAGCGAAAGCGTTGGCTTTGTCTGTATCTGTTTGAATGCGAGATTCTTCTTGTAATAGTGGGTAAGGTGTTTTAGAGTACTTTCCACAAAGAGCGTTAAAACGTTTCCAATACTTCGTCGGATGATTGACATCAGAGAGAGAATTACATGTTTTAACCCAACAGCGTAGTTTGTAAGCAGATATGTAGTTTTTGACCATCCGCTGAAGTTGCTGATAATGCCGAAGTGATTCAGGATTGCCAGTCCTTTGAAAATCTCTATAAAATTGTCGAGAGCGAGTAACGAATGTGAGATATTGCGGAGGTAATGTAGGCCGGTATGGTGTGGAGGTAGAAACTGGAATGAATAGAGAACTTGCCTCCTGAATTGTGGTGGTGAGATTGTCTATGTGAGCATATAGTTCGTCTTCTGTAGTGGGTGGTTGTAATGGCTCTATAGCTGTCATGAGATGAGCTCGATACTGATCCCAGTTTGCTTTGTCAAAGCGGAGACTAGTGCGCTGGAAATGATTAGAGGAATTCGTACAAGTTGTACGGAGCTGAAGTTTAATTGGAACATGGTCACTGCCGACTGGATCAAGAACATCGATATGTACTTGGGAGACCAGATTAGCTGAAGTAATGACGATGTCCGGAGTAGTTTGTGAGATGGGTCTTGTATGTTTAGGCAGATTATGAATGATGCCAAGTGTATGAGTTGTAATGAAGTTTCGGAATGCGGTTCTGTCGTGTTCTGATCTACTATGCATGTTAAAATCGGCCATGATTATAAATCGTTTATAATTATCTGAAATATACTGAACAAATGAGGTAGGTAGTGGATGACCGGGTCGGATATAAATGGTGGCAACAGTGATAGCTATGTTACGGAAGTATAATGTGAGTAGTAGGTACTCAGGAAGACCAGGTAAATTGCAATGATGTCTGCGAGATGGAACACGATGTGGAAAACCCACAGCTGTTCCTCCATTGGCTCGTTTGAGCGGAAGGGAGCTATCCTGCCTAACCAGTGTGTAGCCAGGAAACTGGCAAGAGATGGATGGAGTAAGGAAGGTTTCATTAAGAATAAAGACTGTGGCTCTTTCCTCTAGTAGTAACGCTTCAAATAAAGGTTTGTTTGTGTGAAGTGAACGAATGTTAAGGAATATAAACGTTAAAACCATGATGAAACAGACAAAGCTAAACAGTGGTTTCCAAGCGAGAGGTATGAAAGTATACATTTTGTCCTGAATAAGTTGCATAGAAGTTAACATGAAAAATCTCTCTTGCTGCGTGAGTAATTTGCTGTAAGACGTGAGAGCGATGAAATGGTTGGATATTTTGTAAGGTAAGCGTGAGGAAAGAAAGAAGATTTCGCACTGTTATAGGTGAGTCCATAGTAGGAGGAACATCCTCGGAATAATTATGTGTGCGCAATGGCACTACATATTCTGGATGATTTACTTCAGGAGCAGGTTTTCCTTTGCATTTATAGCTATATGTTGGATGTGCTTCGTGACAAGTAGAACAAGTAGGTGGCCGTTCTAGATTTGGACAGGCACGTGTTAAATGCTCGCCAGTGCAGTAACCACAGACGTTGGTGTTAGTACAGTTGGCGGTAGTGTGCTGATTGTAAGCCTGACATTTTTCACAACGAACAGGCATTGGTGCAGAGGAGCGAGAGGGTTCGACACGATGCTTCCTGTTATATATATATATGCGCCATTTGTCAGCAGACTATCTATGGTGCTTTGCGATGATGTTAAAACTCGAACCATGAATGTAGGGCCTGTAGCGTTACGGATTCTCAGAACTTTCTGGAGAGTGTGTCCTTCGTAGGTTAGTTCTTCTTGAATCTCCTCATCGGTGTAGGAAGGATCGACACCCCGAATAACCACAGATAGCAGTGGTGTACGTCTTGGAGGAGGCATTTGTTTTTGTTTAGATGCATTAAGGCTACTAAGTTGAGCATCTTTGCCAAACGTATCAATAGGCACTTTGTTCTTAATAGTGCTGAGTAAATTAGGATCCTCTGTTTTAAAGATGTATCCATTTCTAGTCTTGACAATTTCTTTTAACGAAGCTCTAGGGAGATATTTGCGAAGTTGTATGGCGATATGTTTCTCGTTCGCAAATTTAGTGTAGAATTTCGTCAAAATAAATGAATAAGTAGTTGCGGATGGTGGACTGGAATAATCAGAAGTTGCAGATGGTTCGGTTTCCATGTTGTTGGTACCTATCTCAATATCCAAAGTCTTATGTGGTTTTTTACTAGGTGGTGAAAGCTGCAAACGAGTAGCATAGCTACCTTGGATTCTTGAAGACAGTGATGCAACAGAGTTAATGGAACTTTGAGATGCACTCCTGGTACGAGCAGTTAGGTCTTTTGAACGCTCTTTTCGTTTTTCCACCTTAGTCGAACATCCGGAAGGTCCTGAAATGAGGCCAGGTAACTTGTGTCGACCGGTAATGGATTTGCCAGTGTCTACGCCAGAGTCCGCCATCGTGAAAGCCGTCTGGTGGGCGAAGCCCGAGTATGAGATACCAAATAAACCGTAAAACCAAGAACAATAGCAGCGTCGTCAATAGATAAGAGCAGTTAGGTGTGCTAGCCTCCGTGGAGGCTTAAATCAACTCGACGGTTGTTTCCTTGAACCTCAAGAGGTAAGTAATCCAACCGTATTTAGAAGTTCGCGATTCAACCAATGGGATGGAAATATTAGGGACTTGCTTATTTTTCTCCGCCAGCTACGGATACCCTATTTTTTTACCTGGTTAGAGATTCCAGGTGGCCAGTTCGTTTTGTTGTATTTTCGGTTTTAGGTATATTTATAACTTCGGTTGACTATTTGATTCAGGCTATTTTTGAATTTAATAAAATAATAATTCATTGAGTGAATATATAAATTTGATATTGTAATTTTATGAAAAACATAATTATTGTGCACTTATGTATTGAAGAATATTTTTAAAAAAGTACGAGAAACTATATATTATAGGAATGTGGATATTGTTATGGCGCTTACACGTACACTATCTGAAACTAACTATGTTTACAAGCTAACGTTGTATGTTGGTACTTTTATGTTGTCTTTTTCCGGAAACATGGCTTATTTGACACTGATTGCAGGTACAGCATTTGATTGTAGGATATTTATTGCACCTTGCAAGTCAGAACCATGTTCTTTATAGACAACTTTTTTGTTATTGTTAATACAGCTTGAATTGGAGTTTATTATTATTATTATTATTATTATTATTAGAATTATGAAAATAATTATTATTGTAAGTAAATAGAATTGCAACTTGGGCTCTTTGAATTACTACTTTGCTATGTCAGGATATATTTGCCTGGAAGAGAGTTAGTTTTGTATGTTGCAGGAAATTATTATAACCACATGATTGCGTTTTAGTATATGAAATTGGATATAAAAATAACAGTACATAACATGTAGATACGATTGTTTCTATTGCACGCTCCTATTATTTAATTGTGAAATTGCACGTTACAATTATTTGATATGCAATTATTATTTTGTTACTAATTGCGGAGACCATATGATTTTAGTTTACTTTTGGATTGTGATATTTAGATTTTAATGTTTACTGTGTGTATCCTACTAGTTATGTAATCGGTAGCAACGAACAATTAATTTGAAAATGCGTAGAAGTCTTGTTTGCCAACATAATTTTGCGGTGTTTAGATTTCATATTATATATGCATAAGAATAGTTATTCCATATATAGGTTGAAACTGAAATTGTATTTAGATATTTGGAGGGTGGATTGTAAGGATACCCATTTTTTTTGTTTTGTTAGATACTTATTTTTTATTTAGGGTGCTGCATTTTTTATTTACAATATTAATGCATAGACATTTAAGATATAAGACCCGAATTTAATAATTTTATTACTAATTTAATACAGCTTGTATTTAAAATAATGGTGAGATTATGGATTGTCAAGTTAAGCGTGAATTTTACTAATTAAACTATATTTATTACGTATGGCACTAATTTTACTAGAACCTACAACGGTTTTAAGCTGTTTTGCTTGCATGAAATTAGCTTTAACGGTTTGATTTACATTGAATTTATTTGAATTATGCTTTGAAATTAGAATTTTTTTCTTTATAACGGGAAACTTTATAGTTGAGTTTACTTAGAAAGCTTGTTACAGCGTTTGAATGGTATATACGTTTATTGCATGATGGTTATTGTTTTTGTAGGTGAAATGAATATTTGTTTACTGAATGAAGACATGATTACAGAAATATTTGATTTTTGATAGTCTTATGAGCAATTGAACTAAAAATTTTACGCTGTTACAATTGTACACTAAATAATTTTAAGTTTATTGTCCTACGATTATGCATGTTATGGTAACTTGTATTAGAACACTTTGTGGTGACTTTTCCTTTTAAGATGAATGAAATGGTGGAATGAGAATGTAGGAGGAAACGGGAGAACCCCGAGAAAATTCCATATGTACGATGTTTGTCCATTACAAACATACATGGTCCAGAATTGAATCAAGAGTATTGACGATACTAACTACGAAGTGTGTTCACTATAAGTAAGAATAGAGGGTATTCCATTGTTGGAAGCGATTTTAATGGGAAATTGTTGATAATTGTATGGGTAAAAGTTATTCAATTTATGTGATAGATAGTGTTGCAGAACTATTTATATATTATGTGGACTTAAGACTTACAATGGATACAGTACCGAGAGTATTGATTTAGGCGAAGATTATAGTTGATGCCTTTTATAGGGAGTTTTAGTTTAAGCTTGCCGAGGAGTGTATTATTATACTTTGAAGTAAATATACTACGAATATTTAATCTTGTACTTACAACTGGGCTTGATTTACAAGCCTTTTGGTTAACACTTGGATGTGGTAGCTGATTATTTATTTTTATGTTGTACAACAATATTTTAATGTATGTGCTTTATTTGACTTAATTTATATATATTTAAATTACTGTTGGAATTATTATAGGTAAAAATTGTTTTTGTCTTGAAATTTTATGTTAAGTGTCTTGGTTGTTTATCGTAAAAATATTTTTATGGAGTATATGTGAATTTGATTATATCTAAGACTAGAATATATTGTTATTGGTAGAGTATTTGACATATGTTTAATTGAAGTTGGGAATCAGAGATTCACAAATTGACATGTGATGCATATATGGCACATTGATATTTAGTATAGTGTAGATATATTTAAATTTACAATGCACGATAACATTAGAATTTGACATGAATTGCATTGTGGTACCCTACAAAACCAGCATATGAAGATTTGGCTGATTACACTTTGTATTTTGCTGAACTAGGTCCTTTAGGAGATTAGTTTTGTATAGAGATTCAGATGAACTACACGCTATTACTGTATGATGGTGAAAATGATTGATACTTTATTGTTTGGATATTAGATATAAGGCTTAATGGTTTCTAGAAAAGAATTTACGGAAACTTGTGTGCATTAAGATTTTGGAATTCAGATTGCAAGATAGAACTTTGTTTGATGTTATTTGGTTTATTTATGGATGTTGATTTAAATTTGTTGAATTATAATTACAATATTCAAACTTGAAACCTGTTTAATGTATTATATTTATGTAACATTACCAGAAACAACTACAAATTAGTTTGTTATATTACATTAGGCCATATTAGAAACTATTTATCAGAATTGGTAACTATATTTGAAATAAGATTGAAGACAAAAATAACTATGCTTGAATTTAGCGATGAATAATATTTACTTATTATACTGATTAGAACTTTAATTATGTGTCCACTGATTTACTACTTTATTGTTTATATATTGCATACATTTGAGGATAAATTAGTTTTCTACGACTATTTGTAGATATTACAGTAGGATTAGAATTTATTTTATATTGAAATATGACAATATTAAGTATGAACTATTGATAACTAATACTAACTACGGTTTACTAGGGACATAAGTTTAGACTATACTTTGTAGGTTTGAAATTACTAGTCTTTTAAGAAGTAGATGATTACTATGTTTTAAGAGCAAGGACAATTGATTTGTACAATACTGACAGCTATTATATTGGATTGGAGATACTCTATTTATATAACTTTTATTTATTAGTATTGCAATTAGCAGATAGAAGTACATTATTTATAAATATTGATGATACCGACTCTTTTAATTATTTATAAATGGTATGTTTATTAATGTTATTTAGATTTACTTAAATGGAATTAACTAAAGTAACAGTTTTAACTATGTCCAATATTAAGATTTATTGGAGAATGTTTTTGAGTTGATATTAGTGAAAATGTACGGTAGAGACTTATTATATTCTTGGAATTATAGTTTTTTTACTAAGAAATACTTTGATTATGAATTATTATGATCTTGAGAGATATATTAATATGTATTGCTTTAATAATAAGAATTAATTGATTTAGAATATTAGGATTGAGAGATGATTCCTGGAATATTGTTATTTATTTCTTTATTTATATACAAAGCACCACAGCTAGTGACAAGTATTATCCTCTTGAAGTACTAAACACATAATTGACAGATTGCCATATAGTACTTTATAACATAAATGCATTGCAATTACATGTAATGCTAACTGAAGAGTGTACTATTGACATTTAATTAATAGATAGCCAGGCCACCACAAATAGTGACAACTATTGTTTTGTTTAAAACCATTTAAATATAATTGACAGATGGGTATGTTTTGCTTTTATAATAAGATATATTTGGTTTACATTTATGGAGACACTTTTGTTTTCGGCATTAGTCACTTATTTTAGATATGAGGCAGCGCAACTAGCGACAGCTATTATTTTATTTGAAGTATTAAATACATGAATGTTAGCGTGATTTGTTCTTTTGTCATAAGATGTATTTGCTTTACATTAAAGTTGGATATTTTGATTATTACAATACTGAAATATATATATGTTAGATAGAAGGCAATACAACTAGCGACATCTATTAACTTATTTGAATTATTAGAATATATGAATGCCAGATTGATTTGTTTTCTTTGATTATAAGATATATTAGGTTTACATTTAAGGATTGATATTTGATTAGTACAATACCAAGATTACTCATGTTAGATAAGAGGTACCACAACTAGCGACATCTGTTGACTTATTTGAATTATTAATTGCATGAATGTCAGATTGAATTGTTTTACTTCAAATATTTATTTATTAAACCATAAATATTTTTAAAATGTCTGTATATTAACAAGGTATATTGACGTTAAATATGACTCAGTATACGTTATTACCAGCGTATTTAAATTATTAGATTTTGAATGACAGACTAGGACGTTTTCCTGTTATACTAAAAGACTAATTATTTTGAATATTTATTTATTCAATCAATAAATACTAATGGATAGGCATTATATTTTCTTTTACATAACTTTATATTTCATTTATTTTGCTGCTTATATTAACTTGTTATTCTAGACATTTTCTTTGTTAAAGAAATTTGATAAGATAAATATAATTGTATAAACACAGGTAAATTGAAATTATATATTTATAGCCTATATATTGAATAAATATTGGTTTGATTTACGAGTTGATGATGAAAGTTGAACAATCACACTGTGAGTTTTATATTTGTATATCAGTAAGCATAACATTAAGGATAACTTTCTATGAATATAGACTAATTTTTGTACTGAAGAACACTGTATTCTTATTGAACAGAAATTTTAAAAATACATGAAGTTTAAGGAATCATAAGGAATATTTACAAGTAATTGGTAAAAAACTAAAACGATGAGACCTGACTTTATGGTGTGGAGATATATCAGGAGAATATGATGGATAAGAAAATAGCAATTTTTACTTATGAAGACTATGTATTTTTGTTTAATAGTGACATCAAGTATTTTTTATTTTAGATTGTTTATAGACACAAACTATACACTATTTTTACTATTGATGAATTACATGATAATTTAATTGTATTATAGATTATGACATTTTCAGTATTAAGTGCTTTGAAGGTTTGAAATCCTCCCAAAACAATGTTTGTGAATAGATGAATGTTATGTCCATTTATAAATGTTTTAATAAACGTATTAATCAGGGATCAACACATTGTAGGATTTGTTCATAATTTCAACACATACAAAGAATATTTTAGTTATTAGTAACTATATGCGCTTGTTCATCTTAGGTGACAGTTTTGAGACTATATTGACTATATTGAGACTATACGTAAGTAGTACGTTTCATACTACTTATTCTGGGCAAAATATATATTTTCATACAGTACCTTTGGAAACTACTGTCTAACCTATTGATCATGGATATAGTCTTTATATTTCTCAATATTGGATCCATTCATCAAAATAAAGCTTTATTCAAAGCGCTGTTAGTGAAAGAAAAAGCTGTAATGTTTATCCTTACCGAAACCTTTCTCACTCCCTCCATCATTTGTCATTTTCCTGGATATACATTAATTCTACAGGCTAACACCTTCCTAGGAGATGCACAAATAGATAAATAAATGTGGAATTTTCTCCACGTATTCCATCATGCCGACACTTTTGTAGGCTGCCAGATCTTCCTGAATATCTCATCATTACTTTATACTTTCGTAATATAACTATAATCGTAGCTACAGTTTATATCAGACCTGTAAAACCAATACCTACTGTAATCGTGCAACACATTTTCGATAATTAAAAAAGTCATAATTATTGTTGAATTCAACATGCACAGCAGATCAAAAATAGACAAATCTACCTTTCAAATATTTGTCATAACTTACATACCTGGTATCATTCATAATCTTCCAAACCCACTAGGCCTGTATCACAATGCATACTAGCTATTGTCATTACTTCTGCTAATCACGTTTCACAAAATACAAAATCCAAATTGATGTTCTCGATCCATTAGGAAGTGAGCCTCTTCCAATCAAATTACAACTTAGTACTCATCATACGACTCAATCTACAGAATTTCGAAAAACTAGCATCCGATTTGACAAATTCAACTGTGAACAATACAAAACATATCTATCGACAGCAGTAGAGCCATTGCAACCTCGTACATCAAAGGACAAACTGTATCATGACATTCATACCATCACACCTTCAATCCAAGAAGCTAATTCACTTTACATACCAATAAGTACATCAACGCCTTATCGACCAACATTGCCACCAAAATATCTCATATTTATCACTCGCTCTCGGCAGTTTTATCGTGACTATCAATGTACAAAAAAATCCAGAATCACTCTTCATCACCGACAACTTCAGAGGATGGTCAAAAAATTACATGTGTGGTTACAAGCCACCGTGTCGGGTTAAAATCTGTAATACTCTCTGACGTCACTCATCCTAACAAATAGTGGTAACATTTCAATGCTCTTTGCGGAAACATAGTAAAACACCATATCCACTATTAAATGATGTCTTCCCCCACCAAGTGAACTTTTGTGGTGGACAAACACCGTGTGTGTGGGTTTTCTCGGGGTTCCCCCGTTTCCTCCCATTTTCTTCATTTCACCATTTCATTCATTACTCATAATCACTGTCTCCTTTAGCCTAACCGGCATAACCGTGTGACGTAAAACTCAAAGATTTCATTTTAAATAATGTCTTACCTATATAGACAAACTCCTCCAAAGCTGATGCTTTTGCTGATTTCCTTCAAGACATCTTCACACCCCAAGTCCCACATATTCATATAGACATCCAGCCAACACAATCAAAACATCTTCTCCTTCATTACAGCCTCATATCCTTCATGCTCTTCCGCAAAATAAACCTCTAATAATAAAACAAATTGGTTGGTATCATTTTCATTCAAATATCATAATACAGCTGAAACATTTGTCACTATACTGAAAAGATAGGCTCAACAAACGTAACATAAACATATGTTGCAAAAATAAAGGAATCATTATAATGAAAACAATAATATGCAATTGATAAAGTCAATATAGTCTCAAAACTGTCACCTAAGATGAACAAGCGCATATAGTTACTAATAACTAAAATATTCTTTGTATGTGTTGAAATTATGAACAAATCCTACAATGTGTTGATCCCTGATTAATACGTTTATTAAAACATTTATAAATGGACATAACATTCATCTATTCACAAACATTGTTTTGGGAGGATTTCAAACCTTCAAAGCACTTAATACTGAAAATGTCATAATCTATAATACAATTAAATTATCATGTAATTCATCAATAGTAAAAATAGTGTATAGTTTGTGTCTATAAACAATCTAAAATAAAAAATACTTGATGTCACTATTAAACAAAAATACATAGTCTTCATAAGTAAAAATTGCTATTTTCTTATCCATCATATTCTCCTGATATATCTCCACACCATAAAGTCAGGTCTCATCGTTTTAGTTTTTTACCAATTACTTGTAAATATTCCTTATGATTCCTTAAACTTCATGTATTTTTAAAATTTCTGTTCAATAAGAATACAGTGTTCTTCAGTACAAAAATTAGTCTATATTCATAGAAAGTTATCCTTAATGTTATGCTTACTGATATACAAATATAAAACTCACAGTGTGATTGTTCAACTTTCATCATCAACTCGTAAATCAAACCAATATTTATTCAATATATAGGCTATAAATATATAATTTCAATTTACCTGTGTTTATACAATTATATTTATCTTATCAAATTTCTTTAACAAAGAAAATGTCTAGAATAACAAGTTAATATAAGCAGCAAAATAAATGAAATATAAAGTTATGTAAAAGAAAATATAATGCCTATCCATTAGTATTTATTGATTGAATAAATAAATATTCAAAATAATTAGTCTTTTAGTATAACAGGAAAACGTCCTAGTCTGTCATTCAAAATCTAATAATTTAAATACGCTGGTAATAACGTATACTGAGTCATATTTAACGTCAATATACCTTGTTAATATACAGACATTTTAAAAATATTTATGGTTTAATAAATAAATATTTGAAGTAAAACAATTCAATCTGACATTCATGCAATTAATAATTCAAATAAGTCAACAGATGTCGCTAGTTGTGGTACCTCTTATCTAACATGAGTAATCTTGGTATTGTACTAATCAAATATCAATCCTTAAATGTAAACCTAATATATCTTATAATCAAAGAAAACAAATCAATCTGGCATTCATATATTCTAATAATTCAAATAAGTTAATAGATGTCGCTAGTTGTATTGCCTTCTATCTAACATATATATATTTCAGTATTGTAATAATCAAAATATCCAACTTTAATGTAAAGCAAATACATCTTATGACAAAAGAACAAATCACGCTAACATTCATGTATTTAATACTTCAAATAAAATAATAGCTGTCGCTAGTTGCGCTGCCTCATATCTAAAATAAGTGACTAATGCCGAAAACAAAAGTGTCTCCATAAATGTAAACCAAATATATCTTATTATAAAAGCAAAACATACCCATCTGTCAATTATATTTAAATGGTTTTAAACAAAACAATAGTTGTCACTATTTGTGGTGGCCTGGCTATCTATTAATTAAATGTCAATAGTACACTCTTCAGTTAGCATTACATGTAATTGCAATGCATTTATGTTATAAAGTACTATATGGCAATCTGTCAATTATGTGTTTAGTACTTCAAGAGGATAATACTTGTCACTAGCTGTGGTGCTTTGTATATAAATAAAGAAATAAATAACAATATTCCAGGAATCATCTCTCAATCCTAATATTCTAAATCAATTAATTCTTATTATTAAAGCAATACATATTAATATATCTCTCAAGATCATAATAATTCATAATCAAAGTATTTCTTAGTAAAAAAACTATAATTCCAAGAATATAATAAGTCTCTACCGTACATTTTCACTAATATCAACTCAAAAACATTCTCCAATAAATCTTAATATTGGACATAGTTAAAACTGTTACTTTAGTTAATTCCATTTAAGTAAATCTAAATAACATTAATAAACATACCATTTATAAATAATTAAAAGAGTCGGTATCATCAATATTTATAAATAATGTACTTCTATCTGCTAATTGCAATACTAATAAATAAAAGTTATATAAATAGAGTATCTCCAATCCAATATAATAGCTGTCAGTATTGTACAAATCAATTGTCCTTGCTCTTAAAACATAGTAATCATCTACTTCTTAAAAGACTAGTAATTTCAAACCTACAAAGTATAGTCTAAACTTATGTCCCTAGTAAACCGTAGTTAGTATTAGTTATCAATAGTTCATACTTAATATTGTCATATTTCAATATAAAATAAATTCTAATCCTACTGTAATATCTACAAATAGTCGTAGAAAACTAATTTATCCTCAAATGTATGCAATATATAAACAATAAAGTAGTAAATCAGTGGACACATAATTAAAGTTCTAATCAGTATAATAAGTAAATATTATTCATCGCTAAATTCAAGCATAGTTATTTTTGTCTTCAATCTTATTTCAAATATAGTTACCAATTCTGATAAATAGTTTCTAATATGGCCTAATGTAATATAACAAACTAATTTGTAGTTGTTTCTGGTAATGTTACATAAATATAATACATTAAACAGGTTTCAAGTTTGAATATTGTAATTATAATTCAACAAATTTAAATCAACATCCATAAATAAACCAAATAACATCAAACAAAGTTCTATCTTGCAATCTGAATTCCAAAATCTTAATGCACACAAGTTTCCGTAAATTCTTTTCTAGAAACCATTAAGCCTTATATCTAATATCCAAACAATAAAGTATCAATCATTTTCACCATCATACAGTAATAGCGTGTAGTTCATCTGAATCTCTATACAAAACTAATCTCCTAAAGGACCTAGTTCAGCAAAATACAAAGTGTAATCAGCCAAATCTTCATATGCTGGTTTTGTAGGGTACCACAATGCAATTCATGTCAAATTCTAATGTTATCGTGCATTGTAAATTTAAATATATCTACACTATACTAAATATCAATGTGCCATATATGCATCACATGTCAATTTGTGAATCTCTGATTCCCAACTTCAATTAAACATATGTCAAATACTCTACCAATAACAATATATTCTAGTCTTAGATATAATCAAATTCACATATACTCCATAAAAATATTTTTACGATAAACAACCAAGACACTTAACATAAAATTTCAAGACAAAAACAATTTTTACCTATAATAATTCCAACAGTAATTTAAATATATATAAATTAAGTCAAATAAAGCACATACATTAAAATATTGTTGTACAACATAAAAATAAATAATCAGCTACCACATCCAAGTGTTAACCAAAAGGCTTGTAAATCAAGCCCAGTTGTAAGTACAAGATTAAATATTCGTAGTATATTTACTTCAAAGTATAATAATACACTCCTCGGCAAGCTTAAACTAAAACTCCCTATAAAAGGCATCAACTATAATCTTCGCCTAAATCAATACTCTCGGTACTGTATCCATTGTAAGTCTTAAGTCCACATAATATATAAATAGTTCTGCAACACTATCTATCACATAAATTGAATAACTTTTACCCATACAATTATCAACAATTTCCCATTAAAATCGCTTCCAACAATGGAATACCCTCTATTCTTACTTATAGTGAACACACTTCGTAGTTAGTATCGTCAATACTCTTGATTCAATTCTGGACCATGTATGTTTGTAATGGACAAACATCGTACATATGGAATTTTCTCGGGGTTCTCCCGTTTCCTCCTACATTCTCATTCCACCATTTCATTCATCTTAAAAGGAAAAGTCACCACAAAGTGTTCTAATACAAGTTACCATAACATGCATAATCGTAGGACAATAAACTTAAAATTATTTAGTGTACAATTGTAACAGCGTAAAATTTTTAGTTCAATTGCTCATAAGACTATCAAAAATCAAATATTTCTGTAATCATGTCTTCATTCAGTAAACAAATATTCATTTCACCTACAAAAACAATAACCATCATGCAATAAACGTATATACCATTCAAACGCTGTAACAAGCTTTCTAAGTAAACTCAACTATAAAGTTTCCCGTTATAAAGAAAAAAATTCTAATTTCAAAGCATAATTCAAATAAATTCAATGTAAATCAAACCGTTAAAGCTAATTTCATGCAAGCAAAACAGCTTAAAACCGTTGTAGGTTCTAGTAAAATTAGTGCCATACGTAATAAATATAGTTTAATTAGTAAAATTCACGCTTAACTTGACAATCCATAATCTCACCATTATTTTAAATACAAGCTGTATTAAATTAGTAATAAAATTATTAAATTCGGGTCTTATATCTTAAATGTCTATGCATTAATATTGTAAATAAAAAATGCAGCACCCTAAATAAAAAATAAGTATCTAACAAAACAAAAAAAATGGGTATCCTTACAATCCACCCTCCAAATATCTAAATACAATTTCAGTTTCAACCTATATATGGAATAACTATTCTTATGCATATATAATATGAAATCTAAACACCGCAAAATTATGTTGGCAAACAAGACTTCTACGCATTTTCAAATTAATTGTTCGTTGCTACCGATTACATAACTAGTAGGATACACACAGTAAACATTAAAATCTAAATATCACAATCCAAAAGTAAACTAAAATCATATGGTCTCCGCAATTAGTAACAAAATAATAATTGCATATCAAATAATTGTAACGTGCAATTTCACAATTAAATAATAGGAGCGTGCAATAGAAACAATCGTATCTACATGTTATGTACTGTTATTTTTATATCCAATTTCATATACTAAAACGCAATCATGTGGTTATAATAATTTCCTGCAACATACAAAACTAACTCTCTTCCAGGCAAATATATCCTGACATAGCAAAGTAGTAATTCAAAGAGCCCAAGTTGCAATTCTATTTACTTACAATAATAATTATTTTCATAATTCTAATAATAATAATAATAATAATAATAATAAACTCCAATTCAAGCTGTATTAACAATAACAAAAAAGTTGTCTATAAAGAACATGGTTCTGACTTGCAAGGTGCAATAAATATCCTACAATCAAATGCTGTACCTGCAATCAGTGTCAAATAAGCCATGTTTCCGGAAAAAGACAACATAAAAGTACCAACATACAACGTTAGCTTGTAAACATAGTTAGTTTCAGATAGTGTACGTGTAAGCGCCATAACAATATCCACATTCCTATAATATATAGTTTCTCGTACTTTTTTAAAAATATTCTTCAATACATAAGTGCACAATAATTATGTTTTTCATAAAATTACAATATCAAATTTATATATTCACTCAATGAATTATTATTTTATTAAATTCAAAAATAGCCTGAATCAAATAGTCAACCGAAGTTATAAACATACCTAAAACCGAAAATACAACGGCGGTATCGCAATATTTGTTTGCTTTCGGTTCGCGCAACAAGTTCTTCTACGTCATAAAGAAAATTGTCAACATCAATAAACCACCAATCGCAACTAGGAAATAGACAGCAGCGGAGGTGTTATCAAAGGTAAGTGAACTTTGTCTTCTTACTTAAGTTAAAGTATGTCGTTATCTATAAAGGAAGATACCATTAGCATCCGTGGCTGCCGGGCGGCGAATATACAAAACAGGCAGGTAAAAATCTCGCAACAATAATGGCGCCAACGCAAAGGTCACACATATGTGATAAAATATACAAAGTAGGCGATAAAAGTATAAAGCAAAGTCCAGCATAACCAAACAGTAAGGGCGCCAGCGGAAAGGTCACACATATGCAATAAAATATATAAAGCAAGCTGTAAAAATATAAAGGAAAATCGCGACAAATTCCGACAGTAAGGGCAACAGCGCAAAGGTCACACATACGTGATAAGATATACAAAGCGAGCGGTAAAAGTATAAAGGCAAGTCACGACGGACTCCAATAGTAAGGGCAACAGCGCAAAGGTCACACTTGCGTGATAAGATAAAGGATTATCAATCTGGTGTAATTGCAAACTCATTACTTCAATTGAAAATGTAATTATCCTATGTACATCATACTATATGATGAAATGACGCCTTTTTAAACAAAAGTTCCGGCTTAATTACACGTTAATCTCTTGGTTACCTAGCGTAATAAATACATAAAACACTGTAATCATAGTTTAATCCCCTTAACATACCTGGGGCAGGTAAAAGAAGGTAACTCTTGTTTAATTCAGGTAGTATACGTGGAAGGCGATATATGCTGCATATTCCTACTGACGTTTACATTGTGGACCTCAAGTATTATTTTACACATTGCATAACGAAAAAAAAAAAACTGCAACTGAAAGTATATCCAATGTTTCAAAACAATTTCAATAAAAAAATAAAATAAAAGGCAACGCGTACAAAAAAATTTCAAAAATATATAAACAATAGTTTCAAGTATTTTTGTCACTCAAAAAACTGGGGGGCATAGGCTCCCCCGGCTCCGGCCAAAACCCGCCACTTATTTGGTCACTGGTAAGAGAAGACAGATAGACACAACGAGACATTCTGTAGTTGACAGTCCATTTTTTTAAAAGTACATATGCTGTCTTTTTCTGCTCATGTCAGCAATCTTTTGATTGGTTTGACGCAACTCTTTACTGTTCCGTATCTAACAGCTATACATTTCTTATTTCCATATACAGTCTTGTTCAGAAAATATTGGACACCCACTTCTCTTTAAAATGCTATATTTTGGAAATACAAATGTTATTACTGTAAATAAAGATTTAATTAGCCTTAAAAAAATGAGCACATGGTTGATTTAATTCCAAATTTGGGTTACTTTACTGGATTTTTAGAAGAAAAGAGTGAGCAGTTTTTTTTTTATTTTTTATTTTTTTTTAAATCAGGACTGTACTTTTTACTTTCCCACATCTTGTATTATTTGGTCCGTATATTTTAAATCTAGGCTTCTGTGGATCGTGCCTGTTCTTCTGTATGGTTTGCAAAATGTGGTCGCTTACTCTGATGGAAGAATGTAGACTGAAACTATTTGAGAACAGGATCCTGAGACGAATATTCAGACCCAAGAGGAACGAGAATGGGGAATGGCAGAAACTTCATAACGAGGAACTACATAATTTATTCCGTTTACCAAACATTGTTAGGGTCGTCAAGTCTAGGAGGCTCAAATGGGTAAGTCATGTAGCCAGAATGAAAGAAAATAGGAACATTTCAAACTTTTAACTGGAAATCCAATGGGAAAACGACCATTAGGAAGACCTAGACACAGATGGGAGGACAATATTAAGATTAACCTGACATAAATAGGAATGCAAAGTAGAAACTGGATCCAGGTGGCTAAAGACAGAATGAATAGAGAGTTTTTTGTAAACACGGCATTGAACCTGCAAGTTCCATAGACCAGGGGGCAAAATTTCAAAGTCAGGCGCACTCGTCAATCCAAAACTGATAGTCGCCAGTATCTCTCACGTACAAATTTGAGAGATCCCTCCCCCACGGGCTTTAGTTTTGGCCACGGACATAAAATTTCAAAAGCGGGCAATTGGATTGAGGATAATCAATTTTGAATTGGACAATTCATATACATGCTAGAAAAGTATCTTACCTTAAGACGCTCCCTATTTTCTGCACTGGAGTACCATTTGTCGATTGCAATTTTCGGATCCAAATCCTTAAGTAAAGGGCCATTGATGGAAATTGTCAACAAATCATCCAGTGTGTTCGTCTTCAGTGAATTCTTGTAGGCAGTCTTAACTCTGTTGAGACTGCTGAAGCCTCTCTCATATGAAGCAGTACTCACAGGTAAACTGCAAAAAATGTGAAAATTGGGGGCAAATTTAGGAATCTCGTAATTAAGTTATCACTGTAAATCTTTTTCAGTGTCTGATTCAACGTCACTGAAGAAAACGAAACTTTATATTCTGCCCACTCTGCTGAGATAAGACCTACTTTTTTACTATATAAATCTGGTTGCGAATACTTAAAAAGCAGTTTTATTTCCTCCACATCGAAACCAAGGATTTTTCCTTTAGGAAGCCAACCCAAAGCGTCAAATATATGAAGCGATAGAACTATCTCGGATGATACAGATTGCAACCGTTCTGTTATACATTTTCGCATTCTTGATTAACTTTTGTCTTATACCCTGGAACTCCTGCCTATGAGTTTAGGCAGAAACCATTTCTACTGAACACTGGTCGCCAGTTCTAAATTTCTAGTCGCCAATAGGGACCGAAAATTTTGCGCCCTGCCAGAGACCATAGGGTTAGTTACTTATATTTGAAATCGTGATCTTTCTCTAAATATTTTTCCTATTTCCTCCATAGCTGCTAGAGTAATTCCGTCATGTCTTATAATGCGTCAAATCATCCTATCTCCTGTTCTCAATATTCGGCAGTACACTTTTATTTTTTCTATCGTTTCCAATACCTTTTCATTTAACACCTTATTCACACCCATCTGATTTTCAACATCCTTCTATAACACTACAGGGTTCCTACTTGTCAAGGAAATCAGGGAAGTCAGGGAAAACTCAGGGAAAATGGTGCAACTCAGGGAACTCAGGGGAAAAGACTAGAAATCAGGGAAAGTCAGGGAAATTTTATAAAATATATTTTTCTAACCCTAATTCTACACCAATTTCAGCTTAGTTAACCATTATAATGGATATTTTCCAGATTTTTATGGAAAGTAAGTGGAATGTATGTATGAGCAATTGATTACTATTTGTCTCTATAAAATAAATGTTCTAATATATAAATAGTAACCGTTATTTGTTTCTTATTTATATGTCAACGTCATCCGACACTTGTCATTTTCAGAAAGTCAGGGAATTTCCTGCCAAAGGTCAGGGAAGGCCAGGAACAAGTCAGGGAAATAGATTTCTCCAGATCAATAGGAACCCTGCATTTCGAAGGTTTCCATGCGGGGTATCATGTGGTTCGGATCGCACGTTAAGCTGTAGGCCCACGTTCCATATAGCCTCACTGCTGAAAGGAACACAAAGCTCTAATCCAATCCATTGAAAGGCTGCTATACACATCCTTTTACCAGTCTTTGCTTCACTTCTATGGCGATGCTTCCGGTTAGAAGCTTCTGCTATTCTTTAAATACTCTCTTCGCTTTAGCTGTTTTTTAAATTTTACATCTTGTTTCGCACCTAACCTCAGTAGTTATTTAACTTCCTAAATAACAGAATTCTTGCATGTCTTCTACCAGGTTATCTCCAATTTTGATCTCCATTTTTCTTGTTGTTCCTTTTCTTGTGCATCTCATTACTTTTGTTGACCTTCGTGTTGAATTTGCTTCTAAGCCCTATAGCATTCCGTTTAGATCTGGATGTAATTTTCTGTCACTGTCTGTCAACATCACGATATTATCCTTAGTAATAAGCGTATTTTCTCTCTATGAAGAATGATTCGTAGACTATAAGTGTCCTTGATTCTTTTTATAGTATTATTATTATTATTATTATTATTATTATTATTATTATTATTATTATTATTATTATTATTATTATTATTATTATTATTATTATTATTATTATTAAAGTATTCTGCCTTTTTGTAGGTCCTGGGACTAATAGTTTTTTTTTTTTTTTTAATTCATTTTAGATTTGAGCCTGGAAATGTTTCTTCCACGTTTCTTGATCTTCACCTTCCTCTTTTAACTCCCAATATTTTCTCTTATCTTCCAAATCATTGATCAGCTGTGTTCTTCTTCTTATTATTATTCCTCGCTTCCCTTCCATCTTTCCTTCTACGGCGGTGTGAAGAAGACAACTTCTTCTCAAGATGTGTCCAATCCAATTGGCCTTCCTACGAAGAATTGTGGCTAGAAGTCTCCTCTTCTCTCCTATCCGTTTCAAAACATCTTCATTTGTTACTCTGTCTGTCCATTTTATCTACAACATCACATTTCGAAGCTCTCTAAATATTTCTTGTCTAACTTCCGTAATGTTAAAGTCTCTGATCCACACAAAATGAAATGAAATGAAAGCTTTAAGTTTTACGTCCCACACTTACGCCGGATAGGCTAAAGGAGACAGTGATAATGAGAAATGAGTGAAATGGTGGAATGAAGAAAGTGGGAGAACCCCGAGAAAACCAACGAGCACGGTGTTTGTCTACCACAAAGTCCACACGGCGCAAGCTAGGATCGAACCAGGGACCCCAAGCACCGGAGGTGAACACACTACCACTGAGCCACCGCGCTCTGATCCATACAGTAAAACACACCATATATAGCACTTGACCAACTTCGTCCTTAGTCCGTAAGCCTGCTAGTTAACAGTGATCTTTTCTTCTGGAATATTTTTGAATAATATTCTTTGTTGAAGTTTTAGCAGCGAGGCTATATAAGACATGGGCGTACTACAGTTTAAATTCGCTGGCGCGTGTGGCTTTGATGTACAAGGTTCCGTTTTCGATTCACGGTAGGAGGGAATTGAACATATTACTGTGGTTCGAATTCCACTTTAAACTATAGCTCCTGTCTCATATACCCTCAGCGCTGAAAAGGGACGCTGAACTTCAAGAAACAAATAAAAGACAATCTGGTAAACTCAATGTAAAATGAATAAAATGTACATTTACTAAGAAGGACAATTCTGAAAGATAGATCAAAGAGAGGGAGAAAGTTAATCTATGAGCTGGCAGTTTTGATCTCTGGAAACGTAATTTCTGTTTTGTATTTTTCAAGAAGGGAATATATTTTCATTTAAGAATAGTATAAAGTTGGGTGAAATAGCATTTGGGACTGCAAGGGTTGCGTTTGTACGACATTTTCTCCTGTGAAGAAGGCAGGGTCTTTTTCCTCTTCCAATTGCCTCGCGCAACACCAATACTCTGCGGTGTTAAATAATGGAAACATATTTAATGCCGGTTTTACGGGGAACTACACTCTCTTAGGGAATATAAAGCTTCGTACACGGAAATAACCACTGTGTATATATAATCTACAACAACTTGCGCCTATATACAGAATGGGCACAAAGGCTTTAGCATTCTAAGCCTCTATTGTTGAAAGGGTTTACTTTTAAGCTGGGAATCCTGGCTGGAAGTAACATCTGTAGAACCACAACGTGTAAACACAAGAAACATTGTAGTTTTTCATACAACAAGATTTTAGCAAGGATATTTTTTCTTTTAAATTCTTTAGTTATAAGCTGTTTGGGCACGAGTCCATAAAAATGTGTATTTCTTTAACATTTACGGCACTGAAAGATAAATATTACTACATAAACGGTGCTCATATGGTGCACAAGTGTATTTTTCCGTTATTTAAAACACCGATTCTGATGTGAGGTCAGCTGTGGTGTATTTAAGGCGGGGCTTCCGGGCTTAAGTCCCCGTGAAATTTTGTTTACTGTTTTAAAGTAAATAAAATATCTTGCAGAACTTTCACATTTCCAGGCGTAAAGTTAACAAAGGCCCCCCCCCCCCGCACCGAAACAAATTCGTAAATACGCCGCTGGAGGTCAGAAGCATCACTTGTAGAATGGGAAGGAAGTAATCCCCTCTTTCCTCCTGAGCTTGAGAAACACATACTTTTTAATAAAGTGGGAAGGAAGTAATTCCCTCTCTCCTCTTGAGCTTAAGAGGCCGTTTAGACGTTATGATAAATCATCAAGGGTAGAGATAAATTTCAGAAATCATCACATCTAAATTAGTTTATCTCATGATATCTCTCTTGCATATGATACGATGCGATAAGTTCGACATGTTCAACTTATCGCATGCAAGCCAGGTATAGCCCCCCGTAGAGAAACAGAGGAATGAATAGGTCACCGCTTCCAACCCTTCTTCGCTGCCAGCTTCTTGGAAGGAAAGCGGAAAAAACAGGTTTTGCTAACCTGTTGTCCTGTGATCTGTTCTGTTGACAAAAAGGAAAGAAATATCTTTTCCCCATTTTCTGTTCATGAAATGCGAATAGTTTTCCAAACTACGAAAGCTACAACAAATTAGCCGTTCGATTTGCTTTGCTTTGATTTATGAAATTTAACCTCGGCTAAAGCAAAGGTAGATCCATAGTTTAAAATGAGATAAAACCGACTAGCACCGAGAATTGAAACCTAGACCACATACATCAGAAGCGGCACGTCCTTGATTGAAACCTTTGTCCATATCTTCGAAACAAGTTATTATAAACCTAAAATCAAATACAGTATTTGCAATAATTCTTCCACATAAATTTATTGGGGACCAGAGATGGACACATCAACCATGGTCTACTAGTCTACAAGTAATTGTGAGAGGTAGCCCACGGTGGTCTGTCTTACTGTTTGTATCAATCAAGCATACCAATCTAGTTTCTGATTGCTAGTTTCTGATAACAAATGAACGTTTCTGAGAAAATCAAAATGAATTAATTAGTTTTTTTTAAATATTTAAATAATCTTAATTTTATGAATCGTATTTACTTTTTTTTTTTTTTTTTTTTTTTTTTTACTGTCCATTACGTCCTCATTCTTAGTCTATATTTTAATCAGTAGATCGCTAGTGATTTCAGAAATGAAAAGTAGCGCTCAAACTTAAAAAAGGTTAGCCACCCTTGTTGTAGACCTATTCAATATTGTTTTATTTTTCAGTTCTTACTCTGGTTTGTCAATCAAGCGTTTTAGTGCTTACCTCCTGTTATTGCTGAACGGGACGTAAAATCCAAAATCAACTCAACTCAACTCAATTCCGAATTCAGAAATCGTATATAGATACTTCATAACTAGAATTTCGAATTTTGAATATATATATATATATATATATATATATATATATATATATATATATATATATATATATATATATATATATACAGTGGCGTATTTAGGGGGGTGGCTTCCGGGCTTAAGCCCCCCCCGAAATTTTACTTAGTATAGTAAAGTAAATGAAATATCTTGCAGAATTTTCACATTTCCAGGCAAAGCCCCCCCGAAAGTTAGCAAAGCCCCTCCCGAAACAAAATCGTAAATACGCCACTGTATATATATATATATATATATATATATATATATATATATATATATATATATATGCTTCATACTTATTTCACTTCTATATAAATTGTATTTTAATTTACAATGTCAGATTGAAATATTTTAACCAAAGGCGAGCTCTTTAACCAATAGTAACCATTAGGCTAGACAGGTTTATCTTCTTCAAAGAACACTTAAGATTATTATAATATAAACTATGGGTGTTCTAAAAATGGTGCCTACGGACCACAGAGCACTCTTCTGCAGGTCACAATAAAGCGAAAATGTTGTATGATGAAATGCCCTCCGGGGCCTCCTTCAGGCTCTATGGGGAATCAAAATTTTACTATGTGGCAACGTCGCAGAGTAACTTGAAGCCATTAGCATTACTCTACGAATACAACAAAGCGTTAAATCGATTGCTTCACTAATAAGTGATGCCAGTATCAATCAATATCGACTTTAGTTGCCATCTGGAAAAGAATCGATATAACTATTTGATAGATTGATACATCTAATCTATGGTTCTTTATTTGCGACGTTGCTACATAGTGCAATTTATGTCTCCAGACGACGACTCGAAAGATATACAAATATATATATATACTGGCGGATCCAGGATATGATCAAGGGAGGGGTTAAACCATAGTTTGCCGCTTTATCCAGTGTAAAGCAGGATTGAAGCCCTTTTATCCAGTGTATACCTGAGCGTCAAGAAGGGGGGCTATAGCCCCCTCCTTGGATCCGCGCCTGTATATATATATATATATATATATATATATATATATATATAAGGTATGGGTCGCGGACATAAGCTCACCAGTAATAATATAATTTTATTATGAAATAATTAATGAAAGAAAAAATACAATAATGATAACTAATTGCACTTATACGTTAACTAATTTATACTAATTGCAAAGGAAAATAAACATGAATAAAATAAATACAAGTAAGCAATGGAAAAATGGTAAACGGAAAATATGACTAAAATCAAAACTAGACTTTGAATATTAATATGACATCTGGCAAGATAGCCCCGACTTTAGAAAATTGAAACAATGACTAGGTCATTCGTTTGTACTATGTTTGTTTTTGTCGATTACAGCGCCATGTATCACGTAACGAAAAAATGTTCAATACAGAAGTTACGTATTTTTTCACGGAGAATCAGAATATGCGATAAAAATGGGGGTTCCTATTTAAGATTTCAAAGTTGCCCCTCCCTCCCCCGGGTGGTGGGGGCAGGGGATCGCGTGTGGTATCTTTGGATGTTCCCCTTCGAGGCGAACAACTTTTGTTGCAACTTTTTTAAAATCTGATTTGCAGTTTTCAAGATATTCCCCAAAACAATTTTAAATGCTTCACCCGATATATATCTAAAACGTTTACAAAAGTGTCCAAAACAGATTAAATCCGACGTGGAATGGACGTATACAGCTCCTGAATCGTGGTGTGTGGAATTTTGTACCATCAGGGAACAATCTTTGGGCAATGGGTAGAACCTGGTTCCCCAAAATGGCCTCATACTCCTTAGTATTCATCATTCCATGCAGGGCTATGATGGGACCTGCAGAAAACCACGATATCACTGTCCATACTGTAACAGAATCACCCCCATGCTTTACAGTTGGGAGCAGACAGTCTGTATCATAGGCCTGCGACGGTGTTCTCCATACGTAAACACGACTGGTTGTTGGAAACAAGGTGAAGGTCGATTCATCGGACCACATTACGTGTTTCCACTGCTCATGAGTCCACGCCTTGTGGTCCTTGCTCCACTGGATACGCCTCTTCGCATTTACTGCTGTGACTAGGGGATTGGCGATAGCGGCCCTGCCATGAATTTTCATTTTATGAAGTTCCCGTCGGACTCTGTTTTCGATGAAACCAGGTTCTATAGGCCGGAATTGAGTTCAGACGTAATTTTCATTGCAGTGGTATTCTTTATTAGCTGCTACAATCCTTTTTAATGCTCTCCGGTCCCTATCTGACAGGATTGTCTTTCGACCCCACAATGTTCGCCACTGTTGCCACTGAAGCTCCAACCAGACGGGCACCAACGATCATGCCTCTTTGGAAGTCTGTCAGGTCGCCCATTTTACCGCACCACTTTCACACCACGACACTCACAGGTGAACTTGTTACTGCTAACGGAAGAGGAAGTTCCACATGACACATTGAAAACAAAAGAACGATCGGCAACCGGAACACGTGTTGTACAGTGGAGGGCCAAACTTACGTGTCCTGTATGAAGTGTTTTTAGATTTTTTGTCCACCTCTGGCCTGGATATATATAGGGCCCGATCCACGAATCTCTGAAGGGGGTACACCAATAACTACCAGTACATTTGAATTAAATTTGAGTTTTTTAAATGCCTTTAGGCATCTGTGATGTGAATGAGGAATTCCTTTGGAAATGCTAAGTGTCTGGTCTCGAATTCTTTTCCTTCAACCTTCAGAAAATTGACTTAAACTATTTATTTTGCAAAACTCTCTGCTAGCTTCTCACTTTAGGTAGTGTATATTTACAACGGAAGGGGGTGCACGTTTACCCTTGCACCCCCTAAATCCGGCCCTGTATATATACAGTAGGTGACTTGTGTATCTTATTCCGTAGCTCATTGGGTCCCACTACTTTTTTATTTTTATTTTTTCATTGATCAGACAGGACTCCAGTAAACAGGAAAATATAGTTACAGTTTAAGGTGTGATTCGATATTCTGCAAGTATTTATATATTTATTATCAAGCGAACAAAATGAAGTAGAATTTTCCAAGCGTAAAACTGTTCTAGATTTTAGTATTAATAAAAACTACGAATATGTTTACAGCTCAAAAATAAATTGAATGCTCTTCAATTGTAGTCCTTAATTAGCTATGGTCAAGAAGATGGATTTAAGTTGTTTTGTGTGTGGTCAGCTCATTGGTTTCCATCATCTTTAATTCTGGAACTAAATATAACTAATTTTATTTTTCGTTTAGAAATAAAATAGTCACCTTTAGCTCGTAACGAAACAGAGAGCATAGTGCAAAATGTCACTATGGCATTACATTTCGTTATATAAAGAAATGAAAAAAAAAATACATTTATAGTTGAAAATGTCGGAGGTAATTTGACAAATATTATGAACAATTCTATAATATGTAGAATGGTTTATAATAAAATAAACTGCAATGAAATGCAGGGTATATGAAGTTAGCAAAAATATTTGCCTCTATGAGCTGAAATACAAGTTTATTGAATAGATGGGGAAACTTCACCTTGAAATATACACCATGAATTTGATTTTCGATAGAATTTGAAATATGTTAAGATCATGGGATCATATATCATAGGATCATGTTTTATATCTCATTTTGTTCAGAATAGAACATCTTTTCCAACTGTACTACTCCTTTGTCCGTATTATACACCAGAAACTAGAAAATCGAGGAAAACTGGGAGATTTTTCGAAATTTTTGCATCCCTCTGGTTCGAGCCTGGGTTCACGTAGGGATATGAATTTTTTATGAAAATACGTAGTTATGTACACAATACGTGTGCTAAATTTAAATCCTGCAAAATTTACATTATATATATAATTTACTGCATCGTTACTATTTGGCCTAGAGTCATGGTTCAAACGCCATTTTCTTCAGTATAACAAACCCTTTCCAACGATACCACTCACATGTCCGTATCATACACCTGAACCGGAAAATTCGGGAAAACCCGGATTTTTTAAAAAAGAATCCCCCCGAAACACTTCACCACTTTGGCCAGTGGCGGCTCTAGCCCGGGGGACCTAGATCTAGGATTCTCTGAGGGGGTGCACCAATAACTACCAGTATATTTGAATTAAATTTGAGTTTTTTAAAATGCTTTAGGCATCTGTGATGTGAATGAGAAATTCCTTTGGAAATGCTAAGTGTCTGATTTCGATGAATTATTTTCCTTCAACCTTCAGAAAATTGACTTAAACTATTTATTTTGCAAAACTCTCTGCTAGCTTCTTACTTTAGGTAGTGTACATTTACAACGAAATGAAATGAATTTTTTTAGTTTTCAGCCCCACGGTTATAACGGTTAGGCTATAGGAGACGGTGAGAATGAGAAATGAATGAAATGGTGGAATGAAGAAAGTGGAAGGAAACCCACGTACACGGTGTTTGTCCACCACAAAGTTCACTTGGCGGGAGCAGGGTTTGAACCAGGAACCCATGCACCAGAGGTGAACGCTCTACCACTGAGCCACCGCGGCCGATATATTTACAACAACGCGGGGGTGCACGTGCACTTTTGCACCTCCCTAAATCATGCCCTGCCTAGGACCCCAGTTTTTTGAGTCAAAAAATAATTTATTATTTATATATTTTTGAAAGTTTATAGTAAAGTCATGATATACCTATCATAGTCTGGGATCTGGCTGGCTCCCCGATTTTTTACCTTCTACATCCGACACTGAATCTGGCCCGGCCCTGGGTTCACGTAGGGATCTTAAAATTTCCTGAAAATACGTACTTACGTACACAATGCGTGTGCTAAATTTCAATCTTGTATCTTGAAAACAAAGGGATGAAAATTTTTTTGAAAGTCTGAATTTAGGCCGCACACACACGTATACCTAACCGGTTAGCGTACGCGCCTTTGGCGTGGGAGACCCGGGTTCGATTTCCAGTGGGAGCTCATGTGGTTTGGATTCCACGTTAATCAGTAGGTCCACGTCTCACATAGCATCACTGCTGAACAGGACATTAAACTCAAAATCAACTCAATCATATTATAAATATTTACTGCGTCGTTACTATTTGGCCTAGAGTCATGGTTCAAACACTATTTTCTTCAATATAACAAGCCCTTTCCAACGGTATGACTCACATGTGCGTATCGTACACCTAAAGCGGAAAAATTGGTAAAAATCAGAAATTTTTCTGAAAAAATCGCCCCCTCGGAATAGTTGCGACCCTCAGCCTCGGGCCCGAGTACACATGGCTCTAAAGAATTGAGAAATAGGCCTACTCAAAGGTGCACACAATCCGTGTGCAAAGTTTCAATGTGGTATGTTAGAAACTAAAGGTTTGAAAAAGTTTTGAAATTTCCTCAAGGATAAGTCACTTCCCTCTGTCCCCACTTGGCGCCACCAAGATGACCATCTGATTCCAAAATGCATCCTTTTTTTGACCAATAAAAAAGCCGGCCTAAATACCTGTTATAGAACCTAAATAAGCGGTCAAAGACAACACTTACGCCATGGTATCTACAGATACCATGAATCCTAAAAGGTTTAACGAAAAGTTGCGTAGTTACGGATTAGTATACAAGGTGTATATATATATATATATATATATATATATATATATATATATATATATATATATATATATATATATATATATATGTGGGTGGGGGTGTTGTATGTTTAAATACTTGGGACAAGAATGTATATTTTATCTTTTAATTTAGATATATTCTGTGGACACAAATACAAAAAATGAATTAAAAACCCCAGCAATAAAATGACACTCGTCTTTCAGCTTACTATTAACGATTCTTAAGTGTCTAAATAGGCAACACCGTTCTATATTTCTTTTCTTCTTTAAACATAAACACAATTATATCATTGCCACGGACATGATAATTGCAAAAGCCGCATAATAGTTCTTTTCCATTTCAAGCTCTTTATTTTACTACGGCGGGAACACAAATTACCAAGAAACAGGAATTGTCCTTTCACAAGTGGCAGGTAGAAACGCACACGCACACACCACAAGCAAACATCGTGGCCCTGTATTTCTCTGAAATAGTTCACATAACCTCCGAAAGATGTCAGGCTCTATTGACCTCTGTGAGGGATATCTCCGAGCGATATCGCCGTGTGTGAATAGAAAATATCTCTCTTGCATATGATAAAAAAATCTCCACCCTTGATGATTTATCATAACGTCTAAAAAGGGCCTAAGAAACACATACTTTTTAATAAAGTGAGAAGGAAGTAATTCTCTCTCTCCTCCTGAGCTTGAGAAACACATGCTTTTTAATAAAGTGGGAAGGAAGTAATTCCCTCTCTCTCTGAGCTTCAGAAACATGTTTTTTAATAAAGTGGGAAGGAAGTAATCCCCTCTTTCCTCTTGAGCTTGAGAAACACATGCTTTTTAATAAAGTGGGAAGGAAGTAATTCCCTCTCTCCTCTTGAGCTTGAGAAACACATGCTTTTTAATAAAGTGGGAAGGAAGTAATTCCCTCTCTCCTCTTGAGCTTGAGAAACACATGCTTTTTAATAAAGTGGGAAGGAAGTAATTCTCTCTCTCTTCTTGAGCTTCAGAAACATATGTTTTTTAATAAAGTGGGAAAGAAGTAATTCCCTCTCTGCTCTTGAGCTTGAGAAACACATGCTTTTTAATAAAGTGGGAAGGAAGTAATTCCCTCTCTCCTCTTGAGCTTGAGAAACACATGCTTTTTAGTAAAGTGGGAAGGAAGTAATTCCCTCTCTCCTCTTGAGCTTGAGAAACACATGCTTTTAATAAAGTGGGAAGGAAGTAATTCCCTCTCTCTTCCTGAGCTTCAGAAACACATGCTTTTTTAATAAAGTGGGAAAGAAGTAATTCCCTCTCTCCTCTTGAGCTTGAGAAACATATGTTTTTTAATAAAGTGGGAAAGAAGTAATTCTCTCTCTCCTCTTGAGCTTGAGTAACATATGTTTTTTAATAAAGTGGGAAAGAAGTAATTCCCTCTCTCCTCCTGAGCTTCAGAAACACATGTTTTTTTAATAAAGTGAACACTAATATGCTAATTGAAAACTGAAATCATTTCAGTTTAACTCCATATAATTATACCCGTTAGGCTAAGGGATACGGATGATTAAACCAAGTGAATGATCATGGAAGTATTGGTGGCGTGAGAATGTGGAAGGAAACGGGAATACCCAAGGAAACCTATGGTTACGATGCTGTCCACTACAAAATCACTTGGGCAGAGATCGAACCAGGGATTCCATGCTCCAGAGGTAAGCGTTCTGCCACTGAATCACCGGCCTCTTCTGATATGCTAATTTAAAACATGAATCTCTTTAAGGCAGTAGACAATCTTTCCCGCTCTCCTGTTGGCAGAATCTGAATGACTATTGTGTGCATCGTCCATTTAGATAATCTATTAGTCTATTTCGGATTGTAGAGATAGTAAGGGGATTCTCATACTATATACAGGGTGTTTCAAGTCCCTCATTTTCGCTGGTAAAATCCTACCTATTAGTCACAATGTGAATGTAATGAAATTTGGCTACGGACAGACCTTAATGGATGAAAAGCATGATGACGTCACTGGTCATGACATGTTACGTTACTGATCTGCGACATTTGCAACTTCCCATCAAACTGAAGAAAGTCATTTATTGCTATTGGTTTCTGCAGTTTGTCATTACACATCCGGAAATTATTGATTGCACATGGTAATTGGTTATTGAGAATCTTCTACGAACGAAACACTTTTTTATGGTTTAAAAAAAAACTTGGAATGTTGTGCGTATTATCAAGACGTCGCATCCATTATTGTTCCCATATTTTTTTTACATAACAATGAATTCAGAATCTTCGATGAGTTAAAATTCGTTGGATTAGGAAGAGCTCCGTAATGGCTAGTCAGCAGAATTAGGGGTTGATTGCCTTTCTGAATTTGAGAAACATGATTTTTTTAATAAATTGTATAGTAATATAACTAACTAACTCTCTGGCCTATGGAACCCGAAGGTTCAATGCTGGGTTCACAAAAGCTCTCCACCGACTTCTATCCTTAGCCTACTGGTTCCAGTTTCTACTATTCCTATTTCTATTTCTGCGAGATCCATCTTAATATTGTCCTCCCATCTGCGCTTAGGTTCATAGTGATCAGTTTTCGATCGGGTTTTCAGTTAAAACTTTGAAAGCGTTCCTACTTTCTTCCATCCTGGTTATATGTCCTGCTCACCTGAGCCTCCTAGACTTGATAACCCTAATAACGTTAAGTAAATGGTATAAATCATGCAATTTCTCGTTGTGAAGTTTCCGCCATTTCCCATTCCCGTTCCTCTTGAGTCCGAATATTCGTCTCAGGATCTTGTTCTCAAATACTTTCAGTCTATGTTCTTCCCTCAGAGTAACGGCCAAGTTTTGCAACCATACAGAACAACAGGCATGATTATCGTTTTATATATTTTAAGCTTCAAATTCTTCGACAGAATTTGCGATTACGAAAGGTTTTTAACTAAGTAATAACAAGAATTCCATGCTTTTGGTCGACATTTAATTTCTTGGTAAATAAGGTTTTGGTCTGTTAATATTGATCCTAGATATTTGAAAGTATCCACTTCGTCGAAAGTATTATTTAATATTTTAATGCACCCATAATTTGCAGTATTATAATCTCGACGAACTTCTATGTATTTAATTGTATACTAATAAAAAAACATGAACTTTTATGTCGGTGAATAATCTCTACTCACCTTCCCTAGCAAAATCTGAAATGAGGCTACTAAGCCTCACTTTTTTCTAACGCTACTGCATGAAATGATTTCCATTGGAGATCATGTCATTTCCAAAGGACTTAGACCATGCAGATCACCTAACCGTATAGGGCAGGGCGCAAAATTTCAAAGTCAGACGCACTCGCCAATCCAAAAATGATGGTCGCCACTATCTCTCACGTACAAATTATGAGATGTCCCTTCCTCTCCAAACGGTCTTGGGTTTGACAAAGAAAGACTTCACATTCCGTGTGTTCTCTCACTCAGTAAACAATTATTTTCGTGCGAAACAGAAACTGTGCAGCCTGTGAGTTTAGGGAGAAACCATTCTTACTGAACACTAGTCGGCAGCTCTAAATTTTTAGTCGCCAATGGCTACCTGGCGACCGGGAATTTTGCGCCCTGGTATAAGGCATTCTGAAAGGAAAGATCTATCGCAAAAAGCCACAGGCTAGCATGGAACTCTAAAACAGCAATCATTTGAAAATGGGAGTTGACGTGTAGAGACCGTCTCTTGTAATATGGAGGAGCGTATGCACGGATGCATTGATGTTAATGGCGATAATAGTGACCACTTCTAACACTTGATGTGACGTCACCGTGATACTCATATATACTAAATAATGTCTGTAGCGAATTTCATTACATCATAACCAGTAGTTTGATTGTTATAACCAAAATCACGAGCTGAGAGTGTGTGAAACACTCTGTATAATGTGTAGTATTGAGAAGTGGGTCAGAGTCTGAGTTCTCTTCAAAATACCAAAGGATTGGATTTCCATATTTGCTTCGGGACTTCTTCCCCTTTTTGTATTGATTTTTCTAGTACTAATGATTATAGTTATGCATAAACAAATATGATTCCGTATGTATCGTCACTTACTTTTTTATTCTTTGATGTGTTAAGTCTTACACGATCTGGCTACACTTGTGAATACAGTAGACTTACACTTTTTTCGACACACTGGTTGGGAACCATTTGACTACGCTATCGATGTTATTTGATGTCTCACTACTGTCTTTTATCAATGGTATTTCACCTGCTAGCTCGTTCCCCTCTCACTGAGAAGCGAACTGTGACGTCACAGTACTCAGTTGGAAAATACTGGAATCGATAAGCAGGCTAATGGACAGAGTCGAGTCGTTTTATATGATTTTCCGTATTAATGAATCGCTTTGTTTTCGAGTATAACAACAATAATACGAGGCATGTTCAGAAAGTAAGTGCCGTTTTTTTAAAAATACTAAACAGGTTTGTTCAAGCCAAATTTATTTTTCCATGAAAGAGCACATCATAAGCTATTTTCCCACATAGTTTCCACCAATGTTCAAACAATTGTCAGAGCGAGTGACCGAGTTGTCTAAATTTTCCTCAAGAAAACATCCTGCCAATGTCTGGTAAGTACGGGCAGTTTCGTTTTAACACCACCGCAGCGCTAGTGTCAGCTCTGAAAAAAAAAAACTTCGGCGTGCAATCCAAAACAAAACGAGAGGAATGTTCAGTAAAGAAGTTGTGTTGCTCCATGACAATGCTCATCCTCACATTACTTCTGCCACCCAAACGTTAATCCGACAGTTCGATTGGGAGCAGTTTGACCATCCGCTGTACAGCTCCAACTTGGCGTCGTCTGACTACCATTTGTTCCTGCATCTGAAGCGCGAGAGGTCGGCGGTAAGCGCATTGAAAATGACGATGACGCAAATCACGCTGTGGACTTAATGGTTGTCTTCACTGGTGGGATGTTTCTTTGAGGAAGATTTCGAGAAGTTGGTCATCCACAATGACAGATGTTTGAACGATGGTGCAAATTATGTCGAAAAATAGTTTAAGATGTGCTCTTTCATGTAACAATAAATTTGGCGTGGACAAACCTGTTTTAGTATTATATATTTTTTTTTTCAAAATGATACTTACTTTCCGGGTACACCTCGTAATAATCAACGATTGTTTAATATGAATCGTTCCACATGTTACTCTGACGTGCAATTTTACAATGTTGCGATGACAGCATATTCGTCACTCGAACTTTGTAATCTTACAATCTCCTATTGTGAATATAATACAGTAATCCTGCTTGTTTCTTTTTATCCTTTTTTTCAAGAGCTGTTTTTTCTTGTAATGCTCAGATGTGTTCCGTTAGGAGATAAAAGGAGTGTAGGAGATATATGACTCTCACACGCGAGACATTGCAATGCTTTTTATGGCTGCTTCCTTCGCTACCCTACGTGAAGGAAGCGAGGTGCTGCTTTAGTATAACAAAGACTCCCTTACAAATCACTTAGACACTAAGATATTCACTGGAGATTTGTATAATAGGCTAACGGTGTGCATGTAAAAAGGTTCCTTTTAAAAGAAAGCTTACTGCATCGTACAGGCAGAGTAATCTTATAGCGCAGTGGATTCTCGAACTTTTCTTTAACGCAGACTTCCTTATCGCTGGGAAATTGTGGAAGACCAAGGGCATCCCGTTGATTTGCGGCGAAAGTAAACTGTGAAAAATGAAATCTTTGAATTTTACGTCCCACGGTTATGCCGGTTAGGCTAAAAGAGACGGTGATTATGAGTAATGAATGAACTGGTGGAATGAAGAAAGTGGGAGGAAACGAGAGAACCTCGAGAAAACCTACGCACGCGGTGCTTGTCCACCACAAAGTTCACTTGGCGGGGGCTGGGATCGAACCCGGGACCCCAAGCACCAGAGGTGAACGCTCTACCACTGAGCCACAGCGGCCCCACAAAGTAAACTGTGAGGCCAATGATGTACCTGAGAATTTGATATTAACAGTAGAGTCCCTAAAACTCGGCACTCAATAAACCGGCGTTCCGGATAACTCGACCACACCTTGGCAGGAAAGAAAAAAGATGCTCGCAGTCCGGATAACTCGACCACACCTTGGCAGGAAAGAAAAAAAGATGCTCGCAGTCCGGATAACTCGACCACATCTTGGTAGGAAAGAAAAAAGATGCTCGCCGTCCGGATAACTCGACCACACCTTGGTAGGAAAGTAAAAAAGATGTTCGCAGTCCGGATAACTCGACCACACCTTGGTAGGAAAGAAAAAAGATGCTCGCCGTCCGGATAACTCGACCACACCTTGGTAGGAAAGAAAAAAGATGCTCGCCGTCCGGATAACTCGACCACACCTTGGCAGTAAAGAAAAAAAAGATGCTTGCAGTCCGGATAACTCGACCACACCTTGGTAGGAAAGAAAAAGATGCTCGCCGTCCGGATAACTCGACCACGCCTTGGCAGAAAAAAAAGATGTTCGCAGTCCGGATAACTCGACCACACCTTGGCAGGAAAGAAAAAAAGATGCTCGCAGTCCGGATAACTGGACCACACCTTGGCAGAAAAGAAAAAAGATGCTCGCCGTCCGGATAACTCGACCACACCTTGGCAGGAAAGAGAAAAGATGTTCGCAGTCCGGATAACTCGACCACACCTTGGCAGGAAAGAAAAAGATGCTCGCCGTCCGAATAACTCGACCACGCCTTGGTAGGAAAGAAAAAAGATGCTCGCCGTCCGGATAACTCGACCACACCTTGGCAGTAAAGAAAAAAAAGATGCTTGCAGTCCGGATAACTCGACCACACCTTGGTAGGAAAGAAAAAGATGCTCGCAGTCCGGATAACTCGACCACACCTTGGTAGGAAAGAAAAAGATGCTCGCCGTCCGGATAACTCGACCACACCTTGGCAGGAAAGAAAAAAGATGCTCACAGTCCGGATAACTCGACCACACCTTGGCAGGAAAGAAAAAAAGATGCTCGCCGTCCGGATACCTCGACCACACCTTGGTAGGAAAGAAAAAAGATGCTCGCAGTCCGGATAACTCGACCACACCTTGATAGGAAAGTAAAAGAGATGCTCGCAGTCCGGATAACTCGACCACACCTTGGTAGGAAAGAAAAAAGATGCTCGCCGTCCGGATAACTCGACCACACCTTGGCAGGAAAGAAAAAAAATGCTCGCAGTTCGGATAACTCGACCACACCTTGGTAGGAAAGAAAAAGATGCTCGCCGTCCGGATAACTCGACCACACCTTGGCAGGAAAGAAAAAAGATGTTCGCAGTCCGGATAACTGGACCACACCTTGGCAGGAAAGAAAAAAAAAGATGCTCGCAGTCCGGATAACTCGACCACACCTTGGCAGGAAAAAAAAGATGCTTGCCGTCCGGATAACTCGACCACACCTTGGCAGGAAAAAAAGATGCTCGCCGTCCGGATAACTCGACCACACCTTGGTAGGAAAGAAAAAGATGCTCGCCGTCCGGATAACTCGACCACACCTTGGCAGGAAAGAAAAAAGATGTTCGCAGTCCGGATAACTGGACCACACCTTGGCAGGAAAGAAAAAAAAAGATGCTCGCAGTCCGGATAACTCGACCACACCTTGGCAGGAAAAAAAAGATGCTTGCCGTCCGGATAACTCGACCACACCTTGGCAGGAAAAAAAGATGCTCGCCGTCCGGATAACTCGACCACACCTTGGCAGGAAATAAAAAAAGTTGTTCGCAGTCCGGGTAACTCGACCACACCTTGGCAGGAAAGAAAAAAAGATGTTCGCAGTCCGGATAACTCGGCCACACCCTGGCAGGGCAAAAAAAAAAAACCGCGCGCACAGTCGTTCAAGGTCATTTTCGAGTATTTTTCTGAGGTCTGTCTCATCAGGTAAATTACTGCACAGTCTGTATTCATTAATTTTCATTTTGCATGTATAGCAAAGGCTCCATGCCTTCAAAAAGTACGAATTTTTTTCTTTGTATAAGTAGGGTTGCCATATTCCCATATTTTGTACGGACTGTTTGTATTTTGGGGTCCGTGTCCGTGTCCGCATCATACAAAGCATGATATAGGAAAATGTCCGTATTTGACAATTTTTGGAGCTTCCCGAAACTTTCCTAGTCGGGAATCGCTAAAATCTCGAGCGAAAAGAATTGTTTTCATCATATAGCTTATATTTTTGTTATTATTAATAAAGTAGGTTATGTTTTTAAAAAGTGTCTCATTTTTCCATTCCAGGGTTCTTTTGGTTAGATTTAATGGCATGATTTACTATATTTGTGTTAATGAAAAAAAATATAAAACATGTTAATTTTCAATAGTGTTTTAAGTATTACAATAAAAAAATGTGTGATAACCAAAAAAGGTGATTTCAAAATATTTGTTTTGTGTTGGGCGCCGTATCTTTGATAGGTCGTAATTTTAACGTCTGTCCGTATTTTGGATCAAAAAATTATGGCAACCCTATATATAAGGGTAATAGGGCAGTTTATTCTCTGTTATATTCTCAAGTAACCAATACATATATGTACAGTACTGTATTTTCTGAGGAAACACTCGTACTTATTCTTTTTTAACTTCATTCCCGATAACCCTTCATCTTCACAAACTCAGCCACCCTTCGGTTCACATTAGGGCGAGATTTCGTGACTCTGCTTCATTACTAAATTATTTTGCATCAGCTTTGACCTTATCATATCAGTGTTAGTGATATAATAGTAATTGCGCCAGTTGATCTCAATTCTGTGCCCCTAGGTCCCTGGCTTAGGACCCATTGTTCCTGCCCAGGGGCAATAGGCACAGGTACATAGGACCACCCCTCTATATTTTGGCAGGGGTACCTTGGCTCATCCCCTTATATATTTTCAAAACACAAGACTAGAGTAACATGTAGATGATGAATAAGGTCTGCCCCTAGAGCTTTAGATTCTCCATCAGATTGGATAAAACACTTTGATATTCCACTAGGAGGACACTTCGTGAGATTTTAATGATACACAATGGTATTTATTAGTGCTGCTCACAAGATGAGAAAAAATGTTTCTTGTTTCTCAACGCGTTTACTTTTTAAAGTAATCTTGGCAATTAGGAAATTCCAATGCTTATATAGGAATAACTGTTGAATAGTTAGCATTGATTAAAATTTATATATATATTGTAAAGTCCCACGTGGTTTTGTATACGAACAACTTCGCGCTTATGTTTACAAACACCACCACATGGTTTTGCAAGAGGATTCTACACACCAGATGGACCCACTATCACCTGCAGACGACGGGCTTTTGGCCCCTCCCATGGAGCAGACGATGTCAACGGAGCAGCAGCGCCACCCTCACCCAAGGACCTGTATAAATTGGCTGGACGACGGTAATTCTGTACCAGTTCACTGGTACCCCTCCTAGTGTTTGCTTCGGAACATTAGGAGTAACCTAACCCCAGGCCTATAGTCTGCTTCGGGACTACGCCTTTTTTTTCTCCTGACCTAGCCTGCTTCGGGGCTCTATGACCACCTAACCAACCCACTGCTTGCCACGGAGCATTGGGTCCCTAACGCCACTCTGCTTAGCCTGCTTCGGGGCTCTCTACAGATCCTGTCTGCGACCCCTCGGTCAAAGACTACTTATATCTAACCCTGCAAACTTAGAGAAATTATCTGTATAGTATTTTTGTAAAATACTGTTTATAGTGAAATTTTATAATAAAAGCCGGTAGTGGGAGTCGATTCCGAACGCTCTTTTTATTAACGCTCTACCTACAACCTATATGAGACAGAGTTTTACAATATAAAATGTGAGTCTATAGGTTTCTTAGCCAAGGTTTATGCCCTAACAACCGTAAAAGTTGTTCACAACACAGAACTACTAGAAGTTGACTTTAACAAGGCAAATTTTCGGAGTATATATGAAGTGTAAAGAATGCTAACTAAACTTCTGACTTCTTACAGGTGTAAGTAACATAGCAGAAATAATAGTTTTGAAGTAGTCAAATATTAGACGAAAACATTCCATTAAAAAATAGTTCGTGTAGAAAGTAGCCTGCCTTACTTTTTTAATATGGAAAGAATTCCCTTAACAAAATCAACTAAATATAACAGAAAAGTTTAAACATTTACTTAGAATTGAATTAAAAATTTATGCTTAAACCATTGACTTAAGTAATGACATATGGCGAAGGTTTAACTTCAGGCCTCCATTATCTCTCATCTAACCTACCGTATTTACAAGAAGAAATTGAATATTCAGAATGTATTATATATTCAGATGATACGTTAGTTGGAGTCTGGCGTCCCTATCAGCACGGAGGCTATATGAAACGTGAGCTACAGTTTAAGGTGGAATTCGTACCACCGTAATATGTTAAAATTTAAGCTCACCCGCTAGGAATCGAACTCAGGTGCACGAAATTAGCCACTAGAACAATAGATAGAAGAACTTAGTCATATAGGAAATAGAATGTAATTATAGTGTATTAAATTTCAAAATCTATATTTTAACCTTTGTGGGCCCGTCAAGGATTTGAACAAAATCGTAGACTCTCACGCTGGGAGCCGTGGTGATCCACTAATTATCACAGAGTCATGAGTAATTCAGTATTGGAAAGCTTATGGAACCCAATTCCAAGGAGGTAACATTTGTGCGATTCCCGCCCAATACATAGAAGAAGAAGAAGAAACAAAAGAAGTCCTAAAAACATGAAAAATATAGGCCCTGGCAACCCTTGCAGTCACCCTACGCTGAGAAAATAATGCTAGTGCATAGGCAATACATTTGTGATAATAATATAAAAAATAGTAACCATTGTTGCAAAAATACAAAGCGTGATAAAAGTTCAGAACGAGATTCCTATAGAAACATGCTGTACATGTACCGCTACCTATATTATTTTCGAAGGGCTGTTGCAGACCTTCGCGCTGGCAGCCCTGGTGACCCCTTAATTATCACAGAGTCATGATTTACACAATGTTGGAAAGCTTATGAAACACACATTCCGACGAGGTAAGATTTGTACAATTCCCGCCCTATTCGTAGAAGAAGAAGAAGAAGAAGGAGAAACAAAAATGCAGTTTGCGTAAAGAAAAAGTCTTAAAAAATGGCCAACTTTGCACCACCCTCCTCTAACATATAAAAAATCAAATACATATGCAGGGTATTACTTTGTAATTGATTACTTAATTGCTTTACATACAAATTTTTAAGAATGTATCCCTAAGGAGGGAAATGCCCCTCTCCAAAAAAAAAAAAAAAAAAAAAAACATGCAGGGAACCAAAAAAAAACACAAATTTTAATTTTCCCCTTCACGAATTTTAATCTCACACATACATAAAATACATATCGGTTGAAGACTTCATCTTTCAGGAATACATTGATGATGATGATGATGATGATTTGGAGTTTAACGTCCCGTTCAGCAGCGAGGCTATATGAGACGTGAACCTTACTAATTGACGTGGAATCCGAACCACATGAGCTCCCGCCGGGAATCGAACCCGGGTCTCCCATGCCATGGAATACATTGATACCAAAATATATATTCATATGAGGATTCATTTCTAAAGTTTGTGTGTGTGTGTTGTTTCTGGACACCCTTTATACCTACGACAAAGCTCAATAATGATTTCAGGCCAATAATATGTCGCGTGCTATAGGTTGCTGTTCGATATGTAGAAAGCCTATTTTTGTTTTTTCCTGCATTGTTATATTGCTTCACGTTGAGAAAATTAGTTTGAAGTTGTGGAAAAGAAACGATCATTAGGAAAAAAAGAGCTAAACAACATCCAATTTTTTTGTAAACCGTTACAACAAACTGAAAACCCAAACAAAGCTCACTCCAGGGTAAATTTCACGCCGACTAACCCAGAATATTGTGTTTCTACCATCAGAGAACAATATCACGTTATCAAGGAAGACCTGCTTTAATTTGTTTCAATTCACAGGCAAATAAACAAAACAAAACAAAACAAAAAAAGTTCCGTTTTGTATTCTTGTACTAGTAACCTTCATGCAATGTGACCACCATTCTGTGACAATTGCAGTCACGGATGTAAGGGGAGGAAAATTGCTCTTCTATCAGGCATCAGGCAATCGGGGTACAATGTTAGAGCCAAAATGATTTTGCACAGTGAATCAATACTTTCCATTTTAAGTTTTTAGCTTTCCAGAGATTAATTTTGTAGTATATGTGTGCTAACTACATTACAACGGTTTTTAATAAGAAACCTTGGATGTTGGCTGTAAATGAAACACATGTATGATTTAGCAGAAGGAAGATATCTTTAATGTAATAAGAATGTATTTATTACAATCAGTGGTCGAAGTGAGACGGTATGCGGTGGTATGCCATACCGCCTCTGGTTTTTTAGAGATGAAGCCATACCGTCTCTGGTTTTTCAGTGACCAAGATACCGTCACTGGAGAGTAGATTCTAAATACCTTTAATAAATTCTTTGTATATACAGAAATTGACGAATAGCTTTGCTCCTCGCAGATTTTATTTTTTATGTAGAAATAATTTCTAAGTTGACAACACGGACATTTTAATCATTTTTCCTACCTTTTGTTTTTAAAATGAGGTGTCTTCAAAGAAATTCGTCTAGTTTTGATGTGCCATATTGAATTTTCTTGTGTATGTCTGTCGTCTTGCCTTAATGCATATAAATGTCATGATTTGAGCATGGACGGATTTAGGGGTTGTCTGCTGTGGGGGTTGGATCTTCCGGGTGTTTGGATTACCCCTGAGTCGAGTGAGGGCCGGAGAATTTTCCGCAGGAAATTATTAATATAAAAACCCAGTTTTAACGCATTTTCGTGTATAATTCTCTATAATACAACAAAAGTTTTTTTTTTTTCAGTTGTTGGCAGGGGATCAAAGTCTCTCCAATGGTGTGGGATCAAAGTATCCCCTCGTAACTACAGACAAGCTCTCCAATGGTTTTCAGTCATTATATAAATAGAAATGCAATCTTTTAGGCAACATACTCTCACTGTATTTCAACATTTAGATAGCCGGTATGTCGAGTCAAAATCGTAACAAAACATACCGCCTCTGCTTCATCTCCACTTCGAACACTGATTACAATTATGTATCGGAGGTGCTAAAGGTGAATTTACTCTAATCCAGTGTTCGTAATTTGAGGGAAATTTTCCCAATGTAGGGAAATTTCGTCAGTAAATTTAGCAAAAAAGGAAAAAAAGGAATTTTTCGATAAAACGTGAAAATCCAGGGAAATTTTTTAAGCTGGCTGAGTAATGCTTCTTTGTTCTTCAGAAATAAACCAATACAATGACAAGGGTTTGTGTGTGTGTCTGTTCAAAATAGCATAATGTTCACACATTATTGGCTGGGTGTATTTGCATTTTTTGTGAAAAAAAAGCGAAGGAAAACTTTTTAAAAAATAGAAGTAAAAAGCCAATGAATAAAATAAGTGTGCTTGGTACTTCCATTAATATAGCTAAATTAATCTTATCACATAACTTTTGTCATAGGAATTGGACACTTAAGGAGGCAGACTGCTAAATATTTTTGAAAAGCTAACCAAATTTCTTTTGCCCGTTCTTCGTAAATGGAAAGAGATAATGAAATGTAACTTACCACAATAATAGATAATGGTATTCTACATCCGAAAATACGAATCGGAAGTATTATCAGTGTTGCCATCCATAGAAATTACAGTGTGTCCAAAATTTGAATTACCCAAAAATCTAGGTTAAGGCAGCGTGACTAGAAAAATGAACTCAGCGGTAGTTGATTAATTATCATGTTGTCTTGGTTCCTTGTTTACTACTTTTTAAGTCATATTTGTATTTATTTTGTAATAACTTACATAAGTTTTTTTTTTCCAGTTTACATTAGTAGTCTGAAATGGAGGATATGTCTAACGCTACCTAGTGGGTTTATTAGGCTGTATTTTGGATCAGTACGTCCAATGAATACTACTCAATTTGCAATCGAACCACGCGGAAACAAAGCATGTGACTTGAACTTTTGACATTGAGATGTGTCTCGGAGATCTACAGCTCTACTGGAAATTGAGTATGCTATCTTTTATGAAAGTGACTTAGTGAATGTTTAAAGCATCCTCTATATATTCTAATAGTTCTGAAAAAATATGTAAAAAAAAAATGTTATTTCTATATTACTGTTGGATTTCTGGAAACGGAACTTTATAATGTTAGGTTCTTTTCTTACTACATTTGAATTCCACATTTTAATCTGTTCTCCCTTTTCGTTTCCTTCTCTCCTCTTCTCTCTCTCTCTCTCTCTCTCTCTCTCTCTCTCTCTCTCTGTCTCTCTCTCTCTGTCTCTCTCTCTGCCTCATTTCTGAATCTCTGTGTAATAGACATCCGTTGGTTTCAATTTTTCATTGTGTGTTTCAGTTTCTCCCTACATCAACTTATGAATCTTCTTTCGTCTCGGTTTTGTTATTTCATTTTATCAAAACTAATACATGTGCAGTTTGAAATTAGAATTGCGTTCATGTTGTTAGCTAATTTTAGTATGGGAGAGAAGAAAGGAGGAGAGAGAGGGAGTCTCTTTACCTGACACGATTATGGAATAAGAAGGTGTTTATTGGGTGGCCTAACTGCACGGCGTTAGCTGTCGCAATTTCTTTTATCTGGAGTGTACAAAATTTATGCTGTGATTTGTTTTTCTTAATTTCTTCTGGAGCTTATCAGTTAAAACCTTTTCGCATCACGAGAGGTCCACAAAGGGTGTGATATAACGGACAAATCATACTTGCTAGAGTATGTTGCTTAATGATTTGCATATCTTCAAACTTTGGTGAATGAATCACTTTATCTATCTACTTATATATATATATATATATATATATATATATATATATATATATATATATATATATATATATATATATATATATATATATATATATATATATATATATATATATGTATGTTTGTGACTTAATGATTCTTGAGAAACCCGACCTATTTCGATCAAATTTTCAACATAGATGAGGTTCGGATCTGGGATGGTTTTTATTATTTCAATTTGACGGTGCAACTTATGGGAGGGGAAGATATTTAAAAATGATGGACAACGTTTACTATAAGCTTTCAAAAATATATACAAATAATACCGTCAATAATTTTTTTTCGCTCAAAAAAATTGGGGTCTAGCCCCTCCTCCCCCGTCCCGGCTCCAGGTTAGATCCGCCACTGTAGGCAATACTACCTGCATCGGGTTGCGTGACTTTTTTGATAATGCTCTATTAGACCTACTCGTGGTTGGTGACTGTGCTAGTTCAAACCTTTAAAAATTTATTTTTATTTTTCTTGCAAATTCTTGTAATTATTCGAAGGTCTGGTATTAATATTCGAATGAGTTGTTTGTGTCCTTGCGAGCCACGATGGAAGTGAAACATTCGTTGTTTGCTGCCTTTGTGGTTCATAAGATCCGTTCTATCTGACCATAACTACCCTTCAATTTTCTTGTTCACTGTTGTATCATTAAAGATAATTTCGTGGGAGGATATATATATATATATATATATATATATATATATATATATATATATATATATATAATCTTTGATTGCAAGTCGAAAATAGTGACCTTGCCATACTCCTTTACCTTCCAAGGTCGCTTTTGTTGAAAGTGGGGCATTGCCTGAACGAAAACAATGATGCTCAAAAGAAGAATTTTGTTTTCTGCATGTATGTGCAAGTTAGAACAGAGGATGAGCCAATCACAGAGAACTTACTGGCGTCGAGGGCCGTGTGAGACAATGTATAACACTTTCATAACGGCATAAAACTGTTATAACGGTAATTAAAATATTATTTACTAAGGAAAGGCAGAAAAATCTATTTATTTTATCATTTTATTGGGAATTTCGGTTCTTCATGTTCTAAACTAGTCTCAATATTTCGTGGTACACTGGATGTTCCAGCGCGGGTGGTATTTTCCAAGTTGGATATCAGTTATCTAGGAAATGCTTTCGATTCAATTTAAGATTATGTAAGAAGTACATTTTCAATAACATAAGACGGGCTGGATTAAAGGGTTCAGTGGGCACAAGGACTGACCCATGGGCCGGCTGTTGCATATGGCAGCTGTATATTCAGTTATTCATAATACGATTGAGCAGCGCAGCGGTAATAATTGTTGAGAGATACATTGTGTTCAGAAGTCATATAGAGGAAGAAATGAAATCTTTAAGTTTTACGTCCCACGGTTATACCGGTTGGGCTAAAGGAGACGGTGATGATGAGAGATGAGTGAAATGGTGGAATGAAGAAAGTGGGAGGAAACGGGAGAACCCCGAGAAAACCCACGAGCACAGTGTTTGTCCACCACAAAGTCCACACGGCGCGAACTAGGATCGAACCAGGGACTCCAAGCACCGGAGATGAACGCTCTACCACTGAGCCACCGCGCTCCCTCATATAGAGGAAGATGTGTAGACTCTAATGCTCTACCATCACGCATTAGACGAAGTAAATGGTTATTTGTTGTAAAGAACAAAGTTAGTTCCTAAACTCTCTTTTGGTAGAATTCACAAAGAACTATATGCCAAGGCTAATAGCGAGGTCCTCTAATCCAGTGGTTCTCAACCTGATTCCTGTCACGACCCCCATTTTATCACATCCTCTTACCAGCGACTCCCTTTATAATTTCTGGTTTGTAATAAGCTCGTGTGGATTTTTAATATACCTATTGCGGAGATCTCACGATATCCATCTATTTCTATTATAATAGTAGACTCCGGATACAGTAACTTCCCTTAAAGCGAATGAATTAAAACCAAATTTATTCAGTTCATTCATGTTACAAATATCAAATCCGATCCGTCATACTATTCCAAAATGGACGCCGTTTGAAAAAATAGTAACTTCTAATTGTGGTTAAAAAACTTGGATAGTTGTTAAAAAAGTTATTGAGTATTTTAAATGACTTGACAATGTGCGTCACGAAAATTGAACTGGACATTACCGCATTAGTGAAATCACTCCATGCTCAGGTATCTCATTAGCTTTCAGTTTTAATTGTATTTTAATTTGCAGGTTTCGTTGCATTTGTATTTTTCTGGTATTTCAATAAGTAGTTCTCATTGGTTTCATATCGTACCTCTTTCATTTAAAATGGTTTTTAAACAACTCTACACTTGTTAAAAGTGTTTAGTAGGTCTTTTTCTTTTGTTCTTAACAGTATGTATAAAAATAGAAAAATATGCCTATCAGAACAGAATTCAAAATAATATTTAAAAATATTTTCCGGTATTTAGATTTCTAATTATATTTATCTCTTCCGCTTATCTTCGCGGAGGGGTCGTGACCTCTGGGTTCAGAAACCCTGCTCTAATTCAACTGCCCTGAAGACGAAATAATGCCGTGGAGAACGGCCTATAATGTGAAGACTAAATCCTGCATGGTGATTTGTAGAGCATCCAACTGCCAGTGTTAGTAGTTTGTGAAAAATTTCCCTTAATTTAGGGAAGTTTCATAAGTAAATTTAGAAAAAAAGAAAAAGGGGAATTTTTCGATAAAACGTGAAAATTCAGGGAAATTCTCTGTCAGACCTATAGCTAACCGTCTGTCTAGACAGGAGACAGGGTTGCTTGTAACAAGGTTATTTATTTATTTATTTATTTATTTTAATTAATTGAGTAAGAATTTTAGGAAAACCAAAAATGGATCAAAAGATTGCGATCTTGGTCAATAATTAGTTTTTGGATCAGGGGCCACAAAATTTTTGAACGGCTCCTAAATCGAGTTTTCGTATCTTTTACGGAATAAGCATATCACAATGAGTTAACGGAAAGTTCGGGTTTGGCTAATCTATATGTAGTTCTCGAGATATAAGGCCTATAAGAATTGGTTTTGTTGAAATATATTGGATCTTTTGATCCAATAAGATCAAAGAAAATAATAATTTTGAAAAAATGGACCAATGCTTACAAAATTCTGCTGTACCGTATTGATATCATCAGGTCACGGGTCACGAAGTTTTCTGAATGTCCAGAATTGACATTTAAAAAAAAGTTTAGTTTGGAAGAAGTATGGAAAATAAGCAAATTAGAAGATTTCATGTAACTCTGGAATAGGATCAAACAAGAGAAATTTAGAATAGTTTGAGTATGCTATAAAGGCCTTATCAGATGATACCTAGGACGTTTAATTCTTGTCCTTAAATCTCGCTGCGTTCTTTAATTATTTATTTACTACTATTTCGTAGGTAGTATCTGGTTTAATTCTTTTATTGTTTTTACGAGGCACGTTCGTAAAGCACATTCCGATTGGTTACTGTGCGTGAAGTAGTGTTTTGTCAGCGCTACCATTTTGCACAGACGCGTAGATCAGTCTGCATCCAGCCGTAGTAGAGTGAAGGTTGTCTGATCACTAGTTCCATTTTTGTAGCGCCTCAAAATGCGTGCTGCAATAGAAAACCCCGCCAAGTGCGAGGTGCGAGACGTTTTCTTACGGCAAAACAATATTTAGTAGCAATTAAAGAACTTTGTGCCCTGTATGGACCAAGTGTGATGATGAAGGAATTCGTGAATGAATCCGTTCATTTAAAAGTGGACGAACAAACATTCATGACGAAGAGAGGAGCAGCAGGCCATCAGTGGTCACTGATTAACTCCTTCAGAAAATGGATGGAAAAGTTTCGTGAAAATTGACGTTTCACAATTTCGGAGCTAGGCGATGAATTTCCACAAATTTCCAGGATTATGTTATATGACGTAATGACACAGAAGTTAGGCTATAGGAAGTACTGGTTCAAGGCACAGATGGAAAATTTTTTATGCTGATAGAATTTCTAAGCTAGTACAGAGATATGATAAATGCTTGAATATTTATGTAAAGTATGCTGAAAAACAGAGCGAAAATGTAGTTTTCAGACGTATATAATACATTCTTCTTATTTACTTTTTTTTTTTCTTTTTTAACCAATCGGACGTTACTTTCCGAATTGCTCTCGTCATTTGTTTCTTAAAATTCAATAGTATTATGGCGAAGATTGTAAATAATGTGATTTGCAAGTTGGAAATACTTACGGAAAACTTGCTTTCAAATACAAGCAGTGCAAAGATTTTACATACAGAGTGGAAGAAGCTAAGTGGAATGCAAGTCACGTCATGTATGAGTCTGCTGGCTGAGTCGTAACGAGCTGTTATTCCATGCATGGAGCTTGGGACATGGCAACCTCAGGATAATGTTTATGGTTCATAAACCTCAATTTCATCTCCTTCTGTGGTCAGATTTAACAAAGGGTCTCAAGTACTTTGCCTGGTCATAAGAAGAGAACGTTCTACGATCTTCGATACATTCAGTTGAGTACGGAAGTGGCTATTGTAGACAGAGAAAATGAACTAAATGTGTTCTTGATTTGTTTGCAAATCATCTGTGTTTGTATGCTAATATTTTCCACATGTTTAAAGTTAACTTCGGGTGAAATCTACGACGAAATATTTTGCGAATTCTGGGTCCTTATCTTATCGATTTCTGTCAATAGAACGCAAAATTAACGTTTTGGTTTGCGATATTCGCTACTACATATTGATTTTGTGAATTTGTGGTATGACATCAGTAACACAAATTCTGCATTTTGCTATCATCCATCCTCTTCCTTTTTTTTTTTTTTTTTTCATATACAATTCTTAAACAATTTTGTGCGTTGCGGCGCGATCTACAGATTTTGCGAAAATTGATATGAAATGAGGCCACAGGATGCCACATTCTCACTGTGAACTTACAAAGTATTTCATGAAATATTAGACAAAACTAGGTCTACGGTTTAATACATTCATTTCTAACAGGTATCTTGTATAACACAAGAACGAGCATTTACAATCTGATAAATGACAGAGAAAAAAATGAAATCTTTCAGTTTAACGTCACACGATTATCCCCTTTAGGCTAAGAGAGACTGATGATTGATGATTAAGGCAAATGAATGATGATGGAAGAATTGGTGGAATAAGAAAGTGGGAGGAAACGGGAGTACCCTGAAATAACCCACGGACACGATGTTGTCCACCACAAACTTAAATAGCCGGTCATCGAACCAGGAACCCCACGCACCAGTGGTAAATGGCAGAGAGAAACATTAGAACAAGAGAAGGGGAAATGAAGTGTAGCATGGTCCGAAAGTCTTGTCGCCTCGCGTGTCCCAGCTTGATTAGTGATCCGAAAGCATCAGTATCGGTACCATCATTGTCGCGGCACAATATGATGCGTCGCTATATCCTGTCTGAAAGTTTCCGCAACATGGTCGGCGTGATTTTATTGAACACCTCACTTACAGCTTGGTTTAAATCGTCAGTTATCTAGTATCGCTGTTTCGAGACATCTGCTTAACTATTCTCCACACGGAATTGTTGCACAACGTCAGATCTAGGCTCTTGGGAGACCACTCAACCGATGCTAGCATATTTATGATCATCACCATATTCACCTCTGGGGTAGCACATCATCCAAGAATTCCCAGACAAGGAGAGCGTAGTGGGCTGGAGCTCCATCCTGTTGGGGCCAATTGTCAGCAGCGATGCTGTCTTTGGTGTTCTGGTATAAGCCAAGCCGCAATATTTGGCGGTAAGAATGTTGTACCGTCAAAAATATGTCTCTATGAGGTGCCTATTAAACATTCAAGCTCATATCATAACATGGGGGGGGGGGTTGTAACTTTACATAATAATGGGTTTTCCTTGCTGCAGAAAAACACCCCTATAATGACAAGATTGATATATTGCACATTCGTCTGAGAAGAAAGCTTTGCCCCGCTATGGGAACGTGGCAAATACATTGAATAGATTTGAAAAATCTTCATGTCTTCGTCGCATGTCATCACTCAATTCATTTACGAATAATGGTCTAAAAGATTTTAATTCTAGATATTTCTTTATGTGTGCCAGCATAATCGTTCACATGATCTTTTCCGCAGTGATTTTTGAGAGATCTCATCACAGAATCTGCCACTGTTGCATATGCCTTGTTTTGATGGTGGACGTGTCCTCTTCTTATCCAAAATGGAACGAGTTCGGAAGAGCTTCTCTTGCCATCGTAGTGTCGTTTGCTTCGGCGGAGTTTCTTCATTGAATCATGCTGCAAAGTCCCGTTGCATATCTTTCATAATTTTCCTAGTGCGGTCTGTAGACTTTCATGAGCCCATGCACTTGGCAGAACACGTTCTTCCATACCGTAGGTACTTGTGTCAACCATCTGAAAAGAGATTGGAGAATAAATGGACATACATACAAAGAAAAAGGGATTAGCAAGACTTTCGGACCGTACTGTAGAAGAATAAGCAAGTGTTATGGAAGGGGTGTTTCGGGTTTTCATTCTTCTTGAGCAAAGTAAGAAACATATGAGATTGATTGCATGAACCCACTTCGATGAAATTCTGCGTACATCACTGAGTGTTGGCAGTGTACATGTAGTCATGAATCTACGAATAGTACGCCTGTAAAACTACAGAGTGGCCCAAAAGTAGGTATACACCCCTACATTGATCAAGCATAACATTCTAGCTTATAGGTTTATTTGCTTCGGCTGTTCCGAGCTTAAGATATAAGTAAAAAGACATTAAGAAGAAATATTAAAGAAACTAAGTCTATCTTATGGATAACAATAAGAAATGATATAAATAGAAATGAATTTATCAGTACGGGACTGTATACCTACTTTTGGGCCACCCTGTATTGACAACGCTCTCGAGAGCATTGTTTGCATGTCAGCAGTGCTTTTCCTGAACGAACACCAGCTTTCATGTCTGCTTCTTTTCTGTGTAGTTTACACGGAATGGGAGCAGCAAACTGTGAAACACAGGGCATTCAATTGAAAGTGAATGGTTTAAGGTATGATTCGAACCACTATTCCTCGTTTTTGTATCAGTAGCAAGTATACCTACCGGGAAATGAACCCTGGACTCTGCACACGTAAAAAAAAAAAAAAGATGCTGTTACATTATTCATAGGAATTTCGATTACTTTTTTTAAAAAAAGTAAGAGGTTATGGCATTGGGATCCTAAAATCCAGAATTTTATAACTAAATAGTTTAGAGTTTATCTTATTTATTGCTGTTCTAATTAAATGTATTTTAATAATAATATAATTGTTTTCTTTGTAGATGTGTGGAGGATTCCAAATATGCGCTCGACGATTGTGACGTAAGTTTTCAAACCTTTTATTTAATATTATTTCATGTTTTTCTATTCCCTTACTATTTTTTATCGTTATCTTTTCGTACAGTAAATCTAGATTAACTTTAACGCCCATAAATATTAACTTAGCAGATAGTATCACTGTGTGGCCACGTAAGAGAGCTGACTAATTTAATAGGCTTTACGCCCTGAAAATTAACGATTAATTTACGTTGTTGCACTCGTAAATTCTATGTTTATTAGAAAATTCTGTTTATTATTATTATTATTATTATTATTATTATTATTATTATTATTATTATTATTATTATTATTATTATTATTATTATTATAAAAAGGTGGGGATTTTACAAAAGTTTGCAGGGAACACTCCGAAAATAAAACAGGAATACAATTACTCAGATAATGAACAGTTCGATTGCAAGAATTGCACCTTGATATCTCTTACCGTTTTGGCTCTACGGAAATCAGTATTGAAACCAGACATAGTAGTAAATTTCAGCCACTTCCAGTTTTAGTAGAATGTCGCGAGGTAAGACAATATGCACACTGAAGTGATTACAAAAATCCCCTTACAATTTTTGTTCTATGGTGATAATTATTGAAACCGGAAGTGGTTGTTTCGAACCACTTCCGATTTGAATATAGAGATAAAGAAGAAGAAGGAACCTATTCTTGAGACAATGAATCGATTGCAAAAATTGAATTTCGATTTCTCTTACCGTTTTTGCTCTGTGGATATCAATATTAAAACCGGAAGTAATGTTAAATTTGAACCACTTCTGTTTTCGGTAGAGTTTTTAGAATAGTCATGGTAGTTTGTCTTGAGACGCTGAATCGTTTCCGAAAAATCGCTACTTGTTATCTGTTACCATTTTTGTTCTATCGCAATAAACGTTGAAACCGGAAATGAGTAATTGGAACCACTTCCGGTTTGGATAGAGAGCTAACGGAGGAGATAGGATGGGCGGACAAAGTAGTTTTATAAGACTTCCCAACGTTATGCATAGCATAGTTTGGAAGTCTAGTCTCATAAGTAGCCCTACTCCCGAAGCAACACCAAGGTTGTTCAGAGCAGAGCACCGCCGCGTGGTGTCGCTGCTGTCGATTAATAGTGAACAAACAAATAATTTATGAGATTTTGTAATTGTTATCACTGTTGCACTTTCGTATGCGTGAGTGAGTGAATATACCACACTAATTATAATATTAAAGTAGTTTCAAATACATAATTAAGTTAGAATTGAATTGTGGTATATGTAGCTTTTCGTTTGTTAAAACATTGGGTTCATTAGCAAATCGGTAGTTAATATCCGCCGAAGGCGGCGAAAGCTTCGGGATAGGAAGCCCAGGGACTTTTTCGTGGTGTAATATAATGGCTTAATTACAAGATTATCTTCTCTTACATACATTGATATACCTCATTATTTTATACAAAAATATTCACTGCTCATCCAATAATGTGTTGGCCCCATTGGTTGAGAGCTTTTCCTTTTGACTGTCTCTTTTGTGTCGTTGCCGAAAGAATTGTATCCTTTCGCTCTCTTTTAATTTGTCCTTTATTCTTTCGTCTCTGTAACCATGTATCTATTATCGTTTCTTCTTTTGCCGTGCATTACTTAATGTAACATGTATATATGAGAATAATAACTTTTTTATTATTATTATTATTATTCTGCTTTCGAATAGGCACTTAGGTCCAATTATGCTTAGTACAAAACTCGTTCGTACGTACGTAGCAGAGCGGCTCTGAGGCTGCAGAAGGAAAACCATTATATGGAGATAGAAGAGCAAAGGCTTTAATAACGAGTTCTGAGAACACTTGTATTTTTTTTTTTTTTTTAAATATACTCTCTTTCAAGAGCCCATCTTTGTGATTAGATTTTGTGCGCGAAACAAGGAAAAAAAAAAGAAGAAGAAGAAGCTTTCTCTTCTGTGGTTTTCTCCAGCTCTTCCAGTTTTGGCTGCCATTTTCCTACTTATTACGTTATGCGCTATAATGGAATATCAATACGAAGAGAAATGGAGAAATTACGGGTTATGCGGCTAATTAAACCCCACTTCAACTAATATGTTCGTCAGCTTATGTAATCTTGTTCAGTAGTTTCAAATAGGGACATAGAATTATAATTAATGGGTTTTATTAACAGAGCAAAATGATTTTGTTTCATGTAACGTTCAGTATTGGATAATAATACATTTTGCGGAAACCATTAAAATGTCTATTCTAGGAGAATGAATATATACATAATACTAAAACGACTAATGTATAACATTAATTTCAACGCTCATTTTGCATTATTATTATTATTATTATTATTATTATTATTATTATTATTATTATTATTATTATTATTAGTAGTAGTAGTAGTAGTAGTAGTAGTTGTTGTTGTTGTTGTTGTCTTGAAGGACTTTGAAACGCAATCTTCGGGTTCGATTCCCGGCGGAAGCTCATGTGGTTCGAATCCCACGTCGAGAGCCTGACATACTGAAAATAATGCAAAATTTACCATTTTTTATTTTGCTTGTTTTTCATAAGTGAAAAGAGATAATGAAGTGCAACTTACCACAATCAAAGATAATGTTATTCTACAACAGAAAATATGAACCTGAAGAATTGTAGTGCTGCCATCCATAGATATTACAGTGTTGTTAGAATAGCATTTCCCCCCAAAATCTAAGTTACGGCAGCGACTAGAGGAACGAACTCAACTGCATTTGATTACGAATCATGTTGTTTTGGTATCCTGTGAAACTACTTTTTAAATAACATTATTATTTAATTTTAATAACTGTATGTTAAAACTATTTTGTTTATTACAAACTAAATACAACTATTATTTAAAAAGTAGTGTCTTGTGGGCAGTACTAGTTCACTTAAGTATTACATCTCATAAACATTGTTTTAATATTACAGGTTACATGAATAATGTTACAAAAACTGTAACTTCATTTAAAGTAATTATACGAACATAACATTTCGAGACGGGACGAGAAAAGCTTTTTCTGTAATAGAATCGAGACATGAAAATTTGTGAGACGAGGAAACTCTCGTCTCCCCTCGTCTCGTGGGCAGAAGAGAAGCGGGTAGAGCCTATCTATTTGAACTGTGCCCCTTCTGGCGCTACTGTCGGTGTGTGTTTTCCCATACCTCCCTCGAAAGGGGAGGGACAAGTTGCTGTAGCAGAGATCCTTCAATTGTTAGATACGGAAGCGTTGCCACATTGAATTATTTCACAGACTTCGCTGTGCTCTGTCTTGTTAGCCATTCTAAGTAGCCTATGATCTTCACTCTTCAAGACCAAACGACTGAATGGCAAATTGACAACACAGCTGACGTCATTCACTTCTTTTCTCTAAGCAAAGGGAGGGTTTCCTCCGTCAGAGAGCGGCGGGGGTGGGGCCGAAGTATAGTTCGCATATTTTCCGAGGGCACAGGCGGAATAGACAGCTCTAGGCACTTGCCTACCCAAAAAATTTGAAAAATATATAAACGCTAAAGGATACGATACAAAGCAGGGGCGGATCCAGGACCGACTTCTGGGGGGGCGGTGGGTTGTCATACTGCTACTTTTAAGGGCTCCAAACTTTGGGATGTGTTTTATTTATATGTATAAAATAAAAAAGTTTCCTTTTCAGGAGGGGGGCGATTGCGCCGATCGCCCCCCTGGATCCGCTCTTGATACAGAGTAAACATATTTTCCACTATTTATATTAATGGTAGATAATTATTTAACAAATAGCATCAAGCACTACTGTAAAAGTAATTTTCTACTGTCTAAAGCAATCAAATGTGTATATATGGATTCATAAGCAAGGAGCGGACCTACCCAAAATTAAAATAATGTAGCCGCCCTTGGTGGCAGCACTAAATAAATTCCTAAAAATATGAATGAAAAGCGCATACTGCATATTCTCGTTCACAGACAATACACTTTCATTCTTTTTTAAAATATATTTTTCCCTCGTTCTTTTGAAGAAAGAGAAAATAAACGTGTTGTGTCCAAAGCAAGGTTTTGTTGAAATACGAAGATACGAGATGTTTCGTAGATAGCATTCATACAAGTGACACTCGTGTATGTGGAAGAATGAAAAGATTTATTTGTTTGTCTTTTGTTTGAAAGGAGAACTAACAAAATGGCGGATGATTTATGCTCGTTGTTGGTTGGGCCACATGAGGATGCTGACTGCATATTTTATCACTGTGTCAACAGGGCAATGGGAGATAGATTAGAATAATAGAACGAGCGACTACAAAATGGAAGAACGAATAATGAAAATGCTAGGAATAAAAATTGCCTGAAACGTATTACTGAAAAGGCATTTGAGTGCTTTTCTTTTTTTCTTTCTTGAATAGCGTCCAAAGCTGTGTTGTAAGCCCTGCTCAATGTAGTTCCAGTAAAAAAAAAAAAAAAAAAAAAAAAAAAAAAAAAGTAAGCACTAAAAGTTAGCACTATTCACTTAAAATTGCAAGTGGTAATTACTGTTAGAAATGTGTCTCTTTTAGGAGAAATCTAACAGCAATATAATATTCTATCTGGATCGTTCAATATACAAGTTTTCCTAAGCTGTATAATATTTATTTTTTAAGATACATTTGCAAACTATGCCTACATGTGTAGGTGAGTCCTTCCTCACCTCTCCATATAACCTCCATTGAGACTCAGGCATATGTCTCTGACCGTTGTACTCTACTTGTTGATTGCATTGGGAAGAAATTTGTTGTATTGTTGTACAGTATATAACATTCTTATTCGTACACATTGTTTTTTCAAACAAAATATTTAATTTCTCCGTTGAACTAAAATATTGTGCTAGGTAATTGTCACATTTCGATAAATTAGGGCTTCACAAACTGAAAATCATAGAAAAATTAATTCGTTACAAATTAAATATTAATTAATAAAAACAAACAATGAGAGAAGCCCTGTTTTCGTACAACTTTTCTATTCGTACACGGGGTATTATACCATAAAGAAATAAAAGAAGAAAACACAAACTTGGTAAGTCTAATATTTTGTGGCATATCCCTTTGCCTTAATTACTGCTAGGCACCGTCTCTTCATGGAATTTACAAGAGTTTTGCACTTTTCGGGGGTTATTTTATTCCACTCAGCTTCCACAACACGTTTAAGTTCCTCTTTTGATTTCACACTATGTTTACGAACCTGACTTTTCAAATTTGCCCACAAATGTTCAATAGGATTTAAATCGGGGCTTTGGGGCGGAGTTTGCAGCAATTTTGGTACGTTCCAAATCAACCAAGACATGCAAAGTCTAGCCTTATGTTTACTGTCATTGTCTTGTTGAAATCTGTAGACAGGGAGCATACCCATTTTTTGCGCACTCTGCTTGACATTGTTCTTTAATATGTCACAATATACATTAGCATCCATAATGCCATCAATAAACTGGATGGTGCCAACTCCCTTCGATGACATACAGGCCCAAACCATTAGTGACCCACCACCATGTTTAACTGTGGGGAGTGTGTTCATATTATTATTCTCTGTATTTGGTTTTCTCCATACTCTACGTACCCCATCTGACCCAAAAAGGTTTATTTTCGTCTCATCGGACCATATAACACTATCCCAAAATTCTTGATCACTATCACGATGTTCTTTTGCAAATGCAAGGCGCTTCTTGCGATTCTCCTTACTTACATACGGCCTCTTTCGCGCTATTCGACCATGATACCCATGTTTCCACAACACACGCCGGACAGTTTGGTCACACATCTGCTTCCCGGACACATTTTCCACTAATGGACGTAGTTCGGGGACACTTAATTTGGGATTTTTTCGAACACTTTGAAGAATGAAACGTTCTTCGCGTGCTTTTAATTTACGTTCCTTTGGTTTCCTCGGTAAATTCCTCGTTGAACCGTGCTCTCTGAATTTTTGTACTATGTACTGCACAGTGGAGTGTGATCTATGAACGGCACGTGCTATTTGACGTAAAGAATTTCCTCTCAGTGCTAAGTTTATAATTACCTCTTTTAGGTCGGAACTCAGCTCCTTCTGCTTACCCATTTTGATCCGTGGTGTTCGAAGTAAAGCACGCGCTGCACCTACAACTACACAAGAGTCACCTACACCACCCACTCTGCTTCAATACAAAACGAAGAATACTCGTGAATGATAGTATTATTTACGATTAACAAGACACGTCATATTAATGTACGAATAGAAATGTTGCATGAAAATGTGTTTTTTTCCTTTAATTATTACTATTGGATAGTTTTTAAAACTACTTTGGATTGGTTTTTAAATTGAAATGTATGAGCAAAACCCCTTTTACTCATATACACATAGTAGATATAAAAATTATAAACATAAAGTAGATATATGTTACATTTTTTCTCGAAAATTCAGGTGTACGAATAAGAATGTTATAAACTGTATGAAGCATACTTCGTTTGTAGTATGGGGTGCTTATGAACTTCATGGCGTGATTTTATTTATTTCGGAAAATTAGCAATTGGAAGTTTTTTTCTGTTGGTATCGTTATTGTGGCTGAAGAACAAATGGTCTTCAGGACTGTATTTTCTGTTAGGCTGTGACATCGTGATCGTTCGTGGGGCGCCTAAGAGTACGGTTACACCGAAATTTTTCTGTTTTATCCTTCCCTGTTCTTCTTTGAACGGAACGGAAAAATGAAAACAAACACATTATTTTAGATGAAACCTGGTGATGCCATATCTGAATCAAGCTTCATATCTTCGTTCCTGCTTCGAAAAACAAACATTTTTTTTTTCAATGGACGATAAAATGGACAACGCATTGTAGCGTCTCACACATAAACGCGTGCCATTTCTGTTGTTATGTTTAAAACAGGGCTGCAGGTGCTCCCTTACTGCAAAGGTACTGTTGCAGTAGAGAATTCTTTAAACGTTTTTTTTTTCTGTCAAACATGATTTTGCGAGGAAAATTGATCGCTAAACTTGGCATAAACACTCTGTTCTATGAAGGATGAAGAGTCATTCCAGTTAGGAAAATTGAAAAGGGAAGAATAAAATAGGAAATTTTCAGTATAACGTACCCTAAGGTTTGAGCAGCGACCAAAATGTCCGGGTTCGAAATACATTCTGCGGATCTATGGACCAAAGAACTAACTATGCGGGACAAAACATTAAATTACATGTGATATTAATCCTGTGTAAATCTTATCATATATACTGTATTTACTTGTTATTTATTTACAAGTATTATATTTTATTTATTTATTTATTTATTTTAACAACAACACAACAGGCGTCCTGCCCATTTACAGTGTTTGTTTACATATATGATAAAATATTATTTTTACAGAAGAAAAACATACAGAAATTTTTATTGTTTCATTAATTAACTCAGCTCATCATACTACAAATTGTGTTCCTAAACATTTTTTCAGACATATTGAATATGTCTATCATTTCACACTTTTCTTCAATATTATTGTAGTGAGAGCTCATTCTCCATAAAGGGGATTTATACAGGATGTCAGTGCGTGCTTTCTTACAGTACATGGTACAACTATTGCTTAACCTCGTTCTAGACGTCGGAACATGCAGAAATATATTAGAACTTAGTTCTATGCAATTAATTTTATTATTTATTATTTTATGTAGAAAAACTAAATCATTAACATACCTACGTTGCTCTAATGTCGGTATATTGAAATTGTTTGTTAGTTCTGGGTATGATATGTATGCTGGGTACATTCCAGTTTTTTTATACATTAGTAATCTCAAAAACTTACACTGCACTCTTTCAATCATCTGGATATATCTTCCATTATGAGGAGTCCAAATAACAGAAGCGTATTCCAGTTGGGATCTGATATACGAATAATATAGTTTTAAAATTGTCATGTGGCTACGGAAGTCTCTACTTACACGACAAACAAATCCAAGACTCTTATAAGCATTATTTGCAATAGTTTCAATGTGATTTGCGAAAGTCAGTTTTGGGTCGAAGGTAACACCAAGGTCTTTAACAGTTTCCGGCCTACAAAGATTTATACCGTCAATAGTATAATCATAATTTATGTATTTTCCTTTTCTAGTAAATGTAATAGCTTTACATTTAGTTATGTTTAGGCTAAATTTATTCAAGTGGCACCAGTGTTTTACATTTTCCAAGTCTTCCTGGAGGTTTTTACAGTCTTCAAGTGATTTAATTTGAGCATATAATTTTAAGTCATCTGCAAAGAGTAAAGTATGCGATTTCTTGATGTGCTTAGTTATGTCATTGATAGTGATGAGGAATAATAAAGGTCCAAGGTTTGATCCTTGCGGTACTCCCGATGTAGCATTAAAATTGTTCGAGATATGACCTTTGTAAGCTACAGATTGTTTACGATCCCGTAAGTATGATGTGAAAAGTGCTAATGCTTGCTTAGAAAGATTCATAAGAGCTAGTTTTTCAAGCAAAATGTCGTGGTTAACTAAATCGAACGCTTTCTGAAAGTCTGTATATATTACATCCACCTGCCCTCCTTTGTCTAGTTCTGAAGCTATAAAGTTTGTTATAATTGCCAAATTAGTTGAAGTGGATCTATTCTTGAGAAATCCGTGTTGGTATACAGAGATACTGGATCTAACATGATTAAGTAAACGATTGTGTATTATATATTCATAAATTTTTGCAAATGGGGATAGAATTGCAATTGGTCTAAAGCTTTCTATATTTTTAGCATTGCTAGTTTTTGGAATAGGACATATCAAGCTTTCTTTCCATCGGTCTGGAAAAACATTATATTTTACGGACATGTTTAATAGTATATGTATAGGATGTTTTATGATATCAATAGTTCCCTTTATTATGTAAGGTGGGATAGCATCAGGGCCACACGCTGTTCTAGATTTCAACCTTTTAATGGCATGTTCTATTTCTGATATTGTTATTTCAGTGATTTGGAAAATATCGAGTAATATACTTCTAGGTTCGTGTGACATTAGAGCATCAGTGTTATAACTCACAGGTTCATGATTGTAAACAGACTTAAAATAATGTGCAAAAGCCTCCGCAATATCCCTGTTACACTGTAGACTTTTACCATTATACATAAGGGGGCCATTAGTCAAATGCCTTGTTTTATTTTTGATAAAATTCCAAAAGTTTGTTGGATCATCTGCTATGCAATTCTCGGAGTTAGCTACGAATTCTTTGTATGCTTTCGCAATTTTTGTCTTTACCTCCGTCCTTAAACTACAGAATTTATCACGGTAATATGTATTATTGTCTATTGTGTTCTTCCACTTTTTGTGATAGTACGATTTTTGTTTGATTTTTCGAATTATTTCTGAGTTAAACCAGACAGGAAAGCTTTTATTACTGGGATTCTTTTTAGCTGGAATGCATTGTTTAAATACGTCGTCAATTAATTGATAAAAAGTTTCTACAGCTTTATTTACGTCATTTAAATATGAAAGGCAATTCCAATTAACTTTTGAAAGTTCTAAATACAATTTATGATAATTGGCTTTTCTGAAATTAAAACCAGATGATCTATTGTTTACTTTTTGTTTCGGAAAACGTTTAACTGAAAGCGCTATAATTAAGGGGGGATGGTGATTGTCTATAGGTACCAATGGTGAATTTTCTCGGTTTACTTCAATTTCGCATGCATTCGAGAGTACTAGGTCCAGTGTACGGTTATTGGTATTTTGTATATTATTATACATAGTTAAATTATAGAGTGACAGGAAATTGAGGAGGCTTTTACATTTAGTTGAGGAATGAGTGAAGTCAAACATAGAATTGCTAATTTCCGGGAGGTTGAAGTCCCCAATACAGAGAATAGAGCTACCCACTGGGCAATTACTTTCAATGAATTGATAGAAGTTTTCGTAAGTGCTTATTTTCGATTCTGGCCCTATATACAAAGCACAAATATACACAACTAATGATTTATTTATAAATTTGATTAGAATACATTCAAATCCTGCATCATATGAATTAACAAACTGAACATTGAAATCTGAATGTATTGCTATTATTACACCCCCTCCCTTTGATGTCCCAAATAGTTTCAAGTTCCTGTCTTGACGAAATACCGTGTATCTGTCATCAAAATATTCAGAATTATAGTAACCCTCACACAACCAACTTTCAACAGCTATAATAATATCATAGTTAGAAGATAAAACATTAGTATAAAATATTTCACTTTTACATCGTAAGCTACGACAATTCTGGAAATATATTTGCAAGTTAGTTCTACCTATTTGTGTTAACGTGTCACTGACCTTCTTTTTTAAACATTCTGGTACATGCATATTTTTATCTATTATCTTACTTACAGGTGGAGAGTCCTTGATACACATTTTTCATTTGACTGGGTTTGTCACAATAAGTTGGTTCTTGGACGAAGAGGGGGAAGATAAACTCTTCTTCCTGCTACCTGTGGCGCCTTCAGAACTCAGCTGTTGGATTTCTTTAGCCCCGGGCTGTTCAGGTGGCACACTATCGCTTTGGAATGCAGTCATTGTTGTTTGCTGCTGGTCTCTTTCTTTCAAGTCCCAAAGGGTGAATCTCTTCCCATCTATGAATAAAAACCGAAATTGCATATACGCGAAGCTTCCTTTCCTTCTAGCCTCATCTAGGTAAAATTGAAGTTGCTTCCGTTCGTCACGCACCTTATTTGAGTAATCCTGGTCGACGTATATTTTAGTGCCTCGAAGTTTGCTCCTATTTTTTAACACAAGTTCCTTCTTTTTATCACTAATAAATTTGCACACAATAGGTCGGTTTCTTCCTGGCGCTTTCCTTCCCACTCTGTGCGTTCGCTGAAGGTCTTCGTCTTGTAGATCAATATGGAGTCTATCCTGTATCACTGTTCTCACTTTGGTTTCGGTTTCTTCCCAAGTTTCCTTTGCACTTTCTTCTATGCCATATATCACTAAGTTTTGTCTTCTTGAATGGTTTTCAAGATAGTCGATTTTGTCTTCTAAATATTTCGCATATTCTCGTAAATCACTCACTTCACTAGACATGTTTTTTAACTGTAATTCAACGTTGTTGAACCTACTTGTTAGTTCACATACACTCGTTTTTAATTGTTTTATTTCTACGACAATTTGCTCGTTGGAACTGCGAACATTGTTAAGGATTTCCTTGATATCTGCCAATTCAGATTTGTGAGGGGGCCCTGGATTGCTTTCCACACAACCAATTATAAGCATCGTAACTAGAACCAAACCGTATACAAAATATGCATTTTGGCGTTTGGTACCCCTTTCACACTGTACATCAGAACTGTTTTTCACTAACGCAATAAAAAGGCCTATTCTGGCCCTCCACGCACTTACTGTATCTCCCATGTTACGCATGGTCGCACTCCGGAGCTCGCTGCAAACACGTCTTCACTCTACGAAGGCACTCACCACTCCAAATTTTATTTTTAAGAGGGTATTGTTTTGAATTCTACTTTTTCCCATTCATTGTTGCACCTGTATAATCGCACGGCATCACCACTGTCGCCATTCAATGATTTGACTGAGATGAGGATAATAGTTGATAGTTAAAGTTATTTTCTATTCAAATACATCAGTGGTGGATCTAGAAATGAAAACTGGGGGGCAACCAGCACCCAGACTGTGATAGGTTATCATGAGTTCACTATAAACTAGTGGTTCTCAACCTAATTCCTATCACGACCCTCATTTTATCACATCCTCTTGCCAGCCACCCCCTTATAATTTCTGGTTTGTAATAAGCTTGTGTGGGATTTTTAATATACTTATTGCAGAGATCTCACGATAGCCATTTACTTCTATTGTAGTAGAAGCCATTTCTTGTGTATAGTGGATACAGTAACTTCCCTAAAAGCGAATGGATTAAATCCAAATTTGGTCAGTTCATTAATATTACAAATATCGAATCTGATTCATACTGTTTCAAAATGGAGGCCGTTTGAAAATTTTAAAACTGCATAACTCTTAATTTTGTGTCATTTAAAAGAATTAAGGAATTTCTAATTTTGTTTTTTAAGAAAAAAAAACTTGTACAGTTGTTTAAAAAAGTTATTGAGTATTTTAAATGACTTGATAATGAGCAACACGAAGATTGAACCGTACATTGCCGCACTAGTGAAATCACACCATGTTCAGGTATCTCATTAGCTTTCAATTTTAATTGTATTTCAATATGTAGGTTTTGCTGCATTTGTATTTTTGTGGTATTTCAATATGCAGTTCTCATTAGTTTCATGTCGTACCTCTTTCGTTTAAATTGGTTTTTAAACAACTCTGCATCTGTTGGAACTGTTTAGTAGACTTTTTTTTTTTTTTTTTTGTTTTCTCTTAACAGTATGTATATAAATAAAAAAAATATGCCTATCAGAACAAAATTCAAAATAATATTTAAAAATATTTTCCAGTATTGGGTTCTAATTATATTTATCTCTTCCGCTTATGTTCGCGACCCTCTAGGGATCGCGACCCTCAGGTTGAGATACCCTGCTATAACTTTCAAAAATTTATAAATAATTGCTTCAATTATTTTTGTTACTCAAAAAACTGGGGGCTTAGGCCCTCCGGCCCCGGGCTAGATCCACCACTGAGATGCTTTTTGGTTCAATATCCCCCCTCCCCTCCAAAAATAAAAGAAAAGAAAAGAAAGAAAGATCTTTCATTCGTATGGCTACAAGGCTTTCTCTAAATTGTACAGTATTACCGGTAGAGTAGCACAGGAAGAACTGAAATCCGGAAGTTGAACATATATAATCACAACCGTTAACAATCACTCATATGATTCCATTATGTTCAAATTACAAAATAAGATATTATGTCTGTACGCGCAATGTAAAACAAACATATCCAGACCCACAACATCTGTAAGTTTTCTTTATGTAACGTGTATGGTCTACAATGTATGTGAACATGTGAATTCCTTTGTCAGCAAACAAAACCACGTTAGGCACGCTTTGACAGTGACATTCACGAAATGTGTAGCAAGGTCAGCCTTAAAATGCTTTACAATAAATAATATTGAGAATAGGTTGCTGCGAGGGGACTGTACTTCAACATGCAATGCCATTTATTTATCGCACGAGCATTTTTCAGAGATAGGGAAAGGTGTTTACGTAACAAGTGATGAGAACGTGTTTTTCCACTTTTACCTTAAAGGCCTTTTTCCTTCTTTTCTTTTCTTCTTTCTTGATTTATCCCTGTTAGGCTGATGGAGACATCTCCACTTACAGTAATACGAAATGAAAACCAATCATGCGATTGTTTTCCACGAATCACAACAGAAGAATAAGTGGAACACAATTATCGATATAATGTAAGCTATAAATAGATTTTCTTCTGAATTCTGTTGTACCATTCTAATAACTATAAATGTACATGCTATTTTCTCGAGAATCTGAGAAATTTATGGACGATAAATAATTATACAGAGTTAGCATAAACGATTCATTCGTTTTGAAAAGGCCATATTTTCAAAAGTATTACACGCACACATGAAAGATATATAAAAAGAACCACAAACTCATCAGGTTTGTACTGTGTGTCAACACGAGTCCATTATCTTTCCGATCGGATGTAGAAGTATGCAGTGGGATAGTACAAGGTTAGTACCTGTCGGAAATGGAAGAAAAGCAAGAAATAAGTTTTTGTGTGCTTGAATATGTGATGTTCGTCTGTTAACGCGCTTTCAGAAGACAGCATGGAAAAGAACCGCCATGTAAACAAAGCATTTTACGGTGATATCGGCAATTCAAGGACACTTGTTGCTTGTGTAAAGGGAAAAGCACCTGGCCTCCTAGATATCCTGATTTAACGCCCTGCGACTTCTTCCTGTTGGAGTACGTTAAGAACCTTGTATACTTTTAAAAATATAGCCTTTTCAAAATGAATAAATCATTTATGCTAGCCCTGTACTATGAATTGAAGTCGTAACTATAGTACCCGTGACAAGTTGTGAAGCCTGGGCTCTAGAACTGCTTTCCTTCATGTGTGATGCATCGGAAGAATTCGATACAATTCATGGAGCTGTCTTCCGAACACATACTTGAGATAAAGTGATACAACGGAAGTGCACCGACAACGTTGCCATACTTAAAAGACATGGCGAACGAGCGATAGAAAACCAATAGTACTTAAAGAACTATAACACGAACACTAACAATTATTCGATTTAAACTGTAACAATAACAATAGCAAAAATATTAAACAATTACGGCAACAATAGCAACAAAAATAAACAAGACGAAACTTAGCGGGAATCCGACAACACTTCATCCTCAGGAAATGTTCTCCGTATAGCACGAGAGACTACATTGCCAAATTTTAAGAGTAGGGGTTGACGATCGGGACAAACCCTCGCATTCTATTAAGTGCTTAAATTGGTAAATCTAGGTCAAACTTCACGACTCCTTGCGATCACTACAGTGTGTCTTACACTTACTACAGAAGAGTTGCTACAAGTTAAGGCTAGTATAAAAAAGATAACATCTTAATTTTATAGCCATTTATTGTAAATCAATGCAAGCCCCGATTCTTCAGGTGTCTTCAAAGAACTCAAGGCAACAAGTGTCGCATTTTAAATGTGCATTCAGTTCTTTAAAAAAAAAAAAACGGATTTTCTTAAGAATATAATCCCTCAACAAGTACAAAGCTAGAGGTTCAGCATTCCACATAAGCATTTATTTCTAAAAGGTCCATATTCTCTAAAGAAACTTAAGCCTTCAAAGAATGCAAAGCTACAACTTTCCCATTTCTAATATGGACTCAGTTCCATTGTATAAGCTCCTTACTCCCTAAAGAATATACCCTTCAGCGAATGCAAAGGTACAAATATCACAGAAAAAATATACATTCAGTTCTAATAACTGTATACCTTATAAAGAATCTAATCCTTCAACGAATGCAGAGCTACACATCCATGCATTCCATTCTCACAGCTATAGACAGCCCAAAGATTATAACCCTTCAATGAATGCAGAGCTACAGATTCTGACAGCTCTAGACTTTGTAAAGAATCTAATCCAGAATGAATGCAGAGCTGCAAATCCAAGCACTCCATTCTGACAGCTGTAGACTTCATAAAAAATCTAATCCCTCAACAAATGCAGATCTACAGATCCAAGCACTCAATCCTGATAGCTCTTCATTTTGTAAAGGATCTAATTCTTCATTGAATACAGAGCTCAGATCCATGCACTCAGTTCTGACAGATGTAGACTTTGTAAAGAATCTAATTCTTCAACGAATGCAAAGCTACAGATTCTGGCAGCTCTAGACATTGTGAAGAATCTAATTCTTCAATGAATGCAGAGCTACAGATCCATGCACTGAATTCTGATAGCTCTAGACTTTGTAAACAATCTAATCCTTCAACGAATGCAAAGCTACAAATCAATGCACTCCATTTTGAAAGTTGTAGTCTTTGTAAAGAATCAGATCCTTCAATGAATGCAGAGCTACAGATCCATGCACTCAATTTGATAGCTCTAGACTTTGTAAAGAATCTAATTCTTTAAAGAATGCAAAGCTACAGATTCTGGCAGCTCTAGACTTTGTAAAGAATCTAAAACCTTCAACGAATGTAGAGCTACAGATCCATGTACTCAATTTTGATAGCTCTAGACTTTGTAAACAATCTAATCCTTCAATGAATGCAAAGCTACAAATCAATGCACTCCATTTTGAAAGTTGTAGTCTTTGTAAAGAATCAGATCCTTCAATGAATGCAGAGCTACAGATCCATGCACTCAATTTGATAGCTCTAGACTTTGTAAAGAATCTAATTCTTTAAAGAATGCAAAGCTAGAGATTCTGGCAGCTCTAGACTTTGTAAAGAATCTAAAACCTTCAACGAATGTAGAGCTACAGATCCATGTACTCAATTTTGATAGCTCTAGACTTTGTAAAGAATCTAATTCTTTAAAGAATGCAAAGCTACAGATTCTGGCAGCTCTAGACTTTGTAAAGAATCTAAAACATTCAACGAATGTAGAGCTACAGATCCATGCACTCAATTTGATAGCTCTAGACTTTGTAAAGAATCTAAAACCTTAATTGAATACAGAGCTCAGATCCATGCACTCAGTTCTGACAGATGTAGACTTTGTAAACAATCTAATCCTTCAACGAATGCAAAGCTACAAATCAATGCACTCCATTTTGAAAGTTGTAGTCTTTGTAAAGAATCAGATCCTTCAATGAATGCAGAGCTACAGATCCATGTACTCAATTTGATAGCTCTAGACTTTGTAAAGAATCTAATTCTTTAAAGAATGCAAAGCTACAAATTCTGGCAGCTCTAGACTTTGTAAAGAATCTAAAACATTCAACGAATGTAGAGCTACAGATCCATGCACTCAATTTTGATAGCTCTAGACTTTGTAAAGAATCTAATTCTTTAAAGAATGCAAAGCTACAGATTCTGGCAGCTCTAGACTTTGTAAAGAATCTAAAACATTCAACGAATGTAGAGCTACAGATCCATGCACTCAATTTGATAGCTCTAGACTTTGTAAAGAATCTAAAACCTTAATTGAATACAGAGCTCAGATCCATGCACTCAGTTCTGACAGATGTAGACTTTGTAAACAATCTAATCCTTCAACGAATGCAAAGCTACAAATCAATGCACTCCATTTTGAAAGTTGTAGTCTTTGTAAAGAATCAGATCCTTCAATGAATGCAGAGCTACAGATCCATGTACTCAATTTGATAGCTCTAGACTTTGTAAAGAATCTAATTCTTTAAAGAATGCAAAGCTACAAATTCTGGCAGCTCTAGACTTTGTAAAGAATCTAAAACATTCAACGAATGTAGAGCTACAGATCCATGCACTCAATTTTGATAGCTCTAGACTTTGTAAAGAATCTAATTCTTTAAAGAATGCAAAGCTACAGATTCTGGCAGCTCTAGACTTTGTAAAGAATCTAAAACATTCAACGAATGTAGAGCTACAGATCCATGCACTCAATTTGATAGCTCTAGACTTTGTAAAGAATCTAAAACCTTAATTGAATACAGAGCTCAGATCCATGCACTCAGTTCTGACAGATGTAGACTTTGTAAACAATCTAATCCTTCAACGAATGCAAAGCTACAAATCAATGCACTCCATTTTGAAAGTTGTAGTCTTTGTAAAGAATCAGATCCTTCAATGAATGCAGAGCTACAGATCCATGTACTCAATTTGATAGCTCTAGACTTTGTAAAGAATCTAATTCTTTAAAGAATGCAAAGCTACAGATTCTGGCAGCTCTAGACTTTGTAAAGAATCTAAAACATTCAACGAATGTAGAGCTACAGATCCATGTACTCAATTTTGATAGCTCTAGACTTTGTAAACAATCTAATCCTTCAACGAATGCAAAGCTACAAATCAATGCACTCCATTTTGAAAGTTGTAGTCTTTGTAAAGAATCAGATCCTTCAATGAATGCAGAGCTACAGATCCATGCACTCAATTTGATAGCTCTAGACTTTGTAAAGAATCTAATTCTTTAAAGAATGCAAAGCTAGAGATTCTGGCAGCTCTAGACTTTGTAAAGAATCTAAAACCTTCAACGAATGTAGAGCTACAGATCCATGTACTCAATTTTGATAGCTCTAGACTTTGTAAAGAATCTAATTCTTTAAAGAATGCAAAGCTACAGATTCTGGCAGCTCTAGACTTTGTAAAGAATCTAAAACATTCAACGAATGTAGAGCTACAGATCCATGCACTCAATTTGATAGCTCTAGACTTTGTAAAGAATCTAAAACCTTAATTGAATACAGAGCTCAGATCCATGCACTCAGTTCTGACAGATGTAGACTTTGTAAACAATCTAATCCTTCAACGAATGCAAAGCTACAAATCAATGCACTCCATTTTGAAAGTTGTAGTCTTTGTAAAGAATCAGATCCTTCAATGAATGCAGAGCTACAGATCCATGTACTCAATTTGATAGCTCTAGACTTTGTAAAGAATCTAATTCTTTAAAGAATGCAAAGCTACAGATTCTGGCAGCTCTAGACTTTGTAAAGAATCTAAAACATTCAACGAATGTAGAGCTACAGATCCATGCACTCAATTTTGATAGCTCTAGACTTTGTAAAGAATCTAATTCTTTAAAGAATGCAAAGCTACAGATTCTGGCAGCTCTAGACTTTGTAAAGAATCTAAAACATTCAACGAATGTAGAGCTACAGATCCATGCACTCAATTTGATAGCTCTAGACTTTGTAAAGAATCTAAAACCTTAATTGAATACAGAGCTCAGATCCATGCACTCAGTTCTGACAGATGTAGACTTTGTAAACAATCTAAACCTTCAACGAATGCAAAGCTACAAATCAATGCACTCCATTTTGAAAGTTGTAGTCTTTGTAAAGAATCAGATCCTTCAATGAATGCAGAGCTACAGATCCATGTACTCAATTTGATAGCTCTAGACTTTGTAAAGAATCTAATTCTTTAAAGAATGCAAAGCTACAGATTCTGGCAGCTCTAGACTTTGTAAAGAATCTAAAACATTCAACGAATGTAGAGCTACAGATCCATGCACTCAATTTGATAGCTCTAGACTTTGTAAAGAATCTAAAACCTTAATTGAATACAGAGCTCAGATCCATGCACTCAGTTCTGACAGATGTAGACTTTGTAAACAATCTAATCCTTCAACGAATGCAAAGCTACAAATCAATGCACTCCATTTTGAAAGTTGTAGTCTTTGTAAAGAATCAGATCCTTCAATGAATGCAGAGCTACAGATCCATGTACTCAATTTGATAGCTCTAGACTTTGTAAAGAATCTAATTCTTTAAAGAATGCAAAGCTACAGATTCTGGCAGCTCTAGACTTTGTAAAGAATCTAAAACATTCAACGAATGTAGAGCTACAGATCCATGTACTCAATTTTGATAGCTCTAGACTTTGTAAAGAATCTAATTCTTTAAAGAATGCAAAGCTACAGATTCTGGCAGCTCTAGACTTTGTAAAGAATCTAAAACATTCAACGAATGTAGAGCTACAGATCCATGTACTCAATTTTGATAGCTCTAGACTTTGTAAAGAATCTAATTCTTTAAAGAATGCAAAGCTACAGATTCTGGCAGCTCTAGACTTTGTAAAGAATCTAAAACATTCAACGAATGTAGAGCTACAGATCCATGTACTCAATTTTGATAGCTCTAGACTTTGTAAAGAATCTAATTCTTTAAAGAATGCAAAGCTACAGATTCTGGCAGCTCTAGACTTTGTAAAGAATCTAAAACATTCAACGAATGTAGAGCTACAGATCCATGCACTCAATTTGATAGCTCTAGACTTTGTAAAGAATCTAAAACCTTAATTGAATACAGAGCTCAGATCCATGCACTCAGTTCTGACAGATGTAGACTTTGTAAACAATCTAATCCTTCAACGAATGCAAAGCTACAAATCAATGCACTCCATTTTGAAAGTTGTAGTCTTTGTAAAGAATCAGATCCTTCAATGAATGCAGAGCTACAGATCCATGTACTCAATTTGATAGCTCTAGACTTTGTAAAGAATCTAATTCTTTAAAGAATGCAAAGCTACAGATTCTGGCAGCTCTAGACTTTGTAAAGAATCTAAAACATTCAACGAATGTAGAGCTACAGATCCATGCACTCAATTTGATAGCTCTAGACTTTGTAAAGAATCTAAAACCTTAATTGAATACAGAGCTCAGATCCATGCACTCAGTTCTGACAGATGTAGACTTTGTAAACAATCTAATTCTTCAACGAATGCAAAGCTACAAATCAATGCACTCCATTTTGAAAGTTGTAGTCTTTGTAAAGAATCAGATCCTTCAATGAATGCAGAGCTACAGATCCATGCACTCAATTTGATAGCTCTAGACTTTGTAAAGAATCTAATTCTTTAAAGAATGCAAAGCTACAGATTCTGGCAGCTCTAGACTTTGTAAAGAATCTAAAACATTCAACGAATGTAGAGCTACAGATCCATGTACTCAATTTTGATAGCTCTAGACTTTGTAAACAATCTAATCCTTCAACGAATGCAAAGCTACAAATCAATGCACTCCATTTTGAAAGTTGTAGTCTTTGTAAAGAATCAGATCCTTCAATGAATGCAGAGCTACAGATCCATGCACTCAATTTGATAGCTCTAGACTTTGTAAAGAATCTAATTCTTTAAAGAATGCAAAGCTAGAGATTCTGGCAGCTCTAGACTTTGTAAAGAATCTAAAACCTTCAACGAATGTAGAGCTACAGATCCATGTACTCAATTTTGATAGCTCTAGACTTTGTAAAGAATCTAATTCTTTAAAGAATGCAAAGCTACAGATTCTGGCAGCTCTAGACTTTGTAAAGAATCTAAAACATTCAACGAATGTAGAGCTACAGATCCATGTACTCAATTTTGATAGCTCTAGACTTTGTAAAGAATCTAATTCTTTAAAGAATGCAAAGCTACAGATTCTGGCAGCTCTAGACTTTGTAAAGAATCTAAAACATTCAACGAATGTAGAGCTACAGATCCATGCACTCAATTTGATAGCTCTAGACTTTGTAAAGAATCTAAAACCTTAATTGAATACAGAGCTCAGATCCATGCACTCAGTTCTGACAGATGTAGACTTTGTAAACAATCTAATCCTTCAACGAATGCAAAGCTACAAATCAATGCACTCCATTTTGAAAGTTGTAGTCTTTGTAAAGAATCAGATCCTTCAATGAATGCAGAGCTACAGATCCATGTACTCAATTTGATAGCTCTAGACTTTGTAAAGAATCTAATTCTTTAAAGAATGCAAAGCTACAGATTCTGGCAGCTCTAGACTTTGTAAAGAATCTAAAACATTCAACGAATGTAGAGCTACAGATCCATGCACTCAATTTGATAGCTCTAGACTTTGTAAAGAATCTAAAACCTTAATTGAATACAGAGCTCAGATCCATGCACTCAGTTCTGACAGATGTAGACTTTGTAAACAATCTAATTCTTCAACGAATGCAAAGCTACAAATCAATGCACTCCATTTTGAAAGTTGTAGTCTTTGTAAAGAATCAGATCCTTCAATGAATGCAGAGCTACAGATCCATGCACTCAATTTGATAGCTCTAGACTTTGTAAAGAATCTAATTCTTTAAAGAATGCAAAGCTACAGATTCTGGCAGCTCTAGACTTTGTAAAGAATCTAAAACATTCAACGAATGTAGAGCTACAGATCCATGTACTCAATTTTGATAGCTCTAGACTTTGTAAACAATCTAATCCTTCAACGAATGCAAAGCTACAAATCAATGCACTCCATTTTGAAAGTTGTAGTCTTTGTAAAGAATCAGATCCTTCAATGAATGCAGAGCTACAGATCCATGCACTCAATTTGATAGCTCTAGACTTTGTAAAGAATCTAATTCTTTAAAGAATGCAAAGCTAGAGATTCTGGCAGCTCTAGACTTTGTAAAGAATCTAAAACATTCAACGAATGTAGAGCTACAGATCCATGCACTCAATTTGATAGCTCTAGACTTTGTAAAGAATCTAAAACCTTAATTGAATACAGAGCTCAGATCCATGCACTCAGTTCTGACAGATGTAGACTTTGTAAACAATCTAATCCTTCAACGAATGCAAAGCTACAAATCAATGCACTCCATTTTGAAAGTTGTAGTCTTTGTAAAGAATCAGATCCTTCAATGAATGCAGAGCTACAGATCCATGTACTCAATTTGATAGCTCTAGACTTTGTAAAGAATCTAATTCTTTAAAGAATGCAAAGCTACAGATTCTGGCAGCTCTAGACTTTGTAAAGAATCTAAAACATTCAACGAATGTAGAGCTACAGATCCATGCACTCAATTTGATAGCTCTAGACTTTGTAAAGAATCTAAAACCTTAATTGAATACAGAGCTCAGATCCATGCACTCAGTTCTGACAGATGTAGACTTTGTAAACAATCTAATCCTTCAACGAATGCAAAGCTACAAATCAATGCACTCCATTTTGAAAGTTGTAGTCTTTGTAAAGAATCAGATCCTTCAATGAATGCAGAGCTACAAATACATGCACTCAATTTGATAGCTCTAGACGTTGCAAAGAATTTAATCCTTCAACAAATGCAGAGCTACTAAACAATGCACTCTATTCTGAAAGTTGTGTTCATTGTAAAGAATCTTATAAAGGATCTAATCCTTCAACCAATGCAAAGCTTCAGATCCATGCATTCCATTCTATTCTGGATAACTTAATTGTTTGAATATTTTTAAAGGTAGTTTCTCAAAATCTAAAATTGCTGTAGTTTGTCAAAAGAATACTATTTAAGGAGTATAGTTGATTTTATAGTAGTGCCATACTAGCATCTGTACGAGAAATCTCTTAAATACTTGCAGCTTTCATAGTAGTTTCCATATATCCGTCGAGCACCTGAGCTTGCTTGGACTTAGACTCACTATCGTCAATGAGACTGGCGATCACTAATCTCAGTGAGGCTCACGTTAGCTTACATTTGCTCGGGCCTGGGCTCGCTATCTTCAGTGAAACTCCCCCTGATTCGATCTCTCTCTCAGTAATCTCATGAAGCTCCTCGCACTTGCTCGGACTCCTTCACACCTCGCCATCCAGAGATGGGAGTTTCTCAGTGAGTCATGGGTCAAGATTTGTGAGTGGGACGTGGGTCAGCAGGACGTGATCCACTCTGACCTACCGACCTACGGACCCACTCTCCTAAGTGCATTGTAGACAGCATCTTCTGAACACTGGTGAATTTGTCTACGTTTTATTTTCAAGGCCTTCATTTTTCACTTTATTAATTTAATTAGTTCATCAATTTATATTCTATATACAACTAGCGTGAATTATTCGCTTCGCTGGGTTAAAAAAAATAGTAATATGTTCCGTTAGTGAATCAATTTTTACTACTACTGAAGCACTCTCTGATATCGGTCATTTTCGATCATTTTTATGTCTCCCTCCTCCTCCTCCCCCAAGTTACGAGGCTGAATTTGGATTTAAATGACATCGAAAGTGTTACTGTTCATCTCAGCGACCCCGAACACAATGGATTCGACACTAATATCGGCGAAATGCTAAAAACCACCCCAGGTGCGAATCTCATCTATGTTCAAAGTTTGATCAAGGTCGGTCGGGTGGTTCAAAAGTTATCAAGTCATAAACATAGTCACTTTCATTTTTATTTATATAGAACTGGGTTTCCCAACCTTTTTCAACTTGTAGCACACTACCGGTGTAACTTGAATTCTCGCGGCACACACACATAGATATTATTTGTAAATAACAATGGTAATTCTTTTCTGTGATTACTAATCTCCTTCTCACAGAGGAGAAAGCTCGATCACTGGTTTTCCTCCATGGTAAATCATTATGCTTATTTTTCATTCTAATTTAAAAACAGAAAACAATTGCAATGAGATATAGGAATCAGGTTTTTAAAAGTACGCCTTCTTTTTCGAAAACTGTATCTAACCTTTCACTAAGAAGGAAGATCATTAAATAACGAACGAACAAACACATCTCCTTTACTTTTAAAACACAAATGTAGTTAATTTGTATGCATGTTTGCTTTGTCGAAAGGATTGAATGATATTTTAAAATTTCAAGTTATGAAATAGTCTGCAACAATAAAGAAGCAATAATAACAAATACTTTTTTCAACATTAAAAATGTATAGAAAAGTAACACAGTACGAAACTTAAAATTATAGATTCATAGTAGAAGTTCATAATAATATGAAATACACATACACATTTTCCCCTTTGTCTTGCAATTTGATTGCTATAGAATTAATAATTTTGTTTCGATTTCCTCGCGGCACACCAGCGGCCCATTCGCGACACATCGGTTTGGTAAACGCTGATATAGAAGATAAATCATGTATCACTGACTAGGGATAATACCATATCGGGACCAAGTACCTAGGTAAAACCTATATATAATCTGAAAGCTCTTGCCATGAGAACTACGAAACCGTTTTCAAATCACGGGCAAACCCCGTAACCTGACCCTATAAGGGGCCAGTTTGTTGGTGTTTCTGTACCTATGTATGGCATATGCGACAGAATAAAAAAAAAAATGAATGTTATGACGCATCACGCGTAAGCGGCTGACCGTATTATGTCCCTTTTTGGTTCATTGCTAGAACGTGACTCGTGCAAGGGTTTAATAATATCACTTTGCACCCAGACATACCCATTTGGTCAGTGTTGCCAACGAATTATAAATACAATGTGGCAGATGATTTCTCTACCACTGGATGTATATCCATTTAACGTGGCATAAAGATCATTCGTCACTAGAGAAAATATACTGTGGACGTATTTCTTTGTCAAGGACCCCAGTTTGTCAATGTTGCCAACCAATTGTAACAATGAGAAGGTGTAAAACACATCCGTACGATGAGACGTTTAGACACTAAGCTTGGCATAAACATCAAACGACACTATAGCAAAACGACGTTCACTGTGACCATTTCCCTACCATTCTAGGTTGTCAGTGCTCCCAACCAAGTGTAAACAACACAATGTTGCAAATAATGTGCTTGCAATTGAACAAATATATAACAAATGAGACATAAGCAACATTGAACAATGGAAAACCTGACATGGGTCACAGTGTAATTATTTCCGCCAATTCTGTAGACTTCATGCAAAAATCTTGAATGTTTGTATAGGTTGGTAACACTGCTAAACTGGGTTGCTTGTGAGAGGGGACACTCATACCATGTGTTCCATTGTCCAATGTTGCTAATGTCAAATTTGTTATATATTCGTTCAGTGGCATGCACGCCATTTGCAACATTACACTTGGTTGGCAACACTGACAACCTAGAATGGTTGGGAGACGGTCACACTCAATGACTTTTTGCTATAGTGTCGCGTGATGTTTCTGCCAAGCTTGGTACATAAACGTCTTATCGTGTGGAACGTGTTTTACACCTTCTCGTTTCTACAATTGGTTGGCAACACTAACAAACTGAAGTACTTGGGAGAGGAATACGACCATAGTATATTTTCTTCAATGCCGAATGATCTTCATGCCATGTTACATGGATATACACCCAGTGGTAGAGAAACCATCTGCCACATTGTATTTATAATAATTCGTTGGCAACACTGGCCAAATGGGTACGTCTGGGTGCAAAGTGATATTATCAAACCCTTGACCGAGTCACGTTCTAGCAACGAGCCATAAGAGGAGCATGATAGGCTCAGCCGCTTACGCGTGATGCGTCGTAACATTTATTTTTACTTCTGTCGAATATGCCATACATGGGGACACAAACACCAACAAACTGGCCCCTTATAGGGTCAGGTTCCAGGTTTGCCCGTGATTTGAAATTGGTTTCGTACTTCTCATGGCAAGAGGTTTCAGACGATATATATGTCTTGCCCAGGTACTTGGTCCCGTTATGGTATCATCCCTAGTGAGACATTTCTCATCTCGTATCGAAAATTTCCATGTGTCTCGTCTCCAGTTTGAACGAGAGCTCTTCGTGGTTGAGGAGTTAGCGTAAGCGCATTTGGCGTGGGAGACCCAGGTTCAATTTCCGGTTGGAACTCTTGTGGTTCGGATTCCATGTTAAGATGTAGGTCCACGTCTTATATAACATCGTTGCTGAAAGGGACGCTAAACTAAAAATCAAATCAATCAAATTCGGAAGAGTATTTGTCATCTTGTCTTCGGGACCGGGACGACAAATTCGTCGTGACGTAGGCAACAATAGCTGTATACAGTAAAATTATCCACCTACGCACAAAAATATTTAAGATTCTTTCTAAAATGTCTTTTTTTTTCTTTTTTGTAATAGAAAGTAATTTTCCTTGAAGCTGTAAATGGAACCAAGTTAGCAAAAATATTTCGCACAAAGTCACAGACAGAGGCGGAAATGAAAAAAAAAAAAAAGTTTTGTGTGGAATTTGGCGAAAGAATTTTCTCTTTCTTCTTCTCCTTTCCTTTCCTTTCCGGTTTTTTTTTTTTTTTTTTTTTTTAATCCCTTTGAAGATAACGTTAAACAAAGTTTCTGTGAAAGAGCCTTAGCGATGCATTTGAACTAGAAAATTCAATTATATTTGAGTGCTTTGAGGGGTTTGTCGGGTCTCTGAATGTGTGTGTGTTTTCTCCAGACATAAAAAGGAAAATGATGTGTATGAAGAAAGATTATGAGTTTCGATTCGGAGAACAGAAATGGCTGTTAAAATTCAAATTAGATTCTTCTTTATTTCTCTCTTTTTTAAAATATTGTCTCTAATCCAAACTAAATTGAAATTTCATTTACTAATCTTTATTGTAATTATTTTAAACATAGAATCCATTTTCATATGGAAATGTTCGTACAAACAATATATGCGTTACTGATAGTTGTATGTGTATCACACTAAAAAAAGATCATTATCCGGACAGCGGTATTTTGTACAAATATACGGAATCCATATGTTTACTATGTTACTTATAGAAAACCTGAGGAAGGGCTTTGAAGAATATGGGATAAAATAAATGATAGAAAGATATAAGTCATGGTGATTCGAACGAAGGGGTTGGTGTCAAATATAGAAGTAGACTGGGAGGAAATAACAGATTACTAGTTTTCGATACCTGGGTAGTATTGTTATTGATGATATGAAGTGTGAACATGAAATAAAAGCAAGGATAGGAATGGCGAAATAAGCCTTTAGGAGGAAGAAAACACTATTTTGTGGGACCTTGAATAAAGAGTTGAGAAAAAGACTTATAAAATGCTTCGTGTGGAGTATTGTATTGCATGGGTCAGAAACGTGGACATCACGCAGAAACGATGAGAAACGACTGTAAGCTTTTAAAATGTGGGTGTGGAGAAGAATGGAGCGAATTAGCTGGGTCGAGCGGAAAACCAATGAGAGGGTGTTAGAAATGATAGGGGAGAAAAGAACAATTTTAGATATTATTAAGAAGAGGAAGAGAAACGGATTGGGACATTGGATAAGAAGGAACTGTATCGTGAGAGCCGTTTTTTAAGAGGGTATGGTGGCAGGAAAGAGAGGGAGAGGGCGAAGGAGACTACAATTAATGGACGATATTAAAACAAAAAAAATCATACGTGAAGCCGAAGAGATTAGCAGTAAACCATGGAGCACAAAAGCTTTTGAGTTGCAGCAAGTGACCTGCCAATAATGGCAGAATACTTTGATGATGATGATATGTTTACTACGGAAGTATGTACGGAGCATGTGTTATCCATATACTATTTATGTATTGCCTTTTTCCTGCTTAGTCTTCCGTGTATATTATATACGTGAACTGTATGTTATATACGTCCAACTGTACGTATAGATGGAACACTTATACTAAAGTATTGTAAAACCAGTTAAACGTTTGTGGCAGGATGTTAACTATAGTGTACGTTAAGTCCTAAAACTACAGGATTTTAGCATGTAACCTACGTTTTTGCATATGTCGCATACGTATTTTTTCTTTTTCTACACTTTTAGGAGTGTGTTGATTGGTTCAAGTTTAGCACTCTCAGCACCGGTACTCTCAGCACCGAAGCTAAATGAACTTAAATTTACTTCACGTGAAAGGATTGTCAGAAATAAGAATAAGATATAAAATTATTAGTGATAAAAGAAACAAAAAGAGGAAAAGGTTAGTTAAGTAAAATTGAATGAACCAACCCCAAACTATATGATTTAGGAAGGTAGGAGTAATGCACACTGCAGATTTCATTAAAAATAAATACACTGTATTTTACGAGAGTTATCATGGAGCAAACAGAGGGAGAGGCAGACGTAAAAAAAAAAAAAAAAAAATCGGTAGAGTCGAATGATAGGTCACTTTGCTCGCTTCACTAACTTCTACAGACCTCTGGTAAGACCGTAATGCTGTAATCAGTTTCTTCCCCTCCCTTTTTTAGTTACGTACTTCCAATATTATCTTTCTTCAACTTTCGTTAACTGAAAGTGTATTTTTACGGGTGTGGAAAATAACTTTTTTTTTTTAAATCTAGGAAATACCGTTCGTAATGAACATCTGAGAGGAAAAAAAAAGACAAAATATTATCAAATTCTTTTCTTTTTCAGCCTACATTAAAGAAAACAAAGAGAGAAAGAGAGAGGATATGAGTTGAAGAAGAAGACCTAATATTAAACAACAAAGTTGCTGCTAGACAAACGCTGATTGCATTATGGAAAAAATTTCGTTTGCGGAAATATCCCTCGCTTTTCCCTTTTCTCAAGACAATGCCTGGCCTCATCATAACGCAATTAGCTGTAGCTTAACAATAAAATCCTAGTTGATGAGGTTACGAGTAAACTTAATAATAAATTTCTTCTTCTTCTCCTCCGCACTCACAGAAGAGGGCCTCCTAAAGCCTCACCTAGTTAGAAGTTATTGCCACAGTCTCTTGATATAAGCCTTCTCAAAACTTTAAATCTTTTTTCACGTCCCTTGGATTTCAACAATGGCTGGTGATTAATCTTGAATATTGAGAAAAGTGTGCGAATTGGATCTGGGCAAGAGTTGAAAAAGAAAGGGAAAATGTTGGAGGGGTTGAGGCAAAAAAAAAGTTTTTCCCCCTTTCGTAAATCCAGGACTCATCTTTTTTGTAGTTTTTTCGATCAAAAAAGTCGGGAACACTCGCTTGCAAATTAATCCTTTTATTTTTTTTCTTTCTCTAAACCGTTTTCTGGAAAAGACAGTAAGCATAGATAAGGATCTTCACACATGTTTTCGAGATAAGGGCCGTCCTCACACTCACTCAACCGTCAGTGTTATCCAAAAGGCGAGACGAGACGAGAAACAGCGTTTTCTCGTCTCTGAAATTTTGTAGAAATTCGTACTGGTACTTCATTAAAAAAAAAAAAAGCTTTTCTTGTCTTACATGGTTTTATAAGTTCTTGTTCAAAATTTTGTGTCCTGATTTTTTTTTTTAAAAAAATCTTAATTTCATGTTGAAGTGATCAGAGTTCTCCTGCGTCAAGAGAGGCACACGAAGGAAGTGAGGTAACAATCTTCTTCTTTTTGTTCACCTCAGCAATTTTTGGTGGGCAACATGGGAACTTTTGGAAAAAGCTGTTTTATACTTTGATAAGGTCTCTTCTTCGTAATTGCATCTAGATATTCTATCCTTGGTCTTCCTCTTCCTGATTTTCCTTCTGCCTCTCCCTGTATCAACACGGTGATCCAATCGGAGTGTCGAATAAGATGGCCAAGCATGTTGTTTCTTCTTTTTCCTATTATCTTCATGATCTGTCGTCCTTCATTAGCTTCCTTTAGTACGTCTTCATTCCTTTTCCTTTCGGTCCATGATATGCGCAGCATCCTGCGCCAACACCACATTTCAAATGCTTCCTACTTGGATATTTCACCTTTTCTCAATGTCCACGTCTCTGATTGTTAAAGCGCCACGCTTCGTACCAGAGTCTTAACACTTTAACTGAAACATGAGTTTCGGAAACGTTATGAGAAACACAAAGTCTCAGACACCTGTAGGTGAATTTTGTATTATATTTACTTTGAAATAAACTTAAACTTTCACAAGTAACCGAGGGTGTTTTATAATTTACCACTGGGTCTCAGAGACCCAAGTTTCGGTTAAAGTGTTAATAAATCGTTTACGAACGTCCAACAATACATTTCTTGATGTTAGCAGACCTCTTTTTCTATTGACTGCTTGTTTAGGTTGAACTATTCTAGAACTTTCGTCTTTTTCACTTCCTTCTTCCCAGGATACTAGACTTCCTAAATAGGGGAACGTCTTAACTTCAACCCCTTTATCGGTTTATAGCCCTTATATTATGAATCATGTAACACTCAAACTAGTGCTGTTGAATTTTTGTGACATTTGCGGTTTTCGCAAAACCGAAACCGCAAAAGCGGTTTTGGAAACCGAAACCGCAAAAGCGGTTTTCAAAACCGAAACCGCAAATACGGTTTTTAAAACCGAAACCGCAAATGCGGTTTTCAAAGCCGAAATTTCGGTTTTATAAAATTTCACTTTTTTCAGAACCGGTTTTCGGTTTTTTCAAAAACCGATTTCGACAGCACTAACTCAAACAGTGTTTGAGTGAGATCAGTCTTGGATTAACTAACCACTGTTACTCACGAAACTCGTGAAATTTCGAGAAAGAGAATTTTCATGCTTCTGTCTCTTCTCAAATTTTTAACTATACTTCTCGCCTCGTTTTCGAGTCGAGACGATTAATTCCTTGTTTCATAGGCAACACTCGATTAATTCCTTGTTTCATAGGCAACACTCGTACATGATGGTGAGGGTGAGGAAGAGTGAAGATGACGTCAACAATATTACAGTATTTGGGGGCAAGGGTATCACAGTTATCTATTTGAGTGTGAGTTGTAGTGAAGAGGAGAGTTGAGTGATTTAAATCAGCTTGGTTTAAAAACGTTTTATTTTTATATAGCAATATTTTGTTTATCCTTTCTAAACGCCAGTTCTGTAATGCTTGTCATGAGATGCGAGACATATATTTGTTCCATATATTTGTTCGGTTCATGTGTTATTATATACTTATCTGCATCTTATAGGTAGTCATGAACTCTAACTAACTCTATGGCCTACGGAACCTGAAGGTTCGATGCCGCGTTCACAAAAGCTCTCCCTTGACTTCTGTCCTTAGGCAATTAGGCTCATGTTCTACTTTGTATTCCTATTTCTGTGAGATCCATCTTAGTATTGTCTTCCCATCTGCGCCTAGGTCTTCCTAATGGACGTTTTCCGATTGGATTTCCAGTTAAAACTTTGGAAGCGTTCCTACTTTCTTCCATTCTGGCTGCAAGACCTGCCCACCTAAGCCCAAGACTTGATAACGCTAACAATGTTTGGTAAACGGTATAAATTATGCAATTTCTCGAGATGAAGTTTTCACCATCCACCATTTCCGTCGGATCCTAATATTTGTGTCAGGATTTTATTCTCAAATGATAAAAGCTGGTTTATGCCAAATAAAACAGTGGTTTTTAGTTTTTCTTATATTTAAAAGAAAAAAAAAGGTAATGGCAAGTGAGTTTGAGGAAGTTACGTGAGTGTGAAGGTGACACAGGGTGGCTGAATCCGTGAGCGAGATTTCGACGAGAGTACACGAGAAATAAATCGCGCCCGCCTCCACTGGGAATAGAACCCGGATTCTCTTATTGGTAGCTACACACCTTACTGACTATGCAATTACGCTTTTTTAAAGGTGTAGCGAATAAAATATACGAGAAAATGAAAAAATTGGTCCAGATTGGGAATGTAGGCCTACCATATGAAATTAGCGTCAAACCAAGAGAAAGATTCCTAAGCCGTTAAAAAAAAACAGTATTTTAAGTTTTGGGTGTAAGAGAGTTAAAAAAATTGAGGGTCTGTGTTATTAGCAGTAGTCGAAGTGAGACGGTGTGGGGTAGTGTGCCATATTGTTTCTGGTTTCTCAGTGATCAACACATACCGTCACTGGAGAGTAGATGTTAAATATCTTTAATATATCCATTTTTATACACAGCAATTGACAAATAGCTTTGTACCCAAAAATATTTTATTTATAATGTAGAAATGATTTCTAAATTGATAACACCGATATTTTTGTTATCTTTTTCTTGCCTTTTGTTTTTGAAATGAGGTGTCTTCAAAGAAGTTCATGTAGTATATATTTTGATGTACCATATTGAGTTGTTTGTTTATTATGCATGTTTGCGTCTTCTTGTCTTAATGCATATAAATGAGGTCGTGTTTTCAGCATGAGTGGATTTAGGGGTTGTCTACTGTGGGGACAGATGTGCTGGGGGTTTGGAATAGCCTATCCCTCAGTTGAGTGGGGGTCCGGAAGTTTTTCCACAGGAAATTGTCAATATAAAAACTCGGATTTTGAGAATTTTCGTGTATAATTCTCTATAATACAACATAAGGGGATATTTTTAAAAATTTTTTTTCAGAAGGTGGTTGGCGGGGGATCAAAGTCTCTTCATGCGCCCCCCCCCCTCCGTAACTACAGATAAATTCTCTAATAGTTTTTAGTCATTATGTAAATAGAAGTCCAATCTTTTAGGCAGCGTACCTTCACTGCATTTCAACATTTAGCTAGCCGGTATGTCGAGTCAAAATCGTAATAAAACCTCTGCTCCCCCCCCCCCACTTCGATCACCGCTTATTAGACTATATTGTTGAAATTAACAGCTAATAGTTATTTCGTACATTACACCAAATACTGTATTCAGTCCACTAACTGTTTTAAAAATACTTTCCTTGGAAAGCTGAAGGCGTACATTCCTTGATTGATGCACAGGAAGTTGTAGATCTCTTGCAAGAAGAAGGAGGCTATTGAAGCATGGCCACGAGAATACAATAGAAGAAAAGGAATGTGTTATTTTTAGGATAAAATTGTGTTGAGCTACGGTTATTTTGCAGTACAAGACCCGCTACATGATTCGTGCTTTTGGAAAATCGTGTTCAACGGAGAAATCGGTTAATTGAAGGAAATACCGTTATTGCCTGTTTTCATTGTTCCGCGAGCACTACACGAAGTAGCTGCACGTATATTTCTCGAGATTTTTATCTTTCGCTATCTGTTCACCTGTATCCATCCACTAAAAGATGAATATGTGATTGTTGCACTCTTCTATCTGTGTTTATCCCTGTGGGAATATTCTTTTAATGGGTATTCACAAATAGCAGGTCATTTATTTTTCGGTAGGTGAACATTATACTAGCGGTTTCCATGGTTGTGAAATGTCCTGGTTTACACAATATTTCTACTCAGCGGGTTGACGGTAAGGATAATCTCTGTAATTTTGTGGTTTCGAACACCCGTGGGTTTAATGCTTAGGAAAGGGAAACCTGCGATCGCCTTGTCTCCAATGCCAATTCAATATATTCGTTTTTTAATTTTTTTTAACGATTCCCTATAAGAGTATGGCCAACGTTGACCTCCATTCAAAGTAGTTTGTAGCAGGACTAGGGATGCGTTCGAGTCGAGTCGAGACAGAATTTTCCTGACAAAATTCGAGTCGAGACACAACTCTTCCAATAGAAAAATATATATTTTTCGAGTCGAGACATTACTTTTACAGCACATTTTCGAGTCGAGACAGTCTCAATCTTGTCTCGTGCGCATCCCTAGCAGGGACGCCCTCGCGCGGGGGTTCACCTGTTCTGAACTCATCCCCAACTTCGTCGCTTAGGAGCCTGCCTTACTTACGGTAATACAAAATTTACAATTTTTCTTTTGCTTGTTTATTCATAGGTAAAAGAAGATAATGAAATGTAACTTACCACAATCATAGATAATGTTAATTTACAACAGAAAATATGAAGGATTTTCAGTGTTGCCATCCATAAAAATTACAGTGTTGCCAGGAAAATCAACTCCTTTAAAATATAAGTTAAGAGAGCGACTAGAGGAACAATCTCAACTGCATTTGGTTCAGTATCATGTTGTTTTGGTTTCTTGTGAACTACTTTTTAATTAACATTATTATTTAGTTTTAATAACTGACTGTTAAAACTCTTTTGTGTATTACAAACTAAATACAACTATTATTTACAAAGTAGTTCACAGGATACCAAAACAACATGATACGTAATCAAATGCAGTTTAGTTCGTTCCTCTACTCGCTGTCTTAACTTAGATTTTAGGGGCGTTGTTTTTCTGGCAACACTGTAATTTCTATGTATGGCTACACTGAACATACTTCAGGTTTATATTTTCTGTTGTGGAATAACATTATCTATGAATGTGGTAAGTTGAATTTTATTATCTCCTTATTTGAATTGAATTTTATTTATAGGTAACCACATAGTACATGAGTTTACTGTTGAATTATATAATGATGGAAGGGTTTGGGAGCTTAGATACAGGATTTGTTAAGTTTGTTTAACAAATTTATCCATTTTATCGTTTAACAATTAAAAGTCTTTCAGACTTCTCATTTTCAGGTGCGATAAAGGAGTCAGCTAGCTCTCGAAATTTCGGAAAAAAACATTTAAAGATCGACTTCGGCGTTGAAGAAAAATACGGAAAGCCTCTTCCATTAGATTGTTCACTGTTGTTGATTTACCTCCACAGTTTCCCAGGCAGGGTTGCCAACCGTCCCGATTCTGTGGGGACTATACCGATGTTTGACTTATTTGTCCCGCGTCCCGACCGGACACTCGCCGGGACGCATATTGTCCCGATTTATCGATTTTCAAAATTAATTAATATTTTACTGGTCCATTTTTACAAAGGATAAACTTATTATTCTTTCACACGCACAGTTTTATGTATGGAATGGAATCAATTCTATATAATTTTCTCTCCAAACTTTGTTTATACATATTAAATAATTGCAGTTGTTTTAGTTTGAATTTGTTGCGTATATTGCTTATACCTAGTGATGAGCACTGCGTGGAAAAATAAAAACTAACGTACTGCATTCATTCAGGTTCGTGTTATTCAGCTGATTATTTACATTCTTTTCAACGATTCGCCGTACGTGTAGTCCTCTCCGGGGAGGCTCCAATACTGATTGTCCCGTCCCAATTTTTTTCTCAAGAAAAGTTGGCAACTCTGTTCCCAGGAGATTCAGTTCAATTTTGTATCTCAAAAGTCATTAATTGTCTAGTTAACACATTCGCCGCTGAGGACGCCCATCGGCGTCCAGTATTGAATTTGGCATATGCGCCGGACGCCGCTTGTCCCTGCAGCTGATTCACTTTCCCGCCACCGGTAGTGTGCACACACAGGTATTGGCGGGAAAGTGAATCAGCTGCAGGGAGAAGCGGCGAGCGGCGTCCGGCGCATATGCCAAATTCAGTACTGGACGCCGATGGGCGTCCTCAGCAGCGAATGTGTTAATTTTCAGTTTAACGTTCCAGAATTATATGCTTTAGGCTAAGGGAGACGATGATTAAAGCAAATGACTGATGATTGAAGAATTGGTGGAATGAGAAAGTGGGAGGAAACGGGAATACTCCGGGAAAACCCTCGGATAAGATGTTATCCACCACAAATTTACTTGGGCAGGGATTGAACCAGGGACACCACGCACCAGAGGTAAGCGCTTTACCACTGAGCAGCCGTTCTCCTACCTAGTTACCTAATAACCTGTTTTGAGAGAAGAGGGGATATGTTTTATATGCAGCTGTATATTAAAGTGTGCAAAAGAGGGGGCCGCGGTGGCTCAGTGGTAGAGCGTTCACTTCTGGTGCTTGGGGTCCCGGGCTCGATCCCAGCCCCCGCCAAGTAAACTTTGTGGTGGACAAACACCGTGTCCGTGGGTTTTCTCGGGGTTCTCCCGTTTCCTCCCACTTTCTTCATTCCACCATTTCATTCATTTCTCATTATCACCGTCTCCTTTAGCCTAACCGGCATAACCGTGGGACGTAAAACTCAAAGATTTTATTTCATTTTTTTAAAGTGTGCAAAAGAGGGTAATTAAACATTTGACAGGAATCGACATATTTATATTTTTAGAACTGTAGGAAATTTGTCCCTCATGTGGTTCCTCATTATCTTCACCTAACCTCTAGACGAATACGTGAGGTTGAAGTTCGGTATACGGTTTTAAATTGAGGCAATCCTGAGAAGGCTTGAGGTTGAAACTGAGTGACTTGGGAGTAACCGCGCATTTTTGTGTTAAAGATACCCACCTTAAATTTCGATGCTGTGATTACGTCTGTTTGTTTGCATTGCGGTTTTTTTTTTTCCTGTTGTTTTGTAAGTATGGGACATTTGTGACTGAAAGAGGAAGAAGACTGGATGTGAACGCATATACAGCGAAAGAGACAATTGAACCGTGGAGAGAGAAGAAAATTGGATGAACCACGTCCTCTTGATTGTGATTTTGTCACTGTATTCACCTGAAAAAGTAACGGTGATTTTGGAACAGAATACAATGGAACAGTGAATTCAGTTACTCACAGACAAGTTGGTGAAGTGTAAAGGTGTGTAGTAGGTATTGAAGCTCGAAGGTCAGTGCGTTCATGTGTGAAGCTTATTAGTACGCTAAAGTATTGGGATTATTTTCAGTATCATCGTCTACGGAGAGTTACAAATACAGCATAACAGGCAGTAGGACTATGCCTGTGCCATATCCGGATTTGGATACCAGAAATCGATATCGAAAATATATCGTTAACTTGGTCGAATCGATATTTGAAAATATCAATCGATCAAATATAGTCGATTTTGTACAGCCTTAAAAATACGGTATAAATACGCCGGAACGAATGGACGTCCAAAAAATACCTTCCCGGCTTGTAGAGTTCACAAAACGTGCGAATTCGTTGATATATCGAATTGGATATTTTCGAGATCATAATATTTTCACTCACTCTGTAGTCTATGGAATCTGAAGGTTCAATGCAGCATTCACAAAAGCTCTTCATTGCCTTTTGTTCTTACCCAACTGTATCCAGTTTCTACTTTGTATTCCTACTTTTGCGAGATTCATCTTAATATTATCCCTTCATCTGCATCTAGTTCTTCCTAACTCTCTCTTTCCCATTTAATTTCCAGTTAAAATTTGAAAACCGTTCTTACTTTTTTCCCTTCTGGCTGCATAACCTACCAACCCCAGCCTCCTGGACTTAATGACTCAAACAATTTTACGTAAACCATATAAATTATGCAGTTTCTCGTTATGAAGTTTCCGCCATTCCCCATTCCTGGCCCACTTGGAACCGAATGTTCCCCTTACGATTTTATTTCATTTTTTTTTCTTCCTTCAAAGTAAGCAACCACATCTCGCAACTATAGGGCTATAGCACAACAAGCATAAATGATCATTTTTATATTTTAAGCTTCAAATTCTGCGACAGAATTTGCGAATACATAACAACTTGAACTGAACAATAACACGAATTCGTTTTCGTTGATGGAGAAATTCCATGCAGTTGATCCCACGATATGGACAATCAAAAATCGGTTTCTCTTCTACCCCCTATGGAAGTAATTATGGATATCCTTGATAGACTACCCGCAGTGCTTTTTTGACGAGTGGGTTAGTATAATCCTCAGGATGCAAAATACTAATCTCTCCGTCGAATACAACTTTAAAATGAAACTAAATTGACAAATCTAAAGACGTAATCTCTTTTCTATTTTACTGAAGGTATAGTTAATTTAATTTTAGACAAAATGTTATATTTAAGCGTAGTCTTGTTAAATTTAGCTTCTTAAGGAGTTTGGTTCAGCAAATTCCTAACCAAATTCCCTTACGTAGTATACACTATGACACTGTTATTTCTTTAAACTACTATTTTCAGCTAGTTTTTACATAAATACCAATAGAATCACGGAAGAATTTAAAAGCCGGCGTAAATTTCGTTACGCTCAATTGTGACATCCTCCTCAAAGAAAAACAAGACACGTTTACGGACTTCCTATCAAAAGCGTTTGACACTATTCGCTGATGCTTAATTTAAAATATTCGATTCGAACCCAAGAACCGTTAAGCACTGTGACAGGAACTAATCACTGGAACTGGAGCATTAATATCAGAGAATGGAGAGAAAGGTTGTGAATAACGGATCCATGGTTTCCATGACAACGAGGTTGCAGCGTGAGTAAGATGAGGAGGGGTTGATGTTGAAAAGATCGAGAGGGGGGAAAGGGTGTGTTGAAGCCACCTCTTGGGGTGACTGACCTTCCCGGCTGAGTGGGTGCGGGTGCCTGTGTCTCTTTCTCTACTGCAATATGTTGGTCCGTTCGTTGGGTGTGCAAGGGAGTGTATCTATTTTTTTTCAAATTGTTTATTGTTTACTTTTTTTCATTGATGGATGACTTTTGGCTGGTAATTGAACAGATGAACAATGGTTTGTCCCACTTTCTGTAGGTAATTGGAAAACAATTTTCTGTTCATTTATTACAAAATGATGTATTTTTCAGCCAGAAATTGTGGGGCATATTCCGAATTTTGGAAGCTATATTCTTACAGGGATTCCAAACAAACCTGATTATGATTTATTATTGTTACAGAGAGATAATGATAGCAAATTCTTTTTTAGTAGATAAGCAATATATTTTCCGTTGCTCAGATACTGTTTGCCTAAAATTAAAATTTTGTGCGGAACGAGAAAGAAATGAAATGAAATCTTTAATTTTTACTTCCCATGCTTATGCCGGCTAGGCTAAAGGTGACGGTGATGATGAGAAATGAATGAAGTGAAGGAAACGGGAGAACCCCGAGAAAACCCACAGACACGGCGTTTGTTCACCACATAGTCCACTTGGCGCGTGCTGGAATCGAACCAAGCACTCCATGCACTAGAAGTAAACGCTCTACTACTGAGCCACCGTGGTTTCGGAACGAGAAAGAAAAAGAGCATCTTTTTTATCCGAACTTCTTTTCCGAAAGGAGTTCACTGAGATGAGAGACGCTTCATCGTTGGCGAATGTCTTTAGTTTCCTTGGATTCCGTACTAAGTAAATAAATCAAGAGTGCTCCCTAGAAGTGCGACTGCCAGTCCGTGGACCAAAGGCTGCACTGCTAGCCAGTTGCCCTCACTACAGATGGGCGATATTTCGATATTTTAATCAATCGATCGATATTTTTCGAATATCGAAATATCGATATAGAAATTAGTGATCAATATTTCGATATTTTCCGTTGTTTTGTAATTAGATATTACGTTTTTTTTATTGATATGACGATATTTTATCACCATATTTTTGATATCACGATATTTTCCAATATTTCGATATATTCGACATGTTTGTTTTTTAAATACTTATTTTATTTTTTCAAATGTGTTACGAAAAATCGTGAAAAATCAGAAATTTTCTTTCAATTAATCCTTGTGCACTAGATAATCCCGCTTTACTCAAGAGTAAAATTGATTACATACAAAAAAAAAAAAAAAGGCTAATATCGATCTTTAAAATCATAAAAGAGATCTTCAACTTAAAAATTCATAAATATGTAGAAATACATAAAAGTAACGATGGAATATTATATTGTCAATCGAGTTACGTTGCTGTGGAAAATATCATCGTTGTATGACGTTGGAAAATGAACTAGAGATAAGATAGTATTCTCAGGGATCTCTTGTAGAGTTCGAGGTCCTATGGTGTCGGAGTTAAACAGGATTTCTCGAGCTCCAGTTTCATACATTTTATTTCGGTTAATACACGTGTTGTTCTTTGGTTTATTTTATTTCGTTTCAATTTTTCTAATGCATAGACACCCTTGGGGTCGTTTTTTTTTTTTTTTTTTTTTTTTTTTACAGTGATTTTTCTTTATACCAACTTCGATTAACGATTAACCCGGGAGAATTCGGTTTCCACCCGCGCCATTTTGATTATGACATGTCATGACCACTTTTTTTTTTTTTTTTTTTTTTTAAGTGCACACAATTTCAATGTTTAATACAATTCATTCATCTTCTAAAAATTTTCAGTGTCATAAAGAACATGGCTACTAAGGCTGCCTCGTACTAAGTTTAAACCCCAAATATTGGTTTATAACGAAGAAGAAGGAATGAGCTAAATTGGATTGCAAGATTTGAGGAGGGGGAACAAGATGGCGACGGACATCTTTACACTTGGAGTATTATATTCCTTCAATTGTGCAATTGTGAACTTGTACATAATTTTAAATTTTAACAAAATTTAGTTTCTTTACAATTTTTATATATTGTTACATCTTTTTTTATGTCCTGAGCCTCTAACCCGCAAGTAATTTTACAAATTGTTTGAAAACAAATCTACTTAGAACAGGCAAATTCGTCCATGTTGGAACGCGCCATTTTATACAAATCTACGTTTTCAAAAAACAATTAAAACAAATTTAGTGAAGCAGTCTAGTGGGCTATAAGGCCGGGACTTCCTTTATAAATCTCCGAAAAGGGAGATAACTAGAAGATTTGAGGACAGGGTTGAACCATTTAGGTTAAAGAAAAAAACATGTAATAAAAAGGAAGGTTTTTGCAAGAATGTCATACGAAAAAGAAACAACAACGTAACGTGGAATCAAAAATTCCAATCACATTCACTGTCCGTAACTGAAGTCAAATCCTGAGTCTCATACAGCTCACAGATGACGAGAAGGACCCTAAAAGAGGGTTAGCGGGGAAAGTTCAGCGACACGGTCAAGTCTATTTTCGGTTTTTGAGGTGTGGTCTATACTTAGATGTGGTCTGCTACTTCGGGTAGTTATCTGTGTGCTATTCCGTAGTGTCATTTGAAACCCCCGTGCGAAAAGTGGACGAGCCCATACCTACGTCACACTACTTCTGCTAGGGTTCTTCTCGTCATCTGTGAGCTTTACAGATAACATGCATGTTGTTCATCTGACTAGGCAGGAGACCATAAACAATGATTTGTTTCTTATTATCAGATAACAATACGTACCCATAAAGTAGAGCTAAACGGAGATTTAGTAATTGAAATCCAAGTAATTGACAAGCTAAATAATGTCCAATTGGATCAAAGTACATAGTAGTTTTTTTTTTTTTTTTTTTTTTTTTGCTGCTCTAAAATTATTTGATTTATTTTTAGCAATAAGTTCGGAGAAGAAATATTTTGATGATATTTTGTTCGTCTGTCTCCATCTTAAGCTGTAAACAGTATTTTAAAATATGGTAAAAAGTCGCTAAATGGCAACCCTTAATTATTTATGCGTTAGGGAAACTTGTGTGGTTGCCGGATTTCCGCTTGTCTTCATCCATTTAGCTTCCACAAGTAGATTCCATCAAGTGAAACAGTAAAGAGCACAGTTGATCGCCCGTGGATGAGTTGCGATCTTTGCTACTGTCATGGTCTTCATCACATGTCAGGCTTTTAAAAATCAAATTTATTTAACCTTTATAAATGGTTTCAAGATTCAGAGAAAAAAAAAGGTTTATTCTGTATTTTATTTAAGATTTGTGTTATATAAATCCGGAAGATAGGTAAAATATTCGTACGTAATTTTTTCTTCGTGTGCTTTGTTAAGAATATTCAATGAATGTTACAATATATTGTCGTACTTTTCTGGCTTCAAAATAAAGGAGGAATCAACAAATAAGAGCAATTTATTGTAATAAATACATTTTAGCGCAATCGGTAAGGCCTAAGGCGTCTATATTAGAGATAGGCGAAAGCTTTCGGGTTTTCACCAAAACCGGTTCCCCCAAAAAAATCGAAATTTCTGTTTTCTCTCCAAAACAAGTTGAGTTTTCACCGAAACCAGTTCTGGTTATCTTAAAGAATTTGTTCTGTTTTTTCACCGAAACTGTTTCTGTTTTCCACCGAAAACGTTTTCAATTTGCTCCGAAAAAAGTTTTATTTTCTCTGATTTTTGCCGAAGCTTGTGTCTTTTCTTGCCCTGTAATCCTTATTTCCAAAGAAGTTAACAAAGAAACAAAAACTGAAAGTAAACTTGTTTTATATATATAGTGACGGATCCAGGATATGATCAAGGGAGGGTCTAAACCATAGTTTGCAGCTTTATCCAGTGTACAGTAGGATCGAAGCCCATTTTATTCAGTGTATATCTGAGCGTCAAGGCGGGCTAGAGCCCCCTTGGATCCGCGCATATATATATATATATATATATATATATATATATATATATATATATATATATATATATATATATATATATATATATATAAATATATATATATATATATATATATATATATATATATATATATATATATATATATATATATATATATATATATAATCGGAACCTGTATTAGAACCGATTCCTGTTTTTGTTAGAAAACCGAATGTTTTGAAAAATTCGTTTTTTTTTTCAAAGTTTTCAAAAACAGTTTCGTCTAGTGCGATGACTCCTACCTTTTGTTAGTTTCGGTACACACAAAAGTTGTTCCCTTATCTTCATGGCCATTTAAATAAATTCTAGAGGGGGGAAAAGTTATCCCTACCAGGAATGAAAATTTTCAACTGCAGAGAAGGAGTAAGTTTCTGTGACAAGGAGAAAAATCCTGGCATACCCTCGTCATTTCGCATATTTGAATCATTTATTTTAGAAACCCATTAACCGACATTTTTTTCCACAAAATGACTGTTATACAGAGTAAGTTACTCATACTCTAAACAGACACTTTATAGAAACCAGTCGTCTGCCATGGCGTCAAATGAATTATTATTAAAACCGAACATGGCTTTTAGTGCATAAACCCGTCCAGTGATATCATATAACGCGTTTCTGCAGTAAATATAATGTACACCTGTCTTTTCGACACCACTGCTAGCGGGATTTGTGGCATTTTCATTTCAGTGCCCTTAATTTGTTGGCATTTTTCAAGTTATCATTGAGGGGTGTTGTGTAGCCCTACTGGTCAGCGTAGTGCTGTTGTAATATCCCTTGCACAGATTTTTTTCCCGTTCTTTGGTTGCAATGTCTAGTAATAGTTCTGACGATGAACTTCCAGAAAAAAGAAAAGGCTGTGTCCAGCAAGAACATTTTAAAATAAAAGCAAGTGAGGTGGAAAAGTAAGCAATTAAATTAATAAATAATCAGGGATGGTACCGAGTGCGAGACTAGTCCGAGTCCGAAATGTTTTTTCCAACCGTACGTTTCAAGCAAAAATCCTGCATCAAATTGTCTTACCTGGCTTTTGTGTTAAATGTTGGAACTGTTTTGCAGCAAATTCGGTCCCGATTTAAGCAACGTTCTGGAAACTTTCCGGAAACCCGCTCTAGTACCATTGGATGTGCCTTGATATTGTCTCTTGGAAACTTCATAAAGAACTGCGTTTCTATCTCTTACCGTTCTTTTAAAATCGAAAAAAAGTAATTAGCTGATTCATACTAGCTTTGCAGTATTAAATAACTTATACTAAAAATACTAATTGCTTACCAAAGCAACGTTTATTTATGAAATAATAAATGTGTGACAATTTCGCCTACTAACTGAAAATATTGGCTTCATCAGACACTGTCTTATCTTCAGGTATTTCTTCAGGCACTGTCTGTCAACAAGGGCGCCGATCCTGCGGGGCCCGGGGGGTGCCCGGGCCCCCCAAAGCTCATGTGGGCCCCCCTATTGTATTTATGAATATACAATATTTGTCATAATTTGAATGCAATTTGTCTTAAAATCTGCATCTGAATGTCCCCCACCACCAAATTTACAGACAAATTGGCGCCCTTATCTGTCAAGTGTCTGAAAAAGCCAGTATGTTCAGTTAGTGTGAGAAACTGTCACACATGTATTATTTTATAACTAACGTTGCTTTGCTAAGCGATTTGTATTTTTAGTATAAGTTACGAAAAAAGTACTTTTGGTCATATACTCTAAGGTTAAATTCAACACGCAATAATTTTCGAAAGCGTTGACTCAGCTTGATTATTAAAATATATTTTTCTTCAGTACGAAAACCTATGTTGACTAGTCAATGTCAATTTTCTGTACAGCTGTGGGAGGTTTTCAGTTGAAAATGGCAATGGCTCATTCATCTTAGACTGGAGAAATGGTTATTCTATGTTTTTCATTATTATTTGGGCATGAAACAAACGCCTGAGAGATATACTACTCCCTTATACAATTATGAGGTGTTGGAATGTATAAATCGTAGAATATGATGCTTTACTTTTTGTTTTAAATTTCAACACTTCCAATGTACCCCTAAGAAATGTAATAAAGAAATAACGGCCATGTTTTTTTTTTTTTTTTTTTTTTAATATTCAATTAGAAATGGACAATCTACACAATATTTGGAATCGACCACTGAAAACGGCACGATTCTAGCACTTATGGTTTTCGAGATCTCATTGTCGAAAGATTGGAAACAAACATATAAACTTTTTTTTGGAGACAAACATATATCTAGCATTTTAATATATAAACTAGCTGAACCTGCGCTCTCTACACAGCGCATCATATGAGCATGGACCTCCTTGCTATTCTTTACATCTGTACATGTCCCTTTACAGACACAAGTGAAAGACGTCTTGATAAAAATTGGTAAGAGATACCATAAAGGAGAGATTTTGTCGATTACTTTTTCAATATCTCGCACCGTTTGCAAGATTTGAGCCTACTTCCGATTGGAGTTTTTAATTCATGTATGATCAGTGTTTTCTTTCTTCTTGCATGCAGTATATAATAAGCAAATACATTACACACACAATTAATTATAATGTTAGTGATATATGTCGTTCATTGGGCAAAACACTCCAAACAATAAAGATTCAACTTACTGTTAGAATGGAGAAATAGTTATCCTTCGTTTTTCATTGTCATTTGGCCATAAAACAAACGCGTGAGAGGTAATGAACCCCTACATACAATTATGTGGTGTTGGAATGTATAATGTGTAGAATAGCTTTTTTTTTTTAATTTCAATACTTCCAATGTACCCGTAAAAATGTAATAAAGAAATAATGGCCATGTTTTTTAAATATTCAATTAGAACTGGACAATCTACACAAAATTTGCAATCGATCAGTGAAAACGTTATTTTTGTAGAGCCTGTAGTTTTCGAGGTCTCATTGTCAAAAAATTGGCCTCAAACATATAAACATAGTTTAAAAGAACTCCAAAGATGGCAGCACAATTCATTGGCATTGATTTTGAAAAAGGCTTTGAACAATAACTTTAAAATATAAACTTTATATGGAAAAGATCTACTTAAAATATTTATTTAAAGTACACATAGTTTAAAGTTTCTGTTAAACGTGAAATTACAAATAACCGTAAATGAAAGGTTTAAAATCCAAAGTTTATAGGTTGGAGCTCAGGAGCTTTTGTTGCTATTGTAGCATTTTAATAGATAGATAAATAAATAATATAGGTTCAATTATTTTTGTGACTCAATAAATTGGAACCCTAAGCTGAGCGAGCTGTATCATGGTTGCAGTTTAAAACATGACGCATATCCTTGGAAATGATCGTTAGCTGTTTTATACGCTTTTTTTTTTCCTTTTCTTTCCACACGGTCCGTGTAGCATTACTGGTTTGTCCTAAAGGATTAGAAAGAAAAAGGAGGATTAGTTTTTCCATAATAAACATGGTTTGTGCTTGACCACAGTTAATCTGAAGTGGCAACAAAGCGAGAAACTAGATATCGCTCTTCCGTTCCTTCCATCCAGGCAAGTCCTCGTTGCCTATTTTAATTTTCAACTAAGTTAGCCTTAGGCTTCAAAGGTGCTTCTCTTCTCGTTTGTCAATATTAGAAGAAAAAAAATGTTTTATTGTGCTAATGGGTTTCGTAAACCTATTGGGCTTCCCTGTTGGTGACTTTCCCCTTTAGAATTCTTTTGAATTGACGAATTTGTAACGGTTCAGTGAATTGTGGGAGCGTTTGCTTTTGGTATAAAGTCAGCGTCTTGTATATCACCCAGACAACATTTTAGAAGCCTCAAAATCAAGGACGTCGCTAACGGTCTGCTGTTTGACTCAGATTTAAAAAAAAAAAAATCTTTTTGCTTCCAGCTTGTCTTACTGTCAATTGAAAACGAAGTTGAGAAGAAAGTCTATGTGGGCTAGACACAATAATTCAAAGTTTTCATATACTATAATGTTGTAAGTTTATAATCTATTCATGAAATTAAATTTGTAATTTACCTGTCCTGTTTATGTCCTGTAGGCTAAACGTGCTGGTGGAACAATGCAAAGAAGTCGCAGTGTCAGTGGAAAGATCGCCAGTGAAGTCAACTCGCAAACAGTCCGCAGAACTTGGTACACCCCGATCAACTCTGCGCAAACACTTGAAATATGACTTTAAATTACACTCATATCGTTCAAAATTCAAGGTGCTTCAAGGGGAGGTGACGTTACTTTGTGCCCACCACACACAGCGTAAGGAATCCGAACCACATGAGTTTCCTCCAGGAATCCACTCCAAAGGCGCGTACGCTATCCACATAGCCACCAGGGATCTTTTCATTTCCTTGGAGATTAGCGCTCCAAGGATGACATGGGTTACCGGGTTACTTTAGTCAAAGTTTATATGCGGGTCACTTGGATTACTTGAGTCAGAATTTTTGTCCGGGACACCTGAGCTACGTAATTCAAGGTTTTTGTCCACGTTCCCTGGTTACTTGGATCAAGGTTTTTATCCGGTCACCTGGTTTACTTTAGTCAATATTTTCGTCCAGGTCATATGGGTTACTTGAGTCAGGACTTTTGTCCGGGTCATTTAGTTTACTTGAATCAAAGTTTTTTCGAGCCACCTGGGTTACTAGTCAAGTTTTTCTGGATCACCTAGTTACTTGAGTCAAGAATTTTATCCAAGTCATCTGGGTTATTTGAGTCAATTATTTTGTCCAGGTCATCCGAATTACTTAAGTCAACGTTATTTTCATTCAGCTGTGTTACTTGAGTCAAGGTCTTATCCGGATCATCTGGATTGCTTGAGTTAAGATTTTTGTCCAGATCTGTTGGGATTACTTGAGTCAAGACTTTTATCCAGGTCATCTGGTTTACTTGAGTCAATGATTTTGTCCGAGTCATCTAGGTAACTTGAGTTGAGTTTTTTGTCCGGGTCTGTTGAGTCAAGATTATTCCGGTTAGCTGGGTTATTTGAATGAAAGTTTTTGTCTGGGTCTTCTAAAGTACTACTCAGTTTTTTTTTTTTTTTTTTTTTGTGCCAGGATCTGTTGGTTTATTTGAGTCAAGGGTTTTGTCCAGGTTATCTTGGTTACTTGATACAAGGTTTTATCCTCCCTTGGTCAAAGAAGGGAATTTTGAAATTTAGGATAATAAACCAGTTTTTTTAAATAGTTATTTTTATAAGCTAAATAATTTAGAAAATGGTTTCTTACATCCAAAAATCGTAAAACAGAAAGTGCATACGTATTTCTTCAATTGTAAAATGATTAATGGAAGTAAGTGATTATGAAGTTTGATGGATGGTGTGAGAATATGAGTGGAAACGATAGAACCTCGAGAAAACACACGCCACGATTTTGTCAACTACAAACCCCATCCCCTGGGATCGAACCAGGAATCCTTTGCCTCAGAGGTGAGTGTGCTGTACCACTGAGTGACCTTGAGGACCTGACCTAAAGCAGACTACAATGAATATAAATTTATAATCATTAATATTTGTTGTTAGCATGATATTAGCTGTTTATAGCCTACTGTTAAAATTCTATATGTGAATATTCGCACAATATATCCCTAAATATTCGACCCGGGTTCGATTCCCGGCGGGAGCTCATGTGGTTCGGATTCCACGTTAATCAGTAGGTCCACGTCTCATATAGCCTCGCTGCTGAAAGGGACGCTAAACTAAAATCAACTCAACTCCTAAATATTCGTTATTCAAAAATTCGAACAATATATTCCTAGAATATTCGCTATTCAAATATTCGAACAATATATTCGTAGAATATTCGCTATTAAAGTATTCGAACACTATATTCAAAACATATTTGCTGTTATAATATTCGGACAATATATTCTAAAAATATTCGCTTATATTCCAGGAATATTCCCCATTTGAATGCTCGAAAATATTATTATTTGAATAAACTTGATAGCATTTGTTGAGCTGATGAAATTATTCAGTGAAATACGAAGTACTTGTACTGGAAAAGAGCAGTATATAGTTTTGCGTTCCAATTTGCAGTGGGGCAGTGTATGATATGTGACCTTTTCTTGTGTGTATTGGTTTTTTTACTCCTTCTCTGCCAGAGAAATGTGCTGGCGTCGTCGTTCCTTTCTCTTTGCTTGTAAGATACACAAAACAAGGTCGTGAACACAATTGACTGATTCTCCGAGTGGCCACTTTTTCTTTCTGTCTTTGCGAACCTCGTTAAAGTGTGTCTCGTTGTTCATATTATGATGTCTCTTTAAAAATGCATTTGCAACTGTTGCCATGTTGTAAATATTTTGGTTGTTAACGCTCTTCCTTTACGTGCCTCTCTCTCTCTCTCCCCCAACTTTTTTGAATCATTGTACGAGGGAAATTCAGAAAGTAATGCCTCCAACGTGATATCTTTATTTGTGTTGACAGATAGCACCGGGACAGGTAACAGTGGAAAGCCTGCCAGTGGTATCAGTGCAATGTCAGCTACAAATGGTGGCATCATTTTTTTTTCAACATAGTCCCCATTATGGGGCAACACACTTGCGCCAAGGCGAAGTTTTTTTTTTTTATGCTGTCGGCGAAGGATTGTAGTGACTGCTGGCGTTACCATTGTCGAACTGCTTCACTACAGCGAAATTAAACTACCGCTAATTTTAGAGCTTTTCTGTAATATCTTCAGAACAAATAAAAATATTCGAAAAGCGGATACGTAATGAACTAGATAATACGATTTTGCATGTGCTACCGTTATCACAACTCATCTATCTGCTTTCGATTTGCAACTGTAGATAGATTTAGCATTTTTTGCGGATTCTGTAAATAGCGGCATACCAAAAGCAGATGGGTGAACTGTGGTAAAGGAATCACATGCAAAATCGTATTGTCTAATTCACTACGTTTCTGCTTTTCGAATATTTTTCATTTGTTTTGAAGATATTACCGAAAAACTCTAAAATTAGCGGTAGCTTAATTTCGCTCTAGTGAAGACAATTAAGGGCTACAGAGGTTAACATTGAGTGTTATGAAGAGTTCAAGGGAATGTAAAATAATAATAATAATAATAATAATAATAATAATAATAATAATAACAATGGTGTTTTCAAGGTTCGAGTTATCGACGTCCAACTGTATTAGGCTATTCGTCAAGATTTCCACAATATATTTTTTTAAAGTGAACTAATGGATGAAGGGCGGGGCGGAGGGGTCAGACGGACTGATGGATCCATGTATCATGCAACTTTGGTACTGAAATGGGACATTAAAGTTAGAACAAACAAAAGTATTTATGAGGTTTGTTTTAAAAGTAATTTTACAGTTCGAAGAGCATTGGTTCTTAAGCTAATTCCTATCACGACCCCATTTTATCACATCCTTTTGTCAGCGACCCTCGTATAATTTCTAGTTTGTAATAAGCTTGTGTGGGACTTTTAATATAACTATTGCGGAGATCTTACGATATCCATCTATTTCTATAATAGTAGAATCCATTTCTTGTATATAGTGGATACAGTAACTTCCCTAAAAGCGAATGCATTAAAATCAAATTTAGTTAGTTCATACTTCTTCCGCTTATCTTCGCGACCCCCTTACGGGTCGCAACTCCCAGGTTGAGAAATCCTGCTTTAAAGTATATGAGAGTTGTATTATGTTTACTTGTGTTTTTTTTTTACTTTTTATTTGTTTTTTTTTAACTATCAGAAGATATATATTTTTTGTCCATGATTATTCAACAGTGTTCTACAGATGAATGGTTAACCCGACAGTATTGGTCTGCGGTCTATGAAAAGTAAGTTGATCCTGATCTCAGTACCATTTAAAAAAAAAAAAGCACGGAAGTAAATTTTTCTGCTTTCACTTTGATGTTAACAAAAACATCATCAGCTTTTTTTTTTCATTTGATTGTAATTTTGGGATTCAAGAGTTGGTTCCTGCATCACATCACCTGCTATGGAGGATAAAATAGAAGGGAATGGATAGGTAGGTGGTGACATTCGAAGCAAACGAAACAGCTGCGAAACGACGTTCGTGTCGCGTGCTATTCCCCACGAGCAGTCAACCAGGAACAACGCACGCCTCTCGTCTGGGATGGGAAGCACTTTTTTTTTTCATTTCTTTTTTCTCTCTCTCGTTCACAGACGAAAAAGAAAATTCCTTGGTCGGTCGCTTTTACCTTTTCTTTTCATTTACGGTTTTCTTCTTCTTTGATTTTTTTGTTTTACCTTAATTTGTTTTTTGTTTCTTGCCTACGGCGCTCAATAACCTCCTTGTTCTTCTCAACATACGTGAAAGAAGAGGAGAAAACAAAAACAAAGTTCTGTAGATCCAGAATTCTCTTTACCTGATTCTGAAGTTGCCCGCTGTATGTAATGTTGGCTTGATACCTCCTGAAAGTTATACGATTATAGTCCTACTTTTATGATGATAGAATAATTGGTGGAATGACTATGTGAGAGGGAACGGGAGCACCCTGAGAACACCAACGAACACAACGTTCTCCACCACAAACTTACTTGGCCGGGTCGAACCATGGACCTCACGCTCCACAGGTAAACGGTTTAATAATTAAGTCACCGTGCTCCCTAGTTTTATGATGAAAAATGTTTTTTATTTGTCTTTTCTAGTGTTGCTCACGAAACGAAATTTTCTCGTTTCGGAAACGAGACGAGACTCTGTACGAGAAGAACTTGTTAAATTCGAAACGAGACAAAGAGATTTCATGAGACTCGTGGGCAGCACTAGTTCACCCAAGTCTTAGATTGCACTGAAAGAGTTTTTTAGTATTACATGATTCAAAGTATAAAAACTACACATTGATAAAATAATAGTACGAACACAACGGAGAGTATTTTTCAACGTTTAAAGAAAAAAATCCTACAATAAATAAATAAATAGGCCCTATAATTTAAATGTTGTTATATCTGTTGTTGACTACGAGTCGAGACGAGACAAGATTTTCTTGAGAGATGCGAGACACAATAACAAGGTCTTCTAAAAGAAAAAGATGAACGTTTCTAGACGATAGAGAATTTTCTTGATAAGATACAAGACGAGAAATGTCTTGCAAAGGAAAAATATTAACTTTTCGAGACGAGAGAGGATTTTCTTGATTACATACGATACACAAAAAGAGGCCTTCCAAAAGAAAAAAAAGATTACCTCTTCGAGACGAGACAGAATTTTCTTAATGAGATACGAGACGAGTAAGAGGTCTTCCAAAAGACAAAACAAAAAATTCGAGATGAGACAAGGTTTTCTTGATGAGATACGAGACGAGAAATATATTCCAAAAGAAAGAGAAAAGATAAACTCTTCGAGACGAGACAGGATTTTCTTGATGAGATATGAGACGAAAAAGGTCCCCCAAAAGAAAAGGACAAACGTTTCGAGACGAGACAGGATTTTCTTGATGAGATACGAGACGAAAAAGGTCCCCCAAAAGAAAAGGACAAACGTTTCGAGACGAGACAGGATTTTGTTGATGAGATACGAGACGAAAAAGGTCCCCTAAAAGAAAAGGACAAACGTTTCGAGACGAGACAGGATTTTCTTGATGAGATACGAGACGAGAAATATATTCCAAAAGAAAGAGAAAAGATAAACTCTTCGAGACGAGACAGGATTTTCTTAATGAGATACGAGACGAGTAAGAGGTCTTCCAAAAGAAAAAATTCGAGATGAGACAAGGTTTTCTTGATGAGATACGAGACGAGAAATATATTCCAAAAGAAAGAGAAAAGATAAACTCTTCGAGACGAGACAGGATTTTCTTGATGAGATACGAGACGAAAAAGGCCCCCAAAAGAAAAGGACAAACGTTTCGAGACGAGACAGGATTTTCTTGATGAGATACGAGACGAAAAAGGTCCCCCCCAAAAAAGGACAAACATTTCGAGACGAGACAGGGTTTTCTTGATGAGATAGGCTTCAAATCGGATCTCGTGGGCAGCATTAGTTATATCACATCCTTCGTGGCTCTCTCATGACACGGAAGGATTCTGGCAACTTTTAGATGAAATAAAGAAAATAAAATAATAGCATAATTTTGTACATAATTTACAAATCGAGACGAGACGAGAAAAAAATTTCGAGACGAGACGAGAATTCTTTGAGAGGAAAGAAAACCTTATGTCTTGTTTCAAGCAGCACTTATGTTTTTGTAACGGGCGTGTGATCATGCTATACAAATGTATATAAGAATTCAACGCCAACAGTCACATACCACACATGAAGAAGCACTCAGGGTTAGATTAACGTCCACCCCTCATCCCATATGGGAGGGAAGCGCCTTCGACTTATGTACTCTGGAAAAGTAATGAATCTGCTTAGGGGGAGCAGAAGTGCTTGTGCAGCCGGTGTTAAGTACAAGAACAGATGTTCCTTAGAGCTGTTTTTTTTCTTTGGTGCGTTACCCTCTGACATCCCATTACACCAGTTTTCTTTTATGTTGTTTGCCAACACCTTTGAAGTCACGTGGTTTCTATCGTAATGCACACCGCATAATACTATTTCTTTTGATTGTTCAACATAAAGAAGAAAAAAAGACATAAAGAATTGTCGATTTCGTAGATTGTAATGCGTTTTGTTGTTGTTGTTCTGTTCGCTTGTGTTTGGCTTTTGCTCATATCAAATGACTGAAAAGTTGTTCCTTGAAATCTTCCTTTTTTTTTTTTTTTGTTGTTGTTGTTGCTAAAATTAACTTCTTTTCCAAATGAGCATTTGTTTCTTTAGTTACAAGTACATTGCTACCCATAGCCACTGATACCAACTTAGCCTATTTTTGGCTAAATCTAACCTTTTTGGAGAGGGATTTAGCCATACAAATGTACGAAATGCTTATAGCCTTAAATATGGCTAATTTTATGAAATTCTTTTGCCAATTTTGACTTTTTTTTTTTTTTAAATTAGCACTTAAATTAATTTTAAAAATACAGTAGGACGTCGATAATCCAAACGTCAAAAATACGAAAGCGATCCCTATAAGCTTTTTACATGTTGTCTTAGCGTTAGCGATAAGCAAACAATAGGATTGTCCGTCGGCGTTGTATGAAATCAGTGCTTTTACAAAAAAAGCTCCTTCATATGTATTTATCATACATATTTTTTATTTTTATTTTCCCTTAGGCCTATATAAATTAAGTTTTAAGTGTGAGTTATTAGACTAGTGTAATTTAGTGTATGAGCAGGTTCTTCAGAAACATTAAATGTAACTTTACGTACGGTGTTGTAATTAACTACTGTGAGTAGGCTACTGTATAACCACTATATCGACAAAAGAGCATACCGTACAGTATATTTAAGCCTAAATGGCATTTTCTTGGTCATTTTCGAAAATCCGAACTACTTGTGGTCCCAGTTACTTCGGATTTTCGACTTTCTATTGTACTTTTTCTTTGAAAATATTATATTATCGTTTTAATTGATTTCTCTAGGCAGAGGATGTTTTATTAGGCAACAAACACCTGTTTTTCATTCTTCTTCTTTTCCCCCACCCACAGATTTACAACTACTCACATGTCAGAATGTACTACAATACTTATCGACTCAGAAATAATTTTAATCTCGCTCCTGTAACGGCTCCATTTGCTACTTTTTAATTATTTTAATTTTCTCATTTCATTGCAAGAATGAAAGTTTTCTAATACAAATTTATTAAATTGTTCGATTCTTCAAGCCACAGAGATTGGGTTTGTTTATTAAAGGAAACGAAAAGGATATCTAGCTCGAAAACTCTCAATGCAATCATGATTATTCATGTGGGTGTACGGAGAAATAAGAAGTGTTTGTAAGGACTATGACCTGCCGAAAGAAGTACTACTGAAAACTGGGACAATGGCAGTCTACACAAACATAACCAAATCAATCCAGAATTCAACGATGGTGCATCCAGTTCCAGCGCCTCGGCTAGCTGCGATGTCATTGATGATGACATTTCAATTCAACTGATAATATGGCTGTTGACTTTCACAAATCAGATTTGTTGATGGGTTTTATATGTTGTTTGTTATCCTTCAGCGAAAAAGAATTCAACATTTCAAATTTTACTGTAACTCACTCATAATTCTACACATAAAAGAGGGCTTAAAATATATAATTTGGGTTATAAGACAGCAGTTCAAAGTCTAGTCATTTTCTGCGTAAAAGAGTTTATTTCTAAAGGACATCTAGCCTATTTTCTTCCGAGGTAGTTGGAAACACTGCCCATATCCATAGTTGGCGGAAGGGGGAGGGGTACAAATCGATAAAAATTCTCAATATCTCTACAGTAATAATTATTCGTATCTTGTATGCGTGATACCCGTGATTCTCATTATATCCCTTCACAAATCTTTGAAATATTTGAGATTAACGTCCCACATTTTTCCCTGTTAAGCTGAGGGAGACAATGATTCAAGCAAGTGAATGATGATGGAAGAATTGGTGGAAATGAGAAAGTGGGAGGAATACCCCGAGAAAACCCACGGACACGGTGTTTGTCCACCAGAAACTTACTTGGGCCGGGAATCGAACCAGGGACCCCCCACGCACCAGACGTAATCGCTCTACCTCTGAGCCTCTGTGCCACTTATGTGTTGAAAGAGAGTAGGGCACCCACGCAAGAGGTCCATCGTGTCCGAACCTTCCCCCATGCCCCACCCCCAAGACACCGTAACTCGACACACACTTGTACACTTTGTTAATAAAACATTCGTAGCCGGCGATGATAAAAGTACATTTGTTTAGCAAAGACATTGTTGATGTAACTTAAAGATTTGATTTTACAATTCATCTGTAGTCTTTCTTTTCTTATAAAAGGAAACTAGCTCTATCATATTTTCTGAGAATATAGATGGCAGTATTCAAGGGCGCCGATTTCTCTGTAAATTGGGGGGGGGGGCATTCAGATGCAGGATGCATATATGAGGATTTTAAGACAAATTGCATTGAAATTATGCCAAATATTGAATATTTATAAATACAATATTTGGGGGCCCACATGAGCTTTGGGGAGCCCGGGCGGTATTTAACAATTAGTTATCTCCTTTTCGGCTGCAAAATAACACCGATTCAATACTACATAAATGTAGTATCTTGTATTATTGGGTTCCCCTTCGCCCCCCCCCCCCCGAAAAAAAAAACAACTTTTGACCCCTCGCAACAGAGGCAGATGTAGAAAGTAAAAACCTTTGGGGTCAGCCAGAAGCCAGACTATGATAGGTTCAAAAATATATAATTAATAGCTTTATTTATGTGTCTCAATAAACTGGGGGGCCTAGGCTCCCCCGACCCTGGGTCTAGATCCGCCGCTACCGAACAATAAAATATTCTGGGTGTGCTCTGACGGAGTGTGTACTAAGTTCTGTTTTACAATTATACGGACTAGTGTGACATGATTCTGAGTGAAGTTAAAAGGGACGCCTGGTGGGCATCGAGAGAAAGAGCAGATTGGTTAGTTGGCCTGGTCCTGAGTGAACATCTAGCTAAATGAGGTGGGTGGCTTTTATCTCGAGGGAGAGAGAGCCTTCATTTCTCATCCCCTCCTCCCCTCCGTAACACATCGTTCGGATAGATCGATATGTGAAGGGTCGTACGCACTGGAAGCAAGACAAGAGAAGGAAGGACTCGGCGTAAAGGATCTGGATGGAAACTGTGAAGTGGAGTCGTGTTTCAAAGTCGTTATTGATCATGTTGTAAAGAGATTTTGGGCTCCTTTCCTGTTTCAACACAAAGTCATTGCTCACTTGTCGTCGTTTGCAAGTCTTCACCAATCTGGAAATTGCGTGCGTGAGCTGAAAGTGTATTTCCTCTTAATAAGACAGAAGAGAGGCATATAAGCTTTCTGTGGGAGTTCTCGAACTGATTGCTATGGATGAAGAAGCCAAACAAACGACTCAAGCGCCTACATAACGTATGCAGTGCAACCTGTCTTTCATCTGTTGATACAGATCACTTCAAAAAGTTCTTGATTCTGTTCCTGCTTTCACTAACATTCGTCGTGACTTTTGTATAGAATATTCTATGAACTAGCTATTCTCCATCATATTACACTTCAAGAACTCGAGAAGAAGACATCTTTTTTTCAAGAACAGAAAATCATAGTGGGTAAAATTTTTGCCAAAATTTCAAATCAGGTTAAAGAAAGAGAAGAGACATATCGTTCTGTCTCTTGCAGTACGTCATGTTAAAATTTGGGTACTTTTAGTTAACACCAGTATTGGATCTGCGGGCAATAAGTTTCATCACCTGGCAAAGTATCGTATGTATGCGGCTAATAGCAGAGTTATATATATATATCAAGAATGCAGAAAAATTGTATATCTCATCAGGGGCGGCTTTAGGATTTAAATTTTGGGTGGGCTTGATCCCTCGCTTATGGATACATATATACATTTGATTAATAACAATAAGAATTTACTTTTCCAGTAGTGGTTGGTGCTATTTGTTAAATAATCATCTATCATTAATTAATATAAATAGGGAAAATATATTTACTCTTTATTGTATATTTTAAAAAAAAAATTTGGGTAGCCCCGAGCCTACCCGCTAAAACCGCCTCTGTATCTAATCCTTTTTGAAAACTGTAAAATGCAAAAGCTTTTTCGCTCTCCTGTAAATTTTTGATTTTCAACATACGACCTATTGCGAGAAGCAGAACGATATGTCAAGTGATAGATCTTATCGATATGAACAAAATGACTTGCTTGAAAGCAAATCTCATGCGCAGTTCTCGAGAAAATAGACAAAAGTTAATGTATATGGCGCTAAAAGATACGTCATTCATAGCGGACAAAACAGGATGCCACTTATCAGTACTGCTGCCCACAAAAAATAAGAATTTCTCATCTTGGCTCGTAAATTTTGTAGAAATTTGGTCTCGTCTCGATTGTAAAAAAAAAAAAACAACTTTCTTTGTCTCGTCTCGAAATTTTCCTCGTCTCGTTTTGTAAATATATGCCCTATTTTTTCTTAATTTCATCTAGAACTTACTATTATCCTTCCGTGTCATGAGAGATTCACAACTGGTCTGATATAACAACATTTGAACCATATTTATTATTGGAGAATATTGTATAATGACTTCCGTATCTTTAAACGTTGATAAATGTTTTTGATTGTGTTAGTGGGCCTGCGTAGCGTAGTTGCTAGCGTTTTCGCCTTTGATACGAGTGGTGCAGGGTTCGATTTCCAGTGGCGGCAATCGGTCGAAAAAGTGTAAAAGCTTATGCAGGCCAGCCATCCCGAGTAAGGTTTTTTTTTCTTGATTTTCCTCATTCACACCAGGCAAATATTGGGATGGTACCTCACATAATGGTCCCAGATCGCTTCCTTTCTTCCTCGGGTTCCTCCCAATTCTTCCGGGCAGTGTGATCTCGCTGGACGTTATCCCTCATACGTGACGGACTAAAATGGCCATAGATGTCAATAGCAAAGAAATCTCTAATTCCTAATCCTAATCTTGATTGTGTTCGTACAATCACTTTATCAATTTATAGTTTTAGAGTTGGAGATCTAAGACCTGTGTGAATCAGTGTTGCACACAAAACTCGAAAAAGTTCTCGTTTCGGATCGAAAAGGAGAGAAAAAAATTGTCATACTTGTATTGTGCTGCCAAAATGTCTTGAGCCGTGGCAAAAATGCGAACTAAAGCTCACACCCTCACACACCCTCGTGTTGAGCCAATAAGGGTTCAGCTGTTGCTAAGCGAGAGAAAGCGAGTGGAGTTCCTTCAGCCGATAGCAGCGCTTGCAAAGAAAGACTAGGGATCAAGTCAATGTGGTATATGTATAGTTTCGTTTGAAATTTAAAAGTGTACTTCCCATCTCGTGGACTGTATTGCTTATTAAACTAGAACTGATATTGAAATATACTTGTCTCAAGCCTTTCATTATGACATTGGCAAGATGAGACTGTACACTATAGTTAATGAGATATACGAGGTATGTTCACAAAGACCAAAATTTCGAAATACGCGTCAACTGGCACAGGGAGCGTGTTTCGGTTACCGAACGCACCTAGCGGCAGGCTTAGACAACAAACTGCAATTTGCATCGTTTCACACTATGATCGTTAATCGCCGATCTACAGCCGCTAAAGTGAACACGTGTTCAAGCTGTTCGTCGGATTAGTGACAATGAAAGTAGCTTGAAGAATAACGTGCGTATGAGACATTTTGCAACAAACTTGGCAAAAAATTTTACAGAGACATTTCAATGCTTAACCGTCGACCGTAGTGCTATGAGTGATTTAAGCGTTTTGGAAAGGGCAGAATGTCGGTCGGTGAGGACCCAGGATTGAACGACTTTCCACATCAACAGTTGATGACCGTGTCGAGAAAGTTCTTAATGTGATTCGTAGAAATCGTCGTTTAACTTTTCGAAAAATTGCTAATGGCATTAAATTTTTACTGAAAAATTCCATAGCATCATGCCAGTGCAAAAATGGTACTAGCAGCACTTCAGAACATTTTTGTGTCCCTGGGCCAGGGGTGCATAGGGCCACTTTACAAACCAATTGATACTTTGCCTCACCCCAAAAGGAGTGTATAGGACTTCGAGATGTTTGGAGGTTTATCTCGCCCCGTTCATGAGCAAAAAATTACCAAAAATTCAAAATTTGACCTGATGAATCCTCTTTAATGATGCTTTGTATTGTTATATGATTAAGTACAGGGATCCAGAATAGGAGTACATTAACGCCCTTTCTGGAGGGTGATGCAATATATGCCCAGCCTTAAATTTTACAATTTGGCCTGGTAGTGTGGGGCTACAGTATGTATCTCGTGATCCATGTCATTCCCTTTCAGGGGCGTAAAATTGTCCAAGGGAATATAAATTTAGAAGGTTTTTGACTTCAAGCACAGCGGCAAAAGTAGGTTAGTTGTCGGCCAGACAGGAACTCGCTTTAGCGCCCCCTCACCCCCTTGACTAACCAAACCATCACTCCCCGACTACATCTGATATTGGCATCCCACAGTAATTCTCCTATATCATTTTTTCTGCAAGTGCTAAAGCTTGATTTCAAAATTGCAGTACACAACTTATTGTTTAGTACAAGATAAAACACCAAACTAATTAGTATTCGATTGCAAAAAATAATCTGAGAGTAGCATGCTTGACATATTCTTATAGTCTTATCATAATAACTGTAAATCACAATGTTTTTTGGAATTATATCGGGATGTGCATATGTGTAGAATGAACCAACAGTCTGTTGCTTTAGAATAGAATATTTAATTATGACAAACAGTCAAGTTGTTGTCTCGAGTATTATACTCGGACATTTTGCAAATCTCTTAAATCAATGTAAGTTAAATGAAAACACAAAAAACTGGAACTAAAATTTAACTTTGTGGGCTCCTTTGGCTGCAAGGATTTTACTATGTCTTCAAAAGATAACTTTGAAGCTAACTTATACTTGATGGATATGATCCTAAGGTTGGTGAGTCGTTGTTGACCTGTTAAGTTTCTGAGTTTTTTTTTTTTGTGACTTTTATAATCTGCTAAAAACTCCTTTGTTTGCCTTATAGTGAAAATTAATATTTGCCCAGTTTTGCTTCCCCCCCCCCCAATTCGTTACCCGGGCACAAGCCCCGTTTGCCCTCCTGAGTTACGTCGCTGCTCAAGGATCCTCCTTTTAAATGATTGTTTATTAAGTTATGGATGAGATACGTGTACATTTAACCCGCAAGAGGGGTCCATGTATAGGCTCACCCTTAAATTTTGGAAACTGATAAATTTTAAAATTTGGCATAGTAACGTAGTATCATGGTATATACCTTGTTATTCATCTAGTTCCCTTTTATGGATATAAAATTGCCAAAAATATAAATTTGGAAAATTTTTTTGTTCTTTCTTTTCTTGTTTTTTGCTTCTTTTATTTTTTGATCACTTTTTAAATTTTACTTCCTGCGGAATTTAAGCAGTTTTTGGCATTTCTTTCTTATCCCAGTATTTTGTGAAACATGGTTTTGTGTTTCTGATTCGCGGTGACACAATTGTGAATTCCCTTTCTTTCGGAAGAATCCGTTTATGATCTCGCATCGTATTGTAAATGACATTGGCTCACATCTCTTTTCCGTCAGCAAACTTGTCTCTTTGTTTTTTTATGGTCTGGCAAGCAGTGCATCACCATTCAACCTCAATGACCCAATTTGAGATTTTCTGTTCTCTTCTCTGCTCAGCGACGCAGATGGTTCTCACCTGCGGTATAGATGTCTCTCCACAACACACCATTTCTCTCCTGCTCTCTCCCTTTGCGTCTAGGACGACTGTAATAAATCTTGCCAATGTCGGTTGTATTTTTTTTCTAACCTCGTCGTCTCGTAGTGGCTTGAGCACAGGTTGAGAACAGTACTGCCATCTCTGTATTTTCATTGAAATTAATTCACACAAAAGAGAGAGTCGGTAAAGTTTCGCCGTTACAGTGCCTTTTCAGATAACTACAGAATACAGTGATATTTTGGAATCCAAACTTAATCCATTCCAGAATACCGTTCCAGTTCGAACACAATTACTTTCCCTTTACAACAATAGAAACAAGATTAACTTGATTTCTGGATCCCACGAACTCAAAAATGATTTTAATCCATTTTCAGAATTATTTTAACAATAAATGCACTGTTTTTTAAAGTTAAAGTATTTAAACAAAAAATGTAAATTATTAAAATTAAAAATATTACAAGTAGCAATGTCGTATTGTACACCACGTAAATAAATTTAGTGTACGTTTTTGTCATTTTGTTTCATTTTAGCGTTCTATTCCAGATAGATTAGTATTTTGCATCCTGAACACTTAGACTAACCCGCTGATCTCAACAGTGCTGCGGGGTAGTCTATCAAGCAAGGATGATATCCATAATTGCTTCTATAGGAATACATGGGGAACTGATTTTTGATTGTCCATATCTTGGGATCAACTGAATGGATCATTTCCATCAGCGAACTTCAATCCTTACCTTTGGCCCTTTTATATTGTAGCCAAAATTGGTGGTGATTCATGCAGTGGTTCTTGAAATTTTATATCACCCGGATGGAAACCCACAGAGAAAGTTGCGAATCTAGCTCTGGGGCCGGGAGAGCCTAGGACCCCCAATTTTTTTGAGTGACAAAATAATTGAAGTATTATTTATACATTTTTGAAAGTTTATAGTAAGCATTGGCTTTTATTTTATTTTATTTTATTATTTTTTTTTTTTTTGAAAATTTTTGGAACATTAGATATTGCTAGTCCTTGTTAACGAAGTGCGTAAACAGATTTCAAATTAAAATTACTTGCGTAAAAACTCATGATATACCTATCATAGTCTTGGTTATGGCTGGTCCCCCAGTATTTAACTTCTAGATCCGCCACTGGACAGACAGAATAAATATTTAAAGAAGTTTTTGATAACCCAAAATCCTTTATAAAATAGCAGCGAAAATCGCACCACGAAGTGCTTTCAGTACAGCTATCGACAACAGCTATCTTGCTAAGCCTTTGAATCCGAAAACAATGCTTGGATACCGAGGCAAAATTTGCTTGAAGTTTTCGTTCGGATTTCAAGTTCTGTTCGAGTTGGGAGGGGGTGGGGGGCACTATAATTTAAAAGGAAGCAAGCGACTCAGAACATAGGATGTATTATAAAAATAGTGGTGTAGAACTTTCCACACGTTATTTTTCACTCAAAAGAAAGTTCATACCATAATTTGGAAAAACTGAAGTTCCAGAAATGGAAAGTACTTGAAAGACCAGTGTCGTTACAGATTTTGCTTACTTGAGGAGAGGGGAATGGACAAGCTTTGGCACCGACGTAGGTCGTTTCATGTTTTTCAGTAGTATCTTCTATTTGTACAGTATATTTTGCAGTTATTTTGTTCATTCATTATTGAGAGCATTATGTACGAGGGTTACTTTTTAAGTAAGGCCCGTTTGTAATTGCTGTTTGAAATTTCGCGTGGCCTTGAAAATGAATGCACTCGCATACACGGACATCCTTTGCTTACAATCGAACTCTCATTTTCATTCACTGCGTCAGTCTGTATGCTTCATAGCCTGAAGATAACATGATTAAGAAAATCGAGCGCCACACCGACTGTGAAATACAGATAGTCATCTGGTTCCTAACAGAAAAAAAAAACATGACACCGCCCAGCATTCATCGCTAGATATGTGTGGTGTATACTGACAATGCGTTGAGTGACGGTTGTGAGCGTCCCCGATCGCAGAGAGATTCGGATGACGTGATATCCTGCAGTGCAGCTTCATCTGAACCATCCTGGCGGCGAGATGACAACCGGCAGTGAGTCAGCGAGCCTAGCTAGCCAGCCAGCATCAGCCAGGAAGCGAGCCTACTGATAGTCAAATAAAAGACAAGGACATTCATTCATCATTCTTATTTGTCGCTGATTCTTCCCAGGGTTAATTACAGTTAAAGACCAGTGACAGCAGTCTAGCAGCTTTTAAGAAGAGAGCCACGTAATCATTGGCAGGAAATTTAGCGCAGAACTTCCATTCTACCAGATCCTTCAATCAACCAAAAGTTAAGTAAACGTATTTCTTTTGGGATAGTGGACGAAAGGCCAACACAGAATTTTCGATTATTAATTTTACTTTTGAGCATTGTCACCCTGCACTTTTTCTCATTTGCATTCCGTCTATAATATTAATTATTCAGTCAGAAGACAATAGCTTTGCTGGATGTTTCTTTTTTGTTTCAATCCTTTGTCTATATCAACCTATCTCGTAATAAACAGTAATACCAGATTAATTATCTTGTATAGTTATCATTCTAGTGCGCCTTTGCGTATGCTGCCCCTTCTCGGCTATTGTATACATATTTACCACGTTCTTATGTTCACTAAGACCGCGTGAAACTGTTGTGTCGGTACCGGGACTGATAGTAAACTTGTTTTATTGTTCACGGTTTGTGTTGCTCCTATTCAATTGATTCAAGGAACGTACTATTTCTCTCAATCAATCGAACCGACGCTCACACAATGAAGTGCGAAAATGAATTAGATTATTCAAGGAAGATCGAGAAAGCGTTTGTAACGTCAAAATCAAGATCTGATCAAATCTTTTGATTAGGACGAATCGGAACATCCACCATACAGTTCAGACCTTCCGCCTAGCAATTACCACCTCTTCCCCCATCTGTAAACCTTCCTGTGCGTCAATCGTTTAGTAACTGATGAAGAAATGAAAACAGTCTTGAAGAACTGCGTATCATCACATGTGGCAAGAGTTCTTTGTGACGATAAACGTTTAAACCGGAATGGAAATTATGTATATACAAAATAGAGAATTGTAATTTATTTCAGATTTTTAGGTTTTTTTCTTATATTTACTTGTTTCATTTTCATTCCAAACACTCATATTATACGGCAGAAATGTTCCCAACAATGCATGAAAACGATACACACACACACACACACACACACACACACACATATATATATATATATATATATATATATATATATATATATATATATATATATATATATATATATATATATATATATATGCGAGGTGGTATCAAAAAGTTTCGTGACGATCTGCAATTCGCCAACAGATGGCAGCGCACTTGCCGATTGTCAAGCGTCTCTGGCAGATTTGCCAAGTTTCACACAGAATTTCACGCTCGCTCGTTGTTCTAACTTGTTGTTCGTGATGAAATCACAGACATGGTAACGCACGTATTCAGAATAGCACAGCTCCTGATGTACACAGAAAACTGATTTATGGAGGTCAGTGTTCCCCAAGGATGTTATAAAATAGAGGATCTGCTCATACAACAAAATAGTGAAGCTATACGTCACAGTTTCGGCACACTTCCTCCGCCCGCTCCGCGCCACTAAGATCGCAATGTTTCGAGCCAACAATCATAGCGGAAACGAGAGTAGCTAATCAGACATGCCGACTCAGACGATGCTCGGTTGTTTTTTTGGCTTCATTGAGATCATCTGCCCATGAGGATACGTATGGGCAGATCCTCTATTTTATAACATCCTTGGTGTTTCCTGTGTTCATGTGTGCAGCCTTGTCCTGCCATCTGTTTTTGTGTTACAGAGAGTCTTGAAACTTTTTGATACCACCTCGTATATATAGTCTAAACTATTGTGAGCATTGTCTTTTTTTTTTTTTTTTTTTTTACTATCATCTATTTATGAGTTGCCTATATTTGCTTTTATCTTAATGGATAAATGAAAAGTCGGAAAGAAAACAAACTTTGTCAATTTCGTTAATTAGTAAACAAGTTTTCCTTCCTGAACTTGGGATTTCCAATCAATGCAGCACTTTTAATAGATTAATTAATTAATTAGTTTCGTCTCCTTTCATCAGACTGATTAGTCTAAGTGAAAATGTTTGAGAAACCGATCCCTGAAGTATATAAACGTTCTACAGCTGGACCGGTTGCAAATAATTGATTGATTTTTTTTCTTAATGGGATGATGTATCGTCTATGCCGTGCACAGATGTCCCTGTCTGATTATAGGGTTCTTATGTCCCCCGTGAGGTGGCTTTGACCTTTTCTCTCTCTTTCTGTCTTCCTCGTTGCCACAACTTTCTCGTTTCGATTTATTTTTAATGGCGTTTCCTTCCGCTTCATTACAAGTAAAATAGTTTCTGCACCTGCGTCTAGATGGAGTTGGCAGTCAGGAAATTAATCGTTGTGTACGCTGCAGACTCTCCAACACGTGAGCGAACAATTTATTCTCATTTTTCTCTCTCTCTTTCTCCCCCTCCCCCTCCCCGTCCTTTTGAAAACGAAGGGAAAAGTTAAGTCTACAGAAGGGATTTGTTTCAAAGAAAAAAAGCTGAAAAGTGCAATTAAAATTGTTGTTAATTATGATGGAATTCAGGACCGGTCCTAGGTAACCTGCCGCCCCGTGCAATGACATCATTTGCCCCCCCCCCTTCTCCAGAAAGAACAAATTTTAAAAACCACGATGTTAAGGTTGGTTTAAAGGGACAAGTTTTGTCGATAGATGGTAGTACAATCTTCGTATCTCTTCCATGTATTTTTTTACCTTTCACGAAAGTTTACAATTTCTTTTACAAATTTCAACGTAGAGACTCCAAATTTTTAGAGAAGGAACTTCATAACCTATTAAAGGGAACAATTCGTGCCGATTTTTCATTTAGAATTTTCTTCATTGTTGAAATGGCTTGATTGTTGAAATGGATATCCAAACCTGTAACAATGGAACTGTTTCAATAATCAAGAAAATTCTAAATAAAAAATCGGCACGGATTGTTCCCTTTAATAGGTTATGAAGTTCCTTCTCTAAAAATTTGAAGTCTCTACGTTGAAATTTGTAAATGAAATTGTAAATTTTCATGAAAGGTAAAAAATACACGGGAGAGATACGAAGACTGTAGTGACATCTATCAGCAAAACTTGTCCCTTTACATTAAACTGAAGTATGCCATCCCATCATGAAGAACGAAGAGAAGGGAAAGTCCACTCGCACTCAAAAAGGTCTAAGCGCTACAAATAAAATCTCATGTTTTTTAAAATCATAATCTATTGTGTTAATGAAAGATAAAGCGAACACCACCGTGATCCGTTTTATAGAATCCAATATCGAGCTTCAATCCCAATATAACAGTTTGCAATTCCAGTGCAATTATAGCTCTTTTTTTTTTAATTTTCCTTCTACGTCTGTTAATTTTTTTTAATGATAAGGAACTTGTTTTTGACAAAGACAAGACTAGTTTTCATATCAAAACCGTGATAACTAACTAAATGGAACAGGTGTTCGATTCTATTCGAGAATTGAATTCTTGTATTTGACAACAACCAAGTAATTTATGCTGGGATTTGTTTGACCATTTGCTTCAACACTATTCATGTGACCTTATACTAATGCGACCTAAACATGATTTATAAATGTAGTATTCAAATAGAAGGTTCGGCTTAGTAAGTTTAACTACCATAATCATGAAATCTTTTTCCAACCAGAAATATTTATTTTAAATAATATAATTATGACAGATTTTGCTGCCCCTCGAAACTTGCCACCCCGTGCTCATGCATGTGTTAACCCTGATGGTGTTGCATGTGTTAACCCTGATGGTTTGCAGTTGCAAGTGGGGAGTCAAATCTTCTACCACTTTTTTTTCTTTAATTTTAGTGCATAAAGTAAGGACAATAAATAATGTTCAAAAAGAATTATGGTACATGAGGTCCTTCGTTCGCTCGCGCCAATTGTGTTTTGTGGTGTGCAATCACTGTGTACGTGGGTTTTCTCGAAGTTCTCCCGTTTCTTCCCAGTGTAATCATTTTCACCATTTTTTTTTTTCATTATCAACATCACCGTCTTGCTTAGGCTTAGAGCATAATCGTTAAAGAAAACATTTTGAAAATTAGCCTGATGGTATCAGTAAAGTATTATTAAATTAATTATACCGAATATTATTAAAGTTATTAAGTGTATTAATATTGTATTAAATGATACGAAACGTTATTAAATTATTATATCCGTACATGATATGTATTAAATATTGATACTCAGTTATATTGAGCCGAAATTGAATGTGTCACTTGCCGAGGAAATCCTATGTTTCGATCTGTACCGTTATTTGTGCTCGATCTGCAGGACCACCTCTGCTGACTATTGTCCGCCATTAGAGCTTCCATTACAGAAGACTGCGTTGTAGTTGTACCATGGGCATTGCATCCCACTTCTTTTTATAGGTAGGTTCGCGGTGGCTCAGTGGTAGAGTGTTCAACTCCGATGTATGGGGTCTTTGGTTCCCTTGCGCCAAGTGAGTTTTGTGGTTGACAAACACCATGTGCATGGGTTTTCTCGGGTTCTTCCGTTTCCTCCCACTTTATTCATTCCACCATTTCATTCATTTCTAACCATCACCGTCTCCTTTAGCTTAGCCAGCATAAACGTGGGACGTAAAACTTAAAGATTTCATTTTCCCTTTTATAGACCGTAAAGACGGTCCGACAGGCGCCGCTTGAGGAGTCCATTGGGTTGGCATCTGGACTTTTGGTAGGGATGTCAGACAAAGAAATTAGCGAAATTCCAGTTTTCTGTTCTATATGGCGTTAGAATTCCGTCAGTTCTTCATTTGTCACTCCCAACACAGAGTTTCAGGGTGTCCATACTGTTCTTGCGAACGACCGTGAGGCGCGGTTGACTGTCACTTGCCATGTGCGGCATTTGTTGGCTATCGCACGTTCTGCAGGGGAATTTTCGGAGTTCGCCATACGCCGAACCACACACAATAGCGACGGAGACCTCTTCAAAGGAGGCCGTTTCTAACTGCTCTCGTCGGTGTGGTGCGCCCCGGACCCAGTGCCACATATTTCCGAATGGGCAGGACCTACATGAAAATTACGCACTTGAACATTTCTACGATGCACGACGACGTGAACTTAGCGTCTGAAAGGGCTACAATGAACCCCTCCCAGAATCTGTTCAGTTTCAATAGCCCCAGGGGCGTCATTTCAGACTTCGCTTGGAGGGGGCAAGAGCACCACAGACATAGGACTTTCACGTTTTGTACTAGTACAGGGTGCGGCACGTAAAACCGGCCCGTCGTAATATTCTGGTATATTGTGTTTTTGACAACACTTAAATAATCTACCTTCCTACCAAGAGATGGCGTGTCGAGGTCGGGTCGACTTACGTGACCTGCAGCAGTCACGTGCAGCCGCAGCCAGTGAAACTTGTCGAAACCAGTTGAGAAAAAGGCCTCGTTGTGTTAAGCCGGGTGAGTGTCAGTGTGTGATAATGCCGTATTCGATACCCGAGCGTGTTGCCATTGTTGAAGCGTTCATTCTCACTGGATCTTTTGTGAAAACAAAGAATTTGTTTCGGGAGAAATTTCCAGGACGTTCTGTGCCAGCAAAAAGCACCATTCAGGAATTGATTGAAAAATGGCGGCGTACAGGATCGGTTCAAAATGCTCCCAGGAACAGACGACCATCTGTCTGCACACCTGAATTAAAGATGCAGGTGGAGGAGATAATGACAAGAAGTCCTCGAAAGTCAACCAGGAGATTGAGTCAACAGGTTCATGCGAGTGAGAGAAGTTGCAGACGTGTTTTAAGGGGACTGAAGTTAAAACCATACCGGATAACATCCCTTGTGCATGAGATGTTTACACCAGAGAGGACAATCAGCAAAGGCTTGTGGCCTCCTCGGTCACCAGACTTGTCCACGTGTGACTTTTACTTATGGAGACTGTTAAAGGGAAGAGTATACGAAACAAATCCACACACAATTGAAGAACTCAAGACCAGGATCCAGGATGTCACCAATAGCATTACAACACAAGAACTGACAAGGGTATATATGAATCTCCTCAATCGTGCTCACATGTATGTTGAAGTGGGCGGAGGACACTTTCAGCACCTGCTGTGAAGGTAAGTAGTCATATTCAATACATTACATTTCATTTATGTGTTGTAGTTAATCATATTCAATACATTACATTTCATTTTATGTGTTCACTTTACGGGCCGGTTTTACGTGCCGCACCCTGTATATTAGTAAACAATCTATTAATGTTTATGTATTCCTCAAACTCTTGGGGGGGCAATTGCCCCCTCCTGCCCTCCCTAAATGACGCCCCTGCATTAGAATACGCTCGACCACGCTGTTCTATTGCGTGACTAAGGAGACATTGTTGCTTGCTTCACGGCAATCTCACGGCGATGGGTTGCGCATGCGCGGTATAGTTGCACATGAACTTCGGCTCAGTATAACTGAACAAACCTCTATATATGATACTAATGTTCCTAAATAAAGATACTACATGATATTAAATGATATTAAATTACAGTATAAACTGCAAAGTTTTAGTCCATTACTCTAATTCCTAATAGTAAACGTTCATGCTAATAGATGTCGTTAGCTGTAGGATTGTTGTGTAAAGCTAAGTACATGAATAATTATATCAAAATATGGGATGGAATTGGATATAGTTGATGGGCAAAAATATGGGATGGAATTGGAGATAGTTGATGGGCAAACTAAATACGGAGTTGAAGATAGTTGATGGGCAAACTAAATACGGAGTTGGAGATAGTTGATGGGCAAACTAAATACGGAGTTTGAGATAGTTGATGGGGAAACTAAATACGGAGTTGGACATAGTTGATGGGCAAACTAAATATGGAGTTGGAGATAGTTGATGGGCAAACCAAATATGGAGTTGGAGGTAGTTTTCTTTCGCCATTCCTATCCCTTTCATATACATAATAGGAAAAAAAAATCACGTTTATGCATTTAGATTGTGTAATAAATATCTCAACTTTATTGTGAATTAAGGTTAACGTTTGGGAATTTTTTTGCTCGAACATCGTGTTGTAAATTTCCCGTTGATATTCTTTCGTTGATGATAATCCATGATATATATATTGTTTTGGACAGAAAGCAAATCGACGTGAAAGAGTTATAGTGACATTTTCGAGGTTAAAAGTTCAGAGGGGTGAAGAGGAGGACGGCATTTGTCTGACTCAATATGGAATCAATATTAGAGAGAGAGAGAGAGAGAGAGAGAGAGGGAGTACTTAGCAGTGAGTCATTTTGGGTTTTCCAATGCTGCAACCGAACCATCCATCAGCTTATGACAGAAATATAGCACGTACCTGCAAATATCATTGCTGCTGATGATCAATACTTACCTTATATAATACGTTGTTTATACCATGAAAATGTTATCTCTAGGGTATTATACATACATATTTAGACTATATATAAAATGTTCGAAAACAACACCGACGGGCTTTGGGAAACAATTGCTCACAGGGACATACAAAAATAAACAATTGAAATACGAAATAAGACAAACAGGTGTGTAAAGAGCATCATTTAAAAAAAATGAGATGTTGTTCTTGAAGTTTAGAGTATTTTTCAGCACCTAAGCTATATGAGACGTGGTTTTACAGCTTAACGTGGAATTTGAAGCGTATTATGCAGGCTGGAAATAGGACAAAGTGTAATAATAATAATAATAATAATAATAATAATAATAATAATAATAATAATAATAATAATAATAATAAACTCTTCGTACTGGAATCACATATTTCAATTCCCATAATTATTAAATTACATGAAATTAGGGATAGGTTCGATCCCAGCTTGCGCCGTGTAGATTTTGTGGTGGACAAACACCGTGCTCGTGGGTTTTCTCGGGGTTCTCCCGTTTTCTCCCACTTTCTTCATTCCACCATTTCATTCGTCTCTCATCATCACCGTCTCCATTAGCCTAAAAAACTAAATACGGACGTAAAACTTAAAGGTTTCATTTTCATTTTTTTCATTAGGGATAGAAAGTTGCCAAGTCATAATTAGCTGTAGTAGTATTCTGTGTCATCCTATAACACTAGTTCACACCTTAACTCATTCGCTGCCACTTGATGCCATATGGCATTATTAATACCTGTTGCTGTGCGCCACTTGACGCTATATGACGTTATTTATACCTATTGCTGTGTTCCACTTGATGCCATATGACGTTATTCATACCTATTGCTGTGTGCCACTTGACGCCATATGACGTTATTCATACCTATTGCTGTGTGCCACTTGACGCCGTATGACGTTATTCATACCTATTGCTGTGTGCCACTTGACGCCATATGACGTTATTCATACCTATTGCTGTGTGCCACTTGATGCCATATGACGTTATTCATACCTATTGCTGTGTGCCACTTGACGCCGTATGACGTTATTCATACCTATTGCTGTGTGCCACTTGACGCCATATGACGTTATTCATACCTATTGCTGTGTGCCACTTGATGCCATATGACGTTATTCATACCTATTGCTGTGTGCCACTTGACGCCATATGACGTTATTTATACCTATTGCTGTGCGCTACTTGATGCCATATGACGTTATTCATACCTATTCCTGTGTGCCACTTGATGCCATATGGCGTTATTCATACCTATTGCTGTGCGCCACTTGATGCCATATGACGTTATTTATACCTATTGCTGTGCGCCACTTGATGCCATATGACGTTATTCATACCTATTCCTGTGTGCCACTTGATGCCATATGACGTTATTTATACCTATTGCTGTGCGCTACTTGATGCCATATGACGTTATTTATACCTATTGCTGTGCGCCACTTGACGCCATATGACATTATTTATACCTATGGCTGTGTGCCACTTGATGCCATATGACGTTATTTATACCTATTGCTGTGCGCCACTTGATGCCATATGACGTTATTCATACCTATTGCTGTGCGCTACTTGATGCCATATGACGTTATTCATACCTATTCCTGTGTGCCACTTGATGCCATATGACGTTATTTATACCTATTGCTGTGCGCCACTTGATGCCATATGACGTTATTTATACCTATTGCTGTGCGCCACTTGATGCCATATGACGTTATTTATACCTATTGCTGTGCGCCACTTGATGCCATATGACGTTATTCATACCTATTGCTGTGCCATTGACGCCATTTGGCGTCAAGAGGTAGTTTTCATTCTAGAAATTCTCTGTAAAATGGCACGCAGGTATTAGAGGTCTGCACGGGCTGGATCCCAGCCCTCGGGCCTAAGCCCGACCCGACCCGCAGGGCGGACTCGGGTCTACAAAGCATATATCACTTCTGGGCCGAGACGGGCTTGTGCAGTGAATTTTTAAATATACAGCCATATTTTTCGGGATTGTAAATATAAATATACTGTACAACAATATTCATTGGACCGTTCTTTCTGGAGAACTTTTAAAGCACAACTGAAAAATTAAACTTGTAATTGTTGTAAATAAAAATACAATTTTTAGTTAATCATTACATTTCTGTCATTCGGGCTTATTTCGAGTTCATTTGATTATCACACGAGCTCAGGCCGGGCTCGAGCCTAAATGCTGAAACATATTTCGGACTCGGGTCGGGCCTCACATTGTAAATTCAGAAGACGGGCCGGGGCTGGGCTAAAAATTCCGGTCCGTGCAGACCTCAAGCAGGTATAGAGGAGCTTTTATACCCAGGTAGCACACAGTGTTGGCCTGGTTATTTTCCGTAGTGTACTTGGTTTTCGCTAGATGTAGCTAGTTTGTTGCAAAAGGCTAAATGTTGCAAAAGTGAAGGTGGCACATTGGGTTGGGATACTGAAATCAAGGTGGCAGCGAAAGAGTTAATTACAAATGAAACAGCAGATTTTCCTTAAGGTGGTAAGATCCCCGTTGTAAGTTAAGTAGATTTTTATGTTTTCATTCGTATTTTATTAAAATCTATCCTATTGAATAAAATGTATATGAATGTCAAACTCAGAGGGTCAGTTACCCTTTTGGAACCCCAAATGACGTCCCTGATACGAAGTACATGTTGATTGCATACGAGTTATTGTAACTAATTTCCCAAATACCAATAGTGTCACTTTATTCACCCCAGTAAGTTATTGGTGATGTAGGGCGAGGGGGTATTTTTGAAAAACTATTAAGTAGGGAATTACTCCATCCCCGAGTCGTCTGCGTCGTAGGTGAGTATGGTAGTCATATACTTACGGATGAGCTCGTGGCAAAATTAAAAAGGTTGCCAATTTACAAAGAGGTAACTATATTTTAATGCAACATGTAGATCATATGAGCGATCTGTTGGACATGTAGCAAAGTTACAGTTATACCCAGGTTACGAGGTTTGACTGTACTACTATGCATCGGCGAATTCTAAGACATCCACACAACAGCTTTCCACTATTGTTATACAGGGTGTCCAGAATGGGACTGACGGCTTTTAAAAGTGTGTAGTTTTAATATGGTCAGAGATACAGAAGGAAAAAAATCATATTGAAGGGGAACTCAAAACGTTTTCTTCAGCAAATTTTCGTAGTTGAACAACTACCGGTGACGGCGCTAGTATCGCCGATAAACACGGATAGGCCGTGATAGGCCAATTTGGTGGCCTCCACGCTCTCCTGATGTTACTAGACTTCTTCCTGTGAGAGTATGTGAAAGACCGTGTGTATTCTGGTGAAAAGGTGCGTAACCTTGATGAACTGCAGAGCCCGTATTAGGAATGCGATTGCTTCAGTAACACCTCAGATGTTACAGAATACGTCGAGAGAGATTGAATTCAGGCTAGATATTGTAAAAGTTACAAATAGAGCTCACGTGGAGTTAATACTGAGTTAGAATGATTTGTAAGTAAGACCAAATCAACTTTTTGAATTCTCCTTTAAAATGCATGTTTTTTTCTTCTGTATCTCTGACTATATTAAAACTATACACTTTTAAAAACCGTCAGTTCCATTCCGGATACTCTGTATGTATATTGTAATATCTTCCACCTGGCTCTTTTTACAAATAATTAACACATGCTTGTATTTATATGCGTTCTACTACAACCTATACAGTGGCAGACGACAGGAACACCTGGGACACCATTAGATATATGACGAAGAAGAACGTTCAACGCCACCACTGCATTGAAGCAGGTATAAAACCACGAGGACCTCCACTTCTGGTATCAATTTTGGGATGGTCAACTTCACTCTCTCAGCTTGCCTGGAGCTTTGGGAGATACCTAACCCAAGCCTTCTAGCTTGCCTGGAGCTCTAAGGCCCCTTAATCCATACCCACTATGTTTATCTGGAGCATTATGGGATTCCTAACCCCGCCACCAAGCTTGTGTGGAGTTTTGTAGCTTTTTAACCTTTTTTGCTTGCATGAAGCATTAAAAATTCTAAATCCACCCCAATTAGTTTGCATAAAACTATGTGGGGATCCTTTTCTAGGGTGCCTAATCCTTGAGACACCTATTTATCCTAATTATTTAAAGAAAAATTATGATGATATTGTATCATATTGCTTATAACAGGAAATTTCGTAATAAAATTGGTAGTGGTTCTCGCGTGTGTGACTTACTCTACCTATCACCTACATTAAAAGTCTTCATCCCGGCGAAATTAAAATACCGCTAATTTCACAGTAATTATGTGATATCTTCAAACAGATAAAAGATAATCGAAGTGTGGAACAAGAGCGCCCTAGACAATATTATTTTACATGAGAAACCGTTATCACGGCTCACTTATCTGCTTTCGATTTCGAGCCATTTTGAAAATCGGCATTTATTTTCGCGTTTCTAAACAGCGGAAAACGGAAAGCCGCTAGGTGACTTGTGATAACGGTACCTCACGCAAAATAATATTGTCCAGGGAGCTCTTGTTCCATATTTGAATTATCTTTTATCTATTTGAAGATATCACATAATTACTGTAAAATTAGCGGTATTCTAATTTCGCCGGGATGAAGACTCTTAAGCAGAACTTTACAATATCTTCGTTGTGTGTGTGTGTGTGTTTGTAACTTTCTATTTAATTCCACTTACTCCCTTACTTACGAACCGCTATATCGATGAGAAAACAATAGTTTTCTTCTTTTGTGAAATCTCCCCATGGACCTAGTGTGGTCGTGGTATATAACACGAGCAGAATATGGACATTGTCCATAGCACTTTCCCCCGTCTGTGTGAGTTATTTATAGATCTCCCGAGTGTACTTGAAACATTGTTGTGAAGAATAGTGGAAGGTGGTTTATTGGGGAGTCCTCACAGAAAACGTGAGTTTGAGATAGAACAGAAATTACTCCAGAAGAAGGAAAGAAAGAACTCCTCCATTGCTGGAGGTTTGAATAGATGCTTGTTTCCTCTGAAGAGCACTTTGTTACCCTCAAATTATGGCTGGCTACGTTCTTTTGTTCTTTTGATTTTAACTGTAAAATATAGAGAATGGAATAATTCGTAAGAGCGTTTATTTTTAGAACTGTTTCAAGTGTGTACTATTTTTTTTTTTCTTTTTTAATGCACGACCACGAACGCCGTGTCTATCTCACGTTCCATCTACTAGTCATTTTGAGTGTCGGTGAGGGTGTGCAACTGTGAAATTGAAACAGTTGGTAATATTCAAGTACAGTATAATCCAAAAGGAAAGGCTGGTACACTCATGTCCAAAATGATTGTCGCATATCTATAACTGTCTTCTTGTAAGACTATAGTTTGATAATGATTTTGCAGGTTACTTTTAATACTGATACTATGTGTATCATCGGGAAATGTATATTTGTGGCAAATTTCGTAAGAAAAGAAATATAAATACGAAAATTACAATGAGTAAAACAAAATGTTGCTAAATGGATAAGAAAGTTTTATTTTCGTTTTATTCTTCTTATTTACTGCTCTTTTCACATGAACTTCGCAACATACATGTCTTTGCCGATTATAAACATGCTAACATTATAAGAAATACCGAGCGAATTCGTTATCAAATTATATTCCTACAATAACATATTTATTGACGCGCGACAATAATTTTGGACATGAGTGTACAAGTAGGTATGAAAGAAGAAATATATAAAACTAGTAGATGAGTTGACATGTTACTGTAGATAATATTTGGCGTCTCTCCTGCGTCTTTCATGTAGAATTCGAAATCTCATGCGAAGTTTGAACACCTTGTACAGGGTCGACTGGCCCTAGGCAAGTTGCCGCTCCATGCAGTTGCATTATTTGCCGCTCCCTTTCTCCAGAAAGAACAAATCTTAAAAAAAAAAAAACATGATTTTAAGTAGACTCTATGCTACCCAATCATGAACATCACACATGGAAAAACACTCGCACTCAGAAAGGTCTAAGCACTACAAATACAATCTCGTTGTGTCTGTTGTCTTTTTCTTTAAATAATAATCTATATTGTTAGTAAAAGATAAAACAGACACACCTGCAGAGGAAAGATGGTAGTCCGTTTTATAGAATTCAATATCGAGCTTCAATCTCAATATATCAGTTTGCAATTCCAATGCAGCTAACTCTTTTATATTTATTTCTTGATTTTCCTTCTTCATCCGTTAATTTTTTTTTAAAGACACTTGTTTCCACCTTCAATGATAAGGAACTTGTTTTTTGACAAAGATAAGACTAGTTTTCATATCAAAAACTGTGATAACTAACTAAATGGAACAGGTGTTTGCTACTATTCGAGAATTAAGTTCTTGTATTTAACAATATTCAAGCAATTCATGCTTGGATTTGTTTGACCATTTGCTTCAGCACTGTCCATGTGAAGTTTAAACTAATGCGACCTAAACATGATTTATAAATGTAGTATGCAAATAGAAGGTCAACTTAGTAAATTTAGCTACCGTCATCATCAAATTTGTTTCCAACAAGAAATGTTCATTTTAAATAATATAGTTATCACAGATTTTGCCGCCCCCTCGAAATTAGCCGCCCTGTGTAAGTGCACGTGTTGCACATATGGTAAAGCCGGCCCTGACTTAGTATAAGATGTTAGTGAATCACTCCACTCCTTTTCGTTTTCTACTAGATCAAATATTTAAAAAAAAAAAAAAAAAAACCGCTTAAAACACGGGTTTAGTAATTTTATATAAACTAAATTCTAAATTTTATGTCTCATAACCTTACGGATTCCGAGAAATGGACACCTTACTATAATAAATGCAACCTTAATTAGCTTCCTCTCCCCGTACCACATGAAATTTCCAAAAATCCTTCCTTAGTGATCACCTAGTCACAAATCCTGTGTAATGTCCAAATTTTTATTTTCAAGCTTAAGCAGTTAGACCTGGGCATTCATCAGTCAATCCGGGCTTAGCCAAACTTACTAATTAGAAATAATCTCAAGAGCCTGTAATATAAGAATAATACGTATGCCCAATATAACTAACTGATTCTATAGCCTATATAGAACCCGAAAATTCAATGCCGCATTCAAAAAAGCTATTTAATGACTTCTGTCCTTACCCAGCTAAATCCAGTTCCTACTTTGTATTCCTATTTCTGCGAGATCCATCTTAATATTGTCCTCGCATCCGCGCCTAGGTCTTCTTAATGGTAGTTTTCCGATTTTTCTTCCAGTTAAAACTCTGAAAGCGTTCCTACTTTCTTCCATCCTTGCTATATGACCTGCCCACCTGAGCCTCCTAGACTTGATGAATCTAACAATGTTTGGTAAACGATATAAATTATTCAGTTCTTCGTTATGAAGTTTCCGCCATTCCCAATCTTCTTGGGTCCCAATATTCGTCTCATGATTTTATTTTCAATTGTTTGCAGCTACTATGTTTCGCAACCATACTGTACAACAAGCATAATTAGGTAAAACGAATGAGAAAATTAATATTGAAAACCAGGGCGTTGAAACGATTGAGAAATTCACATATTTAAAAATGGGCATAAACAGTAGCAATGGGCTATCTCAGAGACAACAGAGAGAAAATTCATATAGAAAATAATGGATATTTTATCACACTAACGTGATACATATGAGCATTGGGGATGCGGTGATTCAGTAGTAGTGCGTACATCTTTGGTACATGGCGTCCCTGCTTCGATCCTAGCACGCGCCAAACAGGCTTTGTGATGGAGGAACACCGTGTGCGTGGGTTTTCTTGGAATTCTGATGTTTCCTCTCACTTTCTTCATTCCACCATTATCATTTATCCAGGGGCGGATCGAGGACGGATTTCTGGGGGGGAGGCGGTGGGTTGTAATACTGCCCTTAGAGCTACTTTTAAGAGCGTCAAACTCGGGGATGGGTTTTATTTATATATAAAATTAACAAAAGTTTCCTCTTCTGAGGGGCGATCGCCCCCTGGATCCGCCCTGCATCTATCTCATATCACCGTTATCGTTAGCGTCACAACGTGGGATGTTAAACTGAGTATTGGAATACTTATTGAGAATTAGAGAACCTTTCTAGCAGAAGAAAGTATTTGACAAAGTTTTTATAGAAAAGATACTGGACAATATATACAGCCTAAATGATTCATCGGGTTTCAAAGCACTGCTCATTTACAAGTATACGACGTACAAAGATGAGTGATACACGAAAAGAAAAGATAGATACAGTCACTATGTTTCTGGTACATTCTACTAATGTTCAATGTGTGCGCCTTTAGTCACTCGGCGCATATCCAAACGGTAACCCAGTTCCGTCCATACGTTCAGTAGCATGTTTCCATCAATGTCTGTCACAGCAGTAGTGATGTGTTCTTACAGTTCTTCCAGCGTTGTTAGCATTGGAGGTACATAAACTTTGTACTTAACATAACGACACAGGAAGAAATCACATCTGGCGTGAAGTCTGGCGAACTGGAGGGCACAAAGCTCTGTCTCACATTCTCCATGATTTCCTCTGAGACACGCGGCCGCCCCGTGCTATTCCCGTTACACACACAACTAGTATCACGAAACTGGCGAAGCCAACGCAAAATGCTCAGTTGACCAGGTGAAGCTTTTCCGTATTTGCATACGAATGCACGCTGAACGCTCGTAACCGATGAATACTTCGCATATTCTAACGCACAGAAACTCTTCTCTTGCATTGTCGCCATCTTGTAAAGTGCCGTCACAGGCCTGCCATGTAGCGTTCACGCGAGCCACGATTTATATATATATATATATATATATATATATATATATATATATATATATATATATATATATATATATATATATATATATATATATATATATATATATATATAACCCGGTGAGTGTGTCAGTCTTTTCATGTATCATCCGTCTTTGCACGTCGTATACTTTAAACGAACAGTGCTTTGAAACCCAATGGATCATTTACACTAACCTTGTATTATACTTAATTCTGTTTTCATAACATTGGTTTTAGAGTGCAAACTTACAGTTTAAGAACTTGTACAATTTTAGTTCTTCTATACTAGAAATGTGAAATAGTAACTTTTACACATTCATTCTTTTAGTTGATTGATTCATGTAGTGTGATACAGTGGTCGAAGTGAGACGGTATGCGGTGGTATGCCATACCGTCTCTGGTTTTTCAGTAATGAAGACATATCATAGCGCCTCTAGTTTTTCAGTGATCAAGACACCGTCACTGGAAAGTGGACGCTAATATATTTTTAATAAATCCATTTTTATACACGGAAATTGACGAATAGTTTCGCATGTAAAAATGGGTATATGCTCTTTCTTATGTAGAAATAATTTCTAAGGTGCCAATACCGACATTTTTGTTATCTTTTTCCTACCTTTTGTTTTTAAAATGAGGTGTCTACAAAGAAGTTCACCTAGTTTATATCTTGTTTTATATTTTGTTGTGCCATACTCATTCTTTTCTTATGTATGGGTGTCTTCTTCCTTTAATGCATATAAAAGACATGCTTTGAGAATGGGCGGATTCAGAGGTTGTCTGCTGTGGGGGTGGACCGTTCGAGGGTTTGGAATGTCCCTTAGTATAGTAGGATGTTCGGGAGTTCTCTGTAGGAAATTGTTTAAAAATTGTTAATATAAAAATCGGTTTTTGAACATTTTCGTATATACCTAGATAATTATCTATAACACAACGGAAGGGTATGTTTTTTAAAATTTTCCTCAGAGTTGGAGGCGAGGGCAAAGCCTCTCCCAGATTCCTCCACATTACTGCGGAGAAGCTCTCCCATGGTTTTGAGTCATTATGTAAATAGAAATGCAATCTTTTAGGCAACATACCCTCACTGTATTTCAACATTTAAATAGCCGGTATGTCGAGTCAAAATCGCACATACCGCCTCTGCTTTATTTCCACTTCGAACATTGATGCCTCTAGCAACACTGTAATGAATGTAATTTTAAAGCAACTTCTTTTATTTTACTCTTTGGTTGTGTCATAAAGCGGTCGGTATCAAATATAAAAATAGGAGGGGAGAAAATAGAACAGGTGACTAGTTTTCGATTCCTGGGTAGTATTATTAGTGATGAAATAAAATGTGAACGTGAAGTAAATGCAAGGATAGGAATGACGAAAGAAGCCTTTGGGAGGTAGAAAACACTATTTTGTGGGACGTTGAATAAAGAGTTAAGAAAAAAACTCATAAAATGCTTCGTGTGGAGTATTGTATAGTACGGGGCAGAAACATGGACGTTACGCGTAAATGATGAAAAACAATTGTGGATGTGGAGAAGAATGGAAAGAATTAGTTGGGTCAAGCGAAAAACGAGTGAGAGGGTGTTAGAAATGGTGGGGAAGAAAAGAACAATTTTAAATATTATTGAGAAGAGGGAGAGAAACTGGTTGGGGCATTCGCTGAGAAGGAACTGTAACACGAGGGACGTGCTGGAGGGTATGGTGGCAGGAAAGAGAGGAAAGGGGCGAAGGAGACTACAATTAATGGATGATATCAAAGCAGAAAATTCATACGTCAGGACGAAGAGGTTAGCTGAGAACTTGGTATATGAAAGCTTCTCAGTTGCGGCAAGTGACCTGCTGCTAATTAATGGCAGAATACCTAATATGCTGATAATGTGTGTTTTTAATCATATTAAATCTAAGGAAGCTTCATTGTTTTAACAACGTGACAGGGCACTTATAATGCTTATTTGACTTTCATTTTTCATTACGTATGATAATATTCCTATATATACAGGGTGCGGCACGTAAAACCGGCCCGTAAAGTGAACACATAAAATGAAATGTAATGTATTGAATATGATTACTCACCTTCACAGCAGCCTTCACAGCAGGTGCTGAAAGTGTCCTCCGCCCACTTCAACACACATTGAGCACGATTGAGGAGATTCATATATACCCTTGTCAGTTCTTGTGTTGTAATGCTATTGGTGACATCCTGGATCCTGGTCTTGAGTTCTTCAATTGTGTGTGGATTTGTTTCGTATACTCTTCCCTTTAACAGTCCCCATAAGTAAAAGTCACACGTGGACAAGTCTGGTGACCGAGGAGGCCACAAGCCTTTGCTGATTGTCCTCTCTGGTGTAAACATCTCATGCACAAGGGACAATGATGCAGCTGATGTGTGGCATGTTGCACCGTCCTGCTGAAAGTAACATAACTGACGCTCCTCTTCGGTCAAGTGTGTATAAAACTCCTCCAGGATTCCCATATACACGTCACTGTTCACTGTCGTCTCAAAGAGTATGGGCCCAAACACACAATATACCAGAATATTACGACGGGCCGCTTTTACGTGCCGCACCCTGTATTTAGTTTAACGTTCCTGGATTATACTCCAAGAATAAGGGCCATTCGATATTGATAATAAACAAAATGATGGAATGAAGAAAGTGGAAGGAAATGGCAAAATTACTCAAAAACCCACACACATGTTGATTGTCCACTACAAAGCCCACTTGACGGAAACGGGGTTCGAACCATGGACCTCATACACCAGAGATGAGTTCCTTATCATTGAGGTGCCGTGGTCCCCTTTCTTATATTACACCAAATATTGTACTTTTGCTCAAAACTGTTCGTACACTGAAATAAATATTTATTTACTGTGTTTATTTGCAAATAGAGGATAGCTTACTTTCTGAACTTTCGATGTACACACTGAGAAAATTCCGTTATCCAGACAGCGGTATATTGTACAAATATACAAGATCCTTAAGTTTACTATGAAAATCTGTACGTTATCCATATGCTACATACGCCTTTTTCCCGCTTAGATAGTTACATAGTGCCACTACAGGATGCATGACATTCAACAGTCTTCCCTATATTATTGGGTCGTTGCATAACTTCGTGCGGTTCTTATATTTTATTTTTATTCTTCTGTTCTCTTAATTCAAATACAAATACAACATAGACATAGCATTAATATATTCTACGAGTATAACAATACATTGCATACATTTTACTGTCACTTACAACTCTCAATCACTCAGTGATGTATTTACCACCACTATCTATGACCTGCCAGCGTTCAGGTAGCAGTTCAATGCCTCGCCTGTAGAACTGTTTTGGTTTTGATTGGAAGAAATCTGTTAGCCATTGGTCAAGAGAAGCTTCATCAGGGAACACTTGCCCTGAATGTGGTTAAAGAGAGAGCGAAAGAGATGGAAACCTGAGGGGGGCAAGGTCACGGAAATACGAAGGATGAGGTAGTGGTTCCCGGCCAAGTTCAACAATCACATCTTTTGTCAATTTCGTGGTATGCGGACGAGCATTATCATGGAATAATATGACTGGTTGTCACGGTCTTTTGTTTTCACCAGGAACAGCAAGCCGTCTTAGCTGGTCACTATACACAGCAGAGGTATAATCGTTACGTTTTTCGGAAGAAGTTCATGGTGAAAAATGCCATCTTTGTTCCACCAAACATACCCCATGATTTTCTGTGGATGGGCACCATCCTTGGCACGGGGAGTTGCTCTTTTTAATGGGCTGAGCCACTCTTTCCTCTTCTTCATGTTGGCTTGCAGGCATCATTTCTCGTTACCTTTAACAATGTTCGAAAGGAATGCTTTGTGCCTATCACAAGCCAACCGGTGCCGGGCAATCCATGACGAACATGATATTTACTCGTTGATTTTTGTTACTGTCACTTAACACATGTGGTACCAATGTACCCAATTTCTGTACCTTACCTATTGAATGCAAATGGTGTGCAATAGCTGACTGATCACATTCAAAAACTTGCGCCATTTCCCGCGTTGTTTGACGAGGATTCTCATGAAGCAACTCATTCAAGCGATTTTCGTCAAAATCTGGTCTTCCAGAAAGTGTATCACCAGACAAGTCAAACCGTCCTGCTCGAAAGCGGGAAAACCATTTCTGTACTGTTCTTTCAGCAATTGCTTCATTCCCGTACACTGCACAAATTGTTCTCGCAGCTTCTGCTGCACTGGATCTTCGGTTAAACTCGAAGAGTAAAATATGACGGAAATTATCAACTTTTCTCAACTTGATATTCCATATTAGTTAGTCTGAAATGTATACAAAAATACGTTCACAATCAAGAAAACTGTGTTTCACAACACACAAACTCCAAACCACGGCAAAACAACTGAATAGTGATGAGCGCAAGAGTCTTGGTCTTGCAGTTTTTGCAAGAGTCTTGCATGCAAGACCAAGACCAAGACCAAGACCAAGACCAGGAATCCCGATGCAAGACCAAGACCAAGACCAAGACCAAGACCATACCTGCAAGACCAAGACCAAGACCAAGACTCTTGCGCAAGAGTCTTGCACAAGTACCAACACTACTTGAATTTTTTATAGAATGTAAAAAGGAAGGGGAAAAATCATTACATCTTTCACGTGAACTTCTTGGCTCCAGTAAAAATACCGCCGGAGTGAATGTGTTCCCAGTAGTTTATGCAACCCATGTGAGTCGATCTGCTCCTGTGTCATATATATCTACAGTATGTCGTTTTTTGAATCGGTTGTTCACGAGACGACCGACAGCATAATTCTATGAATTGTTACAAGCTATAATAACTTCAGTGTCTGATTTACTTTGGTCATCATTTGATCATTCACGACGGCCCATAATTGGATTTTGGGAAATCATATGAAGAATAGTTGTGTCCATAAGAAGTGGATAAGCAAAAATAAACTAGAGCATGTTATAGACACGGTAGCTCAGTGGCAGAGCGTTCACCTGTGGTACATGGGACCCTGGTTCGATCGCAGCTTGCGCTATGTGAGCTTTTTTGGTGAACAAACACCCTGTGCGTGGGTTTTTCCGTTTCCTCGTACTTTCTTCATTCCACCATTTCTCATCATCACTGTTTCCCTTAGCCTCAGTGTTATAATCGTGGGACGTTAAAGTAGATATTTAATTTCATTTCAAAAACATATTAATGCTGTTCTTCTTCCAAAACTAACGGGAAATGTAGCATTGAACATCGGCAATTCCGTACACCATAGGTGCCGACTACATGGGTATGGCCTTGGCTCTGAAGCTCAAGCATCGAAATGAAATAACATTTTCATGACATTGACAAAAACTTAGCGCATGTGACCTCAAGTTTGACTTCATAGGTGGATGGTTACACGTTGAATAATTGTTTATCAATATAACTTATAGCCCCCTTAGGTATACGGCATATCTAGGATTCAACGATATAACATTATACAACAATAAATAATCTAAATTCACAACTGAGAGTGATTTCGTACTTATTTCAAATAACTTGAAGTTTGATGCCGTTGTTATATATTTCTAATGTAGGTCAAAAGTATTTACATAAATTGAGTTTATATATAAAAAAAGACAGAAAGTTGAGTCGTTTTCAGTTTTCACTCAAATTATTCTAAAATATTGGGGCCGCGGTGGCTCAGTGGTAGAGCGTTCACCTCTTGTGTTTGTGTCCCGCGTTCGATCACAGTCCCCGCCAAGTGAACTTTGTGGTGGACAAACACCGTGTGCGTGGGTTTTCTCGGAGTTCTCCCGTTTACTCCCACTTTCTTCTTTCCACCATTTTCATTCATTTTTCATCATCACCGTCTCCTTTAGCCTAGCCGGCATAATCGTAGGACGTAAAACTCACATTTAATTTCATTTCATATTCTAAAATATTAAGAGGTTTAATTATTATTATTTTATTTTTTCTCTCTTTTTTGGTCAATATTGCAAAACATATCATCATCGTCATAATAATAGCTATTCTGCCATTATTGACAGGTCACTTGCTGCAGCTGAGAAGCTTCGATGACTGTGGTCCTCAGCTAGTCTCTTCGTCTTAACGTAGTAATCTTCTGTCTTAATATCTTTCTTCAACTACAATCTCCTTCGCCCCCTCCCTCTAGCACGTCCCTCATAATACAGTTCTTCCTCAGCCAATGTCCTCCTCTTCATTACATCTAAAATTCTTCTTTTCTCCCCCACTGCTACTGTTTCTAAAACTTCGCATTCATTTTCCATTCAACCCAGTTGATTCTCTCCTTTTTTCTCCATGCCCACATTTCGAAAGTCTAACTGTTTCATCGTTTTTGCATATGTTCTTATTTCTGCCCCATACAGTACATATTAGAATCAGTAAAACAAAATTTCAATATTTAATTGGGAGTTTGTTCAATATAAAGATGAGCTAATCGTGGTTGGAAAGAAAAAATCTGACGCTTTTAGAGTGTAAAAATAATTTTGCAATTTATGGTATTTCAGTAATCTGTGCCGTCTTGGTTTTCTTTCATGCGTCTTACTGTCAGGGATAGCCTCCCCAGTTTGGGAACCATGTGAGGTGCCAGGTAGCTGGAGCCGAAACCACTGTTACCTACGAACACCAACACAAAATAAAAAAAAAATTGTAAGTGGAGTGGCTGGGAATATTTAAATTAACTGTAATATTTGCATCGAATGCAAATTACAAACTTGTGAAAAGATTTATTCCCTCTTGGAGATAAGGTTCTCTCCTGTAAGGGCCGCCACTCCCTTGTAAAGTCGGTAGAGCAATATTAATTAATTTTGTGGAACAGCAGATCTCAGGGCCATCTGCATAACAGCCATGCTCAAAGATGCTACAATAGTGAGTCGGTTTAACATTTCAAATAAGGTTAAAAAAAAATTTTTAAATTTTTACAGGTAGCAGCCTGTATGTGATCTCACTATCTCATGACTGTTATATGGTTCCTTGGGCAGGATACTCTCTCTGAGCCCCCATACAGAGAGGTGGTCAAACATACACAAACAAGGGGAAAAATGCCTCCTTGAATCACACTCCTGAAACAAACATATCATTAGCACAGGTACTCACCCTACAGCAAATGGAATAGACATTGGTTCTGGTAAGAGCTGGCAGTTTTATTTTCCACATAGTAACAAGGAACATAGATATGGTAGATGTGAAGAGATCCACACTTCAATACACTAAATATTTATCACCTTTTCGTAGTGCACTACCACACACACTTTAATATATATTGATATGCTTGACATTGAACACAATTTCATTTAAAAAAAAATAACGTAGGATGAACCTGATGTTAGATAGGTCTGGTTGACCTTAAAAAAATATATAGATATATATATATATATACAACTTTCTTTTATCTCCTCATATTCGTGAGTTTCTAGTCTCTAACAGTTTTTAGAGGAGAGATGTATTTCACTGAAAACATATTTCACTAATTGTGAATATAAACAACACAGATTGAAGAAACAATAAAACAAAATTAATATGCTGATCCACTGTTCAGATATTCACTCGACGTACACAAGTTCTAAATTGAATGTCACAGTGTCCTTCTAGATTCTCATTCCACTGCAAAGTAAAATGTTCTGTATGAGATATGGTACACAGGAATATTGATGTTTTATGAGGGAACTCTTAGTAGCTCCTATAAACAAGCAAAACAATTGCTTGAAGCCTTGTTCTAAATGTCCAAGGACAGGCACGGCTTAAAGGCGTTACCGGCCTATGTTTACTATCTCTACTTGAGATAGCTTAAGTTATGTATTTCTCCCATATTGGAGGAACTAGGTTTTCCCTTATTAAAATTGGGATGTTCGACGTGATTCAAACTACGTGGTCTCTATTGAGTGTCCATAGCACTCAGAGAATGAGTGAAGATTCACTGAATGTAAGAGTTAACTTTCATGTTTTTCACTAGATTTAATAATCACCACTGAGACGTATCAACTGCAGATATGTGTATATCTTACACATTCTGTAAAATGATTATAACTTCATATAGAAAACTGAGTTCTACACACTCGCGTATACAGTTGTTCACAGGACCATCCAGGGGAACCGGACAATTGTTCACACCTTGTCCCGGGAATCAAATTCTCTGTAAGAGAAGTCAGGTGACTTTCTTCTCAACGAAACACTATATCTTGTCACCGCTCGATTCTAACTTGAACTACCCCCGTTCTCTCATGAAAACGAGTATATGTCTTTACCAAAAACAAGGAAACGAAGAAACTCGCTTCCGCAAGAAACCTATGACAAAGGGTTCTCTGCCTTGCGGCGATATTGCAGGTGGTCCGACCTGCCAATACACATTCTCAGCTACCTTCCGTAGCCAAATTCACCCTTTCCTCGCTGACACGTGCTGCCCCTTCTTCAAGGACGGCCAACACTGAAGCTTTTGCTCCCAGCAGAAACTATGAGAGTTTTAGCACACTTTTGGTTTTCTTCACTTGTTCCACATGAATTAAATTGAGAAACATTGGTTATTATATATCAAAATAAAGGAAAATATACAAAGAATATATATATATACAATTTATGAACTGTCATCTCTCTCAGAAGCAGCAGTACACCCAATTCCTGTGGCTGTCTTTCAAAACTGTCTGCTACTAATGCAGCCATGTTTGCTTGGAGAGAGATTGAAGGAAACATCTTTGTAAATTATTTATTTTTCACAAATACAAGATCCAAGTGTCTTGTTCGATAAGGGAAACATGCTGATAAAATAAATCAGAATTTTATGCGGTATTTCCAAGAACGTGTTTAGCTTAGTACGTAAATATTAATATTAGACACAGAAAATAAGTCAAATCAGAGTATACATTTTCAAATTGGTGTTGCATTTCGGGAACTAACTAAAGGCTCGCTGGCCAGGTTTACTGGTCTTTGGTGAGAAGGGGGGAGGAAATGACGCTTGAGCTCGCTGCATTGGAAATCACACCTATAGAAAACTAAAATTTCGCATGTAGAAGCGAAAAAGTTTATGGCATTTGAAACAATACAAACTCTGTGTTTCAACACACTGTATCAAACTCAGTGTAGTTCCACCAAGGAAGTCCGTAGGCTACTTCCTGTGTATAAAGATTCTTATTTAGTTCCTATTCTGGTGATTTCTTTCCATGGTGAGTCGTGAAGGACCTCACATCTTGTAGTCTAGGCGACAGCAAGTCGGGAAAGAAAAAAAAACTTCTCTCAGCGTTCGCTCTCTTCCAGCGTTCTGAAATTCATATATGATTCCTATAGAATCTGCTCATTTCCTATTTAATTAATCCTTCATATATACTTTTAATATCATTTCTTCCATCATCCCCTGTAAGCTATACATTATGCAACGACGCAGTAATTATATGCAACCCATTAATACACTATATAATGCCTATAAATGAAATACAAAAAATGAAATAAATACAATATAATAAAATATTGTATTAATATTTACATACTATGCTAGGTGTGTTACACTTCATTACTAATAATCTTAAAATAATATGCATAGAATATGCTAATGTTAAGCAATTAATTATACCACAAAATCCTTATATTTACATATACATATGCAAATGTGCCCCTCATCTGCATTTCGATATGCAGATGATGGAGAAGGACATCGGCCTTCTACAGTAATTTCTCCCCTATGATTCTAGGTGCTGTACTTTCTAGTACAGGACGTAGATCATACGGAGGGCACATTTTCGTTCCTGAAGTATTAATTCACAAGACAACCAAGGTTAAAAAAAAATCAAAGTTAAACCAACACAATAACATAATACAATGAAATATCAATACACAAAGCTAAATATAGAGAATTCAGTGTTCCCTAAGTTACATAAACATAAATGACATCGGTTCCCATACATATACTAATACACTAATACACTAGTTCACTGAAATATACACTAACACTAACACTATATTCACATGGTGTCAAATCCGGTTAAGTGATGCATTCACTGTGTGAATTCTTTCATCTCTTTCTTCTTCTTCTTCAGTGGTAGTTGGAACAACGGATGGAGAACTTCCGAGTTTTCATGCTGGAGCATCTATAAGGTTGCAGTTAGTTGAATGAGGAACGCAGTTCCTTTACGTTCCGTGGTGTTCTATTATCCAACACCGGCTTCACTTTCTCCGGATCTCTACGGATACCGGATTGAGAAAGATGGAGTCCAAGTATGTGCAATGATTTTCTGGCGAAATTGCACTTTTTCAGCCTGAGAGTTAGGCCGCCCGCAGTGAGTAAACCCAACACTCTGTCAAGGTGTACTAAGTGATCATCGAAGCTCCTGTCGGCTAAAATTAAATCATCAACATAAGCGCCACAGTACTCTCTAGCTTCTGATCCAATCAGCATATCTAATGCTCTAACGCAAGAAGCAAGGCTCTGTTTTGTCCCAAGCGGAAGTTTTTGAAAAACATACGAAATTCCTTCATGTAGGAACCCAAGATATTTCTGATCACTTTCTTTCACTTTAATCTGCAAAAACATCTCAGTTGCATCTACGCAACTGAACCAAGAGTTGTCGCAAATATCTTGGAGAACAGATAAGGGTGGCATAGGTCTGTCGGAGAGATCCCCTGAAATTTTGGCCAGAGCTCTTCCATCAATACAAACTCGAATGCGTCCGTCACTCTTCGGCGTCACTACCAGAGGGTTTATATAAGCTGTAGGTATCTTCTTGATCACACCCCAGGCCTCCCAACGCGAAATTTCATTCGATACTAAATTCCTGAATTTCTTTGGGTAAGGATACAATTTAGTTTTGATCGGACGTTCGTCCGTTACTCCAATCTCATGCTCGTAGTTAGCTATGCAACCTGGCTTGACATCAAAAAGCGCCTGGTGCTTTAAAAGAACAGCTTTCAAATTTTCTCTTTGGGAGGCTGAGAGATCTGAGTAGTTCGAGACAAACTCCTCTATCTCTGAATGGGAGGCACGTGTGTTCACTTTCAACCACTCTTCTGGTGGGAATACATGAACTGCCATTTCTTGGGCACTTGGGAATCTACCATCATCCAAGTTCGGGGCACGAGCGGCCTTTTCTCTGCAGGTCTTATGCTCATTTTGTGCGCTAACCCGTATGGCCTTCCGTCCTTCGTCTGACGGGGAAAAATTACACTCAAAATTATCTACTTCCTCTATGAAACTATATGGTTTCTCGCACTCACCATTCAATTCTAAACAACGAACTACTAGATCCTCAGTCTCGCAATCTACTGATCTAAACTTGACTTCTACATCATGAGGATGTTTGAGATGTAGAAGGCCGGTGTCATAGTCTAACACGGCACGAGATTCTGCAAAGAAGTTGGAACCTAAAATCAAAGATCTGTTCAGACCTGAAATAATGATGCCTAGCGTATGAAATTCCTTCCCATGTATCTGAATGACTAACAGCGTCTGGCCTATGATCGTCGCTGATTTACTTCCGAAAGCAGACGTAACCCGTATATTCTTAGCACTCAAAAATGCGGGTGTGGGGTGGCTATTTGAGACGGAGTCCCAAATTTCTTTAGAAATGGCGGAGCAAGTAGCCCCTGTATCTAATAAAGAATTTACTTCCTTTCCAAACAAAAGTACATTTATCTCTGGCAGTGAGATGACGTTATTACTAGGTAGTTCCTCATTACTTGAATCAAATAAATTCTTAAAAATGCCATTGGCCTCTTCATATGCAGCCCTATCTAAATCGATGTGTTCTCCAGTCCTACTTAACAAGGTTATCTTATTTTCTAACATGCCTTCACTGAAATGCTTCTTTGCCTTAATTTCTAAACAAATGTTACAATTTTCTTCTTCTTTTTCTTCTACATTTTCAAAAATTTCTTTAACTGCGGTTTCACATGAATTTTCATATAAGTGTATATTTTCTACGTTCTCTTCTAAATGTCGCACATACTTGGAATTTACATTTGTCAACTCAGATGTACTCGTATTCTCCATACCCATCTTACCGTTGTTCCAAGCACATGCGGACAATCCTCATTCTCTGGGAGCAGAAGAAGAGGATTGGTTACTCCTGGTATTGTTATGATTTTGGCTGGTAGAAGGAGGCGCCCGGTCATAACGTTCCAACAGCTGAATTTCCTCGTCCTCGTGACGGAAGGAATTTCCTTGTGGACGATCCGTGTTGCGCATTCCACCCCTCCTACCGCGGGCTCCACGAACGTTGTTGTTGTGAGAGGAGTGGGAGTTCCCCCCACGTGACCAGCCAGACGACCCACTTCCGCTGCTCTGATGGCGAGGCGGGAATCGCTGGTGGTTGTTTTGATTCGTGTTTTGATTTCTCTGTCTCTGGTAAGGACGCTGGTTTTCTCTCGTTCTATTTTTCTTACGAGCAGCGTGCTTACCACTGTGGCCAGAGGGGTTATTGTCCTCATTTTCCACGCTCACTTGGAGCATGTTGACCCCTTTCCTCTGGTTGTTTTGATAGAACTGGTCGCGATTCGTCATCGACGACTGCAGTTCCTGTACTAGATTTAAAAGTTCTGCTATGGTCTTAGGGCGAGACGAGACTATCGCCCTAAATAGCCAGTTCGGGAAATGCCGCGGAAGTACCTTCAGTAATGTAGCATCAGACATTCTAGGCTCTAATATACTATTCTTGTGTAACAAATCCAGCAGATATTCTGCGGGGGATTTGTATACACGATTGTCGAAGTGGGAGGTGAGAATAGTTGCCCTTAGGTTAGCCAGCCGCTCTTTGCTAAGGTAACACTGCTTAAAATTTTGTACAAAATCTTCGTAGGTGTGGATTTTGTTCCGGTTAACTTGAAACCACTGATAACAAGTATTCCGAATTGCTCTAGGTATGAAACTGAGTCTCATCTCGTCCGGTACTCCAGTGACCTCAAAGTACCGGTCGAGATCTTGAAGGAAGTTATAGGTTTCGGTTTCAGATTCATTTCCAGCATACACAGGTAAAGTGACGTCCCTGTGTATGAGACCAAACGCAGTTGCGAGATGCTGTCTCGTCTCATGATTACATGAGCGAGACGTCGACGGAACAGGTTCTGTCTCGTGGGAAGTAGCGAGGTTCCCAGGTTGAGAACCAGGCAGATCGCGACTCGAGTTGTCGTGTGGTGACTTAGGACGTTCTTGTGCACTGGAGACAGAGATGCTTGCGAGTCTCCCCTCAATCACCTCGCTCGTCTCCCTTTGTATGGAGCTCTTCCACTCCTCCATTTTCTTCTCAAGTTGTGCACACACATCTTGAACGGTGTCTTGCATCTGTTGGATGCTACCGTTACATTCCGACCTGATCTCATCGAGTGGCGTTTCCTGCTCTAGTTCCCCCCGGATCCTGGCTAGTTGGGAAGCGAAATTCACTTCCACTCGCCTGACCTGATTATTCAGAGTAAAAGTGGTCTGTTCGACACGAGACGAGACCTGTTTAACACTTTCAGCAAGCTCAGTGTAATTTTCTTCTAATCTCTTGGTGGTTTCAGTGACACGAGAATTGAGATATTCCCGAGCGCCTTCAATCTTCCCCCTAAGCTCTACGGTGGTGATCTCTAGCCGCTCTGTTAATTCCCGTTCACTCTGCTCAAGTCTTGATGTTATGGATTCTAACCGCATTTCAAGACGAGCATTGACCGACTCTATAGCTTGTTCAATTCGTTCGCTATTTTGTCTTGTTTCATTATGAACCTGTACAAGACTTCTATCTACCTTTTCTAACCTTTTTGAGTTTTCTTCTAATTTCTTTTCTAATTGGGATGCATTTTCCTTAAGCCTAACGTCTAAATCTTCCCTTAGGCTTCTATTATTTTCTTCTAGTTTCTTTTGCCCTTGTAGAAGTTCAAAAAGCATGGCTGCTATCTTATCATTGCTGATGTTTCCCACAGAACTACCTACATTAACGGCTGGGCTAACACATCGTTCTGTATTTTCCGTGGTTACCTCCCTTTCCTCCCGTAATGGTACTTCCGGATCCCTACTGGGGACCGGTGGAACCGTATCCACCGCAGCAGCGTCTCCCACAACGCTGACCGGGCGCTCGCTAGAGCTCTGCGCGTCAACAACACTATTCTCCTCTGAGAGCTCCCCAGCTCTCTGAGCGAACTCTTCAAATACAATATCTGTGTCCATATTTCCTAATCTTTGAGCCTGTGCTCGCGTTACAACCATTTACAAAAACAAACGGAATTACAAAGTTTCTTCCCCCCAAAGTTCTAAAAACTGAATTCTCTAAGACACAGTGATGGTAAAACAAAAATATTCAAGACACAAATAAATTTCAAACACAAGACACCTACGTTCTTGGAAATTTTCCGGGAAGAGAAACATAACATATACCGAAAATTTTAACACAAAATGTATGTTGACCATTTGAGTATCTAAAATATACTTCATGCCCTTTACGCTGATGGTGCCAAGTCTTTGGCGCAAAGCGTGAAGTATCGTGCCCTGCAGCTGGGTAGCCACTTCTTTTGTGAGGTGCCAGGTAGCTGGAGCCGAAACCACTGTTACCTACGAACACCAACACAAAATAAAAAAAATTGTAAGTGGAGTGGCTGGGAATATTTAAATTAACTGTAATATTTGCATCGAATGCAAATTACAAACTTGTGAAAAGATTTATTCCCTCTTGGAGATAAGGTTCTCTCCTGTAAGGGCCGCCACTCCCTTGTAAAGTCGGTAGAGCAATATTAATTAATTTTGTGGAACAGCAGATCTCAGGGCCATCTGCATAACAGCCATGCTCAAAGATGCTACAATAGTGAGTCGGTTTAACATTTCAAATAAGGTTAAAAAAATTTTTTTAAATTTTTACAGGTAGCAGCCTGTATGTGATCTCACTATCTCATGACTGTTATATGGTTCCTTGGGCAGGATACTCTCTCTGAGCCCCCATACAGAGAGGTGGTCAAACATACACAAACAAGGGGAAAAATGCCTCCTTGAATCACACTCCTGAAACAAACATATCATTAGCACAGGTACTCACCCTACAGCAAATGGAATAGACATTGGTTCTGGTAAGAGCTGGCAGTTTTATTTTCCACATAGTAACAAGGAACATAGATATGGTAGATGTGAAGAGATCCACACTTCAATACACTAAATATTTATCACCTTTTCGTAGTGCACTACCACACACACACTTTAATATATATTGATATGCTTGACATTGAACACAATTTCATTTAAAAAAAAATAACGTAGGATGAACCTGATGTTAGATAGGTCTGGTTGACCTTAAAAAAATATAGATATATATATATATATACAACTTTCTTTTATCTCCTCATATTCGTGAGTTTCTAGTCTCTAACAGTTTTTAGAGGAGAGATGTATTTCACTGAAAACATATTTCACTAATTGTGAATATAAACAACACAGGTTGAAGAAACAATAAAACAAAATTAATATGCTGATCCACTGTTCAGATATTCACTCGACGTACACAAGTTCTAAATTGAATGTCACAGTGTCCTTCTAGATTCTCATTCCACTGCAAAGTAAAATGTTCTGTATGAGATATGGTACACAGGAATATTGATGTTTTATGAGGGAACTTTTAGTAGCTCCTATAAACAAGCAAAATAATTGCTTGAAGCCTTGTTCTAAATGTCCAAGGACAGGCACGGCTTAAAGGCGTTACCGGCCTATGTTTACTATCTCTACTTGAGATAGCTTAAGTTATGTATTTCTCCCATATTGGAGGAACTAGGTTTTCCCTTATTAAAATTGGGATGTTCGACGTGATTCAAACTACGTGGTCTCTATTGAGTGTCCATAGCACTCAGAGAATGAGTGAAGATTCACTGAATGTAAGAGTTAACTTTCATGTTTTTCACTAGATTTAATAATCACCACTGAGACGTATCAACTGCAGATATGTGTATATCTTACACATTCTGTAAAATGATTATAACTTCATATAGAAAACTGAGTTCTACACACTCGCGTATACAGTTGTTCACAGGACCATCCAGGGGAACCGGACAATTGTTCACACCTTGTCCCGGGAATCAAATTCTCTGTAAGAGAAGTCAGGTGACTTTCTTCTCAACGAAACACTATATCTTGTCACCGCTCGATTCTAACTTGAACTACCCCCGTTCTCTCATGAAAACGAGTATATGTCTTTACCAAAAACAAGGAAACGAAGAAACTCGCTTCCGCAAGAAACCTATGACAAAGGGTTCTCTGCCTTGCGGCGATATTGCAGGTGGTCCGACCTGCCAATACACATTCTCAGCTACCTTCCGTAGCCAAATTCACCCTTTCCTCGCTGACACGTGCTGCCCCTTCTTCAAGGACGGCCAACACTGAAGCTTTTGCTCCCAGCAGAAACTATGAGAGTTTTAGCACACTTTTGGTTTTCTTCACTTGTTCCACATGAATTAAATTGAGAAACATTGGTTATTATATATCAAAATAAAGGAAAATATACAAAGAATATATATATATACAATTTATGAACTGTCATCTCTCTCAGAAGCAGCAGTACACCCAATTCCTGTGGCTGTCTTTCAAAACTGTCTGCTACTAATGCAGCCATGTTTGCTTGGAGAGAGATTGAAGGAAACATCTTTGTAAATTATTTATTTTTCACAAATACAAGATCCAAGTGTCTTGTTCGATAAGGGAAACATGCTGATAAAATAAATCAGAATTTTATGCGGTATTTCCAAGAACGTGTTTAGCTTAGTACGTAAATATTAATATTAGACACAGAAAATAAGTCAAATCAGAGTATACATTTTCAAATTGGTGTTGCATTTCGGGAACTAACTAAAGGCTCGCTGGCCAGGTTTACTGGTCTTTGGTGAGAAGGGGGGGAGGAAATGACGCTTGAGCTCGCTGCATTGGAAATCACACCTATAGAAAACTAAAATTTCGCATGTAGAAGCGAAAAAGTTTATGGCATTTGAAACAATACAAACTCTGTGTTTCAACACACTGTATCAAACTCAGTGTAGTTCCACCAAGGAAGTCCGTAGGCTACTTCCTGTGTATAAAGATTCTTATTTAGTTCCTATTCTGGTGATTTCTTTCCATGGTGAGTCGTGAAGGACCTCACATCTTGTAGTCTAGGCGACAGCAAGTCGGGAAAGAAAAAAAAAACTTCTCTCAGCGTTCGCTCTCTTCCAGCGTTCTGAAATTCATATATGATTCCTATAGAATCTGCTCATTTCCTATTTAATTAATCCTTCATATATACTTTTAATATCATTTCTTCCATCATCCCCTGTAAGCTATACATTATGCAACGACGCAGTAATTATATGCAACCCATTAATACACTATATAATGCCTATAAATGAAATACAAAAAATGAAATAAATACAATATAATAAAATATTGTATTAATATTTACATACTATGCTAGGTGTGTTACACTTCATTACTAATAATCTTAAAATAATATGCATAGAATATGCTAATGTTAAGCAATTAATTATACCACAAAATCCTTATATTTACATATACATATGCAAATGTGCCCCTCATCTGCATTTCGATATGCAGATGATGGAGAAGGACATCGGCCTTCTACAACCAGTGGAGTATTGGATCTGTTAAAACATATAAAAATATTACGAAATGTTGTGATTTATCTTATAAGTAGTGAAGCGTGATCGCCCATTGAAAAACAAAGTAAAGGTCATCGCCTATGTTGTACAGTATCATCACACTTACACGAAGGTAAAATATATTACATTTAGAAACATACATTGTATTTCCCTCACTATTGACGCAAAGTAGGATTTATTATCCCTTATATCCAGAGTAAAATTTACTTATGAAAATCATAGATTTCTTAAAAGCAAAATTTGCAAGACTCTTGCAAGCAAGACCAAGACTGGGTGTGCAAGACCAAGACCAAGACCAAGACTAGGTGTGCAAGACCAAGACCAAGACCAAGACCGAGGGTTCCACTGCAAGACCAAGACCAAGACCGCATGTGCAAGACCAAGACCAAGACCAAGACCACCCGGGTCTTGGTCTTGGTCTTGCATTTGCTCATCACTACAACTGAATAACGATAAACAATCACTTCGCGCCGCATTGTTGCCAACCCAAAAGAAAACAGCACGAATTTATGCATCGACCTTATACATACGTATACGTGTGTTACATATGACAGCTATATGTTACATACGTCCATTTGTATGTGAGATCTTGATCGTCTATATACAGTTCTTTGTTTCATACGGAAAGTGCTTATGTATGGAACACTTATACGGAAAGTATTATAAGCATAGGTTTTCAGTTATACGTGTCTTGGAAGATGTTACCTATAGTCGTACATTAAGGTTGGCGTAAAGGGACAAGTTTTGCCAATAGATGTCACTACAGTCTTCGTATCTCTCTCATGTAGTTTTTACCTTTCACGAAAATTCACGATTTCTCTTACAAATTTCGACCTAGAGACTTCAGACTTTTGGAGAAGGAACTTCATAACCTATCGAAGAAAACAATCCGTGCCGATTTCTTATTTTGAATTTTCTTCATTGTTGAAAGAGTTATATTGTTAAAGGTTTGGATATCCCTTTCAATAAACAAGCCATTTCAACAATGAAGAAAATTTTAAATAAGAAATCGGCACGGATTGTTGCCTTCGATAGGTTATGAAGTTCCTTCTCCATAAGTTTGAAGTCTCTAGGCCGAAATTTGTAAGAGAAATCGTGAATTTTCGTAAAAGGTAAAAAAAATACATGAGAGAAATACGAAGACTGTAGTGACATCTATCGGCAAAACTTGTCCCTTTAAACTAACCTTAAGTTTAAAAAATACAGGATTTACGCATGTCACCTACGTTTTTACGGACGCCAGATATTTTTTTCTCTGCACAGTAGCTTGTTATCTTTCCACTATTCAGTGAAATTTAAACGGAGTTTGATGCCTGAACTTTTGGTTTTCAACTTTTAGATGGAAAATACAGAATTACTGCTACAAAATTTCTTTCGTTCTTTTTCAGGTTATGTAAAAATCATAGTTCTAGATGAAAGTTCTTTTAGAGATGAGCCATAAGTCAACAATTTTAATATTCAAATCGTTACGTAAATATTCCTTTTATTTATTCTGTTCAAAGAAAAAGATAGAGCCAGACAGTTCTTCAAGGTCGAAGAAGAAGAAGAAGAAAAGAGGAAAACACTGATAATAAAGGTATTGAAAATTCATTAGCGCAGCAATGTAATACGATGTTCTTGTAAACAGATTCTTTTGTTGGAAAAAATAAGGAAGACTTTTTTTTTCTACTTTTCTTTTCCTCAAGGTAGAATTGGAAATTTCGTTTTTAAAATAAACGTAGCTGTATGTATATATGATGAAGCAGGCAACCTTCTTTTCGGTAAGCTTGCTAAAATAATATGCCTGACGTGATTTATTTTTATTTGTCAGAATCACTCTATTGGGCGTTGTAAGATTGTAATTTTATTATGATAACGCTAGTAGGACTTATAAGATTCTAATGTTATTAGGATCTAAGTAGTGGATCTTATATAACATTGTAATGCTATTAAGATCACGCTAACTGGGCCTTATAAGATTGTAATGTTATTAAGATCACGCTAGTGGGCCTTGTAATATTGTAATATTATTAAGATCACGCTAAGTGGGCCTTATAAGATTGTAATGTTATTAGGATCACGCTAGTGGGCCTTGTAATATTGTAATATTATTAAGATCACGCTAAGTGGGCCTTATAAGATTGTAATGTTATTAGGATCACGCTAGTGGGCCTTGTAATATTGAAATATTATTAAGATCACGTTAGTAATCCTTATAAGATTGTAATGTTATTAGGATCACGCTAGTGGGCCTTGTAATATTGTAATGTTATTAAGATCACGCTAGTAAGCCTTGTAAGATCGTAATGTCATTAGGATCACGCTAGTGGGCCTTGTAATATTGTAATATTATTGAGATCACGTTAGTAATCCTTATAAGATTGTAATGTTATTAGGATCACGCTAGTGGGCCTTGTAATATTGTAATATTATTAAGATCACGTTAGTAATCCTTATAAGATTGTAATGTTATTAGGATCACGCTAGTGGGCCTTGTAATATTGTAATATTATTAAGATCATGCTAAGTGGGCCTTATAAGATTGTAATGTTATTAGGATCACGCTAGTGGGCCTTGTAATATTGTAATATTATTGAGATCACGTTAGTAATCCTTATAAGATTGTAATGTTATTAGGATCACGCTAGTGGGCCTTGTAATATTGTAATATTATTAAGATCACGCTAGTGGGCCTTATAAGATTGTAATGTTATTAGGATCACGCTAGTGGGCCTTGTAATATTGTAATATTATTAAGATCACACTAAGTGGGCCTTATAAGATTGTAATGTTATTAGGATCACGCTAGTGGGCCTTGTAATATTGTAATGTTATTAAGATCACGCTAGTAAGCCTTGTAAGATTGTAATGTTATTAGGATCACGCTAGTGGGCCTTGTAATATTGTAATGTTATTAAGATCACGCTAGTAAGCCTTATAAGATTGTAATGTTATTAGGATCACGCTAGTGGGCCTTGTAAAATTGTAATGTTATTAAGATCACGCTAGTAATCCTTATAAGATTGTAATGTTATTAGGATCACGCTAGTGGGCCTTGTAATATTGTAATATTATTAAGATCACGCTAAGTAGTCCTTATAAGATTGTAATGTTATTAGGATCACGCTAGTGGGCCTTATAAGATTGTAATGTTGTTAGAATCACGCTAGTGGGCCTTATGAGATTGTAATGTTCTTAGGATCACGCCAGTAGGTATTATAAGATTGTAATGTTCTTAGGATCATACCAGTGGGTCTTACAATATTGTAATGTTATTAGAATTATTTGGGAAGACGTAATTTTTCATTGAAAATGAAATCTTTCAGTTTAACGTTTGACGATTATGCCTTTTAGGTTAAGGGAGATGGATGATTAAGGCAAGTGAATAACGATGGAAAAATTGATAGAAAGAGAATGTGGGAGGAAATGGGAATACGCCGACAAAACCCATGGACACAATGTTGTCTACCACAAACTTACTTGGCCGGGATCGAACCAGGGACCCCACGTAACAGAGCTAAACTCTCTACCACTGAGCCACTATGATGTCCAGTCCCTGAGATGGGTACCTCGGGAAATCAGGTGGTAAATTGACCAAAGGCTGTTAAATTTCGAATAATTCAGTGTTCGAATAATATTAATTATTCGAATAAAATTAGTTTCAAATAATGAATAATTATTCCAGTAGGGAATCCAGGCCGATAGCCAGCCTCAAAATTTAGGGGGGCCAGTGGAAGTTAGAGGGGTTCAGATCCAACCATATTATACTCCATCACCATATTATAGTTCATTTGCAAGCATACCGTGAAAATTTTAGAGGGGGCCAGCAAAAATTTAGGGGGAGTGGCCCCCTAGACCCCCCGTGGATACGGGCCTGAGGGAATCTACAAGGTAAAAACTAGAGGAGCCATCCAGAACTATGGCTGGTATATCATGAGTTTACTGTCTCAAAAATGTATAAACAATAGCTTAAATTATTTTTGTCACAAAAAAAAAAAGAAAGAAAGAAAGAAAAGAAAAGAAAAGAAAACTGGTGGGTCTAGGCCTTCTTGTCTCGGGCTACATTCACCACTGAATTATTCGAATAATATTGTCCGGATATTGAAAAACAAATATACAGATATTCGAAGATCAAAGAAAAAAAGACAACAGTTATTGAAATAATTTTAAGAGCACTAGCGTTGACCATAGATCCAGCTTGTCATTAATCTGATCGATCGGCATTCATGTGTTGAGTTGATTTAGAATTTAGGATTTCTGGGCTTTCGGCATCTCTGGCCAAGTTAGCCCGCCACGTTTTGAGGGATGGCGTCACTGGACGAGCACACTATCCTAAGAAAGGGAAGAAGCGGCCTGGGACCTATATATTAGGTACCACCCCGGTATTTGCCTGATGTGAATGAGGAAAACCCAGAAAACCATATTCAGGATGGTTGGTCTGAAAAAGCTTACGCGTTTTTGACCGAGTGCCCTCACCGGGAATCGAACCCGGGACCATTCGCACCGAAGGCGTGTGTTGAGTTGATTTTAACGGCCTGTTTAGTAGCGAGGCTTTATGAGACGTGAACCTACTAATTAACGTGGAATCTGAACCAAATGAACTCCCGCCGGGAATCGAACCCTGGTCTCCCACGCCAAAGTCACGTTCGCTAACCCTTTAGCCACGAAGAAGCTCAGCATTAATGTATTATCAACGGTCTAAAATACTACCCTTTCATTTTGGCATGCAGCAAATAGTTATTATTATTTGCTAGAGACGTTAGGAAATCGAAACCAACGTCTTTTCATTTGTCTGGATAAGTTTATCGTTCGACGCTTACAAGAAGAAAAAAAAAAGCTACATCAGCGTCAGGAGAAAGTAGTTCGTGTACTTCCTCGTCTCTTCTCTTTCTTTTCTCCTAGAATTTATCCCGAGGGAAATCACGGGAAGCGACGAGACTGCACCTTTAAAATTGCTTATGTTTTCGTCTGCAAACAGTTTGGGAAGTTCTCTTTACTTATTCTCTTAGTACGTCATAACCACATAGCTCTTTCGTGCTCAGCATTTACGGCTCTCTCGGTGCAAGCTGGGAATTCTTTACAAGGTCTGCATGTGCAGTCCACATAAATAGCAAATGAACACTTTATCTGTCTATATATTCATAACAGGTCAACAACCCTTAGTGACTTTTTCTTAGGTTCAAATATAATTTATTTTCTTAATGAACGTGTCTATGAAGAATATTAAAACAAGGAAGCGATGGTAATTGAGAGAAAAGGAAATATCCCAAGCACGCTGAATCCATATCAATAAAAGTTTGACATTTTTACTCAATGAAGATGAATATTGAAACCGAAATGGTAGTCGATTTCTGGCACTTCCGGTTTTAATACAGAGATAAGGCTGTTATTTCCGGTTTTAGTAGAGAGATAAGGCTGCCACTTCTGGTTTTAGTAGAGAGATAAGGCTGTCACTTCTGGTTTTAGTAGAGAGATAAGGCTGCCAGTTTCGGTTTAGTAAAGAGATAAGGCTGTCACTTCCGGTTTTAGTAGAGAGATAAAGGCGGCACTTCCGGTTTTAGTACAGAGATAAGACTACCACTTCCGGTTTTAATAGAGAGATAAGGCTGCCACTTTCGATTTAGTAGAGATAAGGCTGCCGTTTCCGGTTTTAGTAGAGAAAGATAAGGCTGCAACTTCCGGTTTTAGTAGAGATAAGGCTGCCACTTCCGATTTTAGTAGAGAGATAAGGGTGCCACTTCCGATTTTAGTAAAAAGACAAGGCTGCCACTTCCGGTTTTAGGAGAGAGATAAGGTTGTCACTTTCGGTTTAGTAGAGAGATAAGGCTGCCACTTCTGGTTTTAGTAGAGAGATAAGACTGCCACTTCTGGTTTTAGTACAGAGATAAGACTACCATTTCCGGTTTTAATAGAGAGATAAGGCCGCCACTTTCGGTTTAGTAGAGATAAGGTTGCCGTTTCCGGTTTTAGTAGAGAAAGATAAGGCTGCCACTTCCGGTTTTAGTAGAGATAAGGCTGCCACTTCTGATTTTAGCAGAGAGATAAGGCTGCCACTTCCGATTTTAGTAGAGAGATAAGGGTGCCATTTCCGGTAATTCTGTTGCTTCCGGTTTTAGTAGAGAGATAAGGGTGCCACTTCCGATTTTAGTAGAAAGAGAAGGCTGCCGTTTCCGGTTTTAGTAGAGAAAGATAAGGCTGCCACTTCCGATTTTAGTAAAAGGACAAGGCTGCCGTTTCCGGTTTTAGTAGAGAGATAAAGGTACCACTTCCGATTTTTAGTAAAAAGACAAGGCTGCCACTTCCGGTTTTAGGGGAGAGATAAGGCTGCCACTTTCGGTTTAGTAGAGAGAGAAGGCTGTCACTTCCGATAAGGCTGCCGCTTCCGGTTTTAGTAAAGAGATAAGGTCGACACTTTCAGTTGTAGTAGAGAAAGAAGAGGAGGATATTGAACTTAGTTTTATGACACAGTTTAAGCATTTCTTATTCCATTTGCTGAAAGAGAGCTCTCTCGTGGCTCTAAGATTAGCATAAACTTCGTCGACTCGAGAGGCCTGGATTCGATTCCCTGCCGGAGCTCCTATGGTTTGGATTACACGTTAAGCTGTAGATTCACGTCTCATACATCCTCGCTGTTGAACGGAACGCTAAACGCTAATTCGACCATCTTTTTGCTGTGGAGCCTCTAAACCGACTGACTGACATCGCCGTGTCCATGCTTATGGATACCATAGTTTGGTGCTGTAAAAGATTTGTTCAGAAACCGTGTTTGCGTGAAAGTGAAAAATCTGTCACAGTTCATCCAGCGAAATGAGCATGTTTGGAACAAGTTACCAGAAAAGTCTGTTTGACGGTGTATTAGTAGGCTTTGACGATTGGAGCTGCGAAGAAAGAAAATCGATAAGAAGCAGTTTTTTCCTGCAGCAGAGGACAACATCTACTTAGTTGCGGAAGAAAAAAAAATTAGAGCATCGAGCGTGGGCGTCGCAGTAAGTTTAACCCCCCTCCCCAAAAAGAGCAAAACAATTTTTCTTCTTCGTTCGGTCCAACGATATAAGCGTCTGCTTCTATTTACGAGTGGACCAGTGTTGCTAACATCTTCATTAAAACGCATCATACCAAGTTTGAGAAATTATGTCTTTAGACTTCCGAACTATGGCTTGCATTAGTATGGGACGCCTTATATTGTTGCATGTTTGTCTGTTGAAGTTTAGCGTCCCCTTTCGGCGCCGATGCTATATGAAATGTTGACCTAGAGTTTAAGGTGGAATCTGAACCGCCGTAATTTGTTCAAAATTCAATTCTGTCTTTCACTGAGTTTCCAGTCCGGGATTATTATTAATATTTTAAGCATTTCGCCTTTTGACAAATCTTCGAGCTACTGAGGCTTTTTTATGAAGTTATTAAAGTTTCGGCCTGGAAGTGTTTCTTCCACGTTTCTCGATCTTGAATTTCCTCTTTTAACTCTCGATATATTCTTCTATTTTTGAAATCATCTATCAGTTGTATTCTTCTTTTTCCTATTCCTCGCTTTTCTTCCATCTTTCATTCTATAGCGGTATGAAGAAGACAATTTCTTCGCAAAATGTATTCAATCCAATTGGCCTTCCTAAAAGCGTGCTCTTTTCTCCTATCTGTTTCAGAACATCCTCGTTTATTTCTCTGTCTCTGTTTATTTTTATCTTATCCATCTTCCTGCAACACCACACTTCGAAGCTCTCTAAATATTTCTTCTCTATCTTCCGTAAATGTCCAAGTCTCTGAAACATACAGTCCAATGCTCCATATATAGCACTTGACCAACTTCTTCTTAGCCCAATATTAAGCCTGCTGATTAAGAGTAATCTTTTCTTGTTCACTACTTCTTTGGCTATGGCAATTCTGGACCTGATCTTGTCAAAATACTTTCCAGATACTTGAAATTGTCGACCTCTTCAAGTTGTCTTTGTTCTACCCTGTTCTACCCTGTAAGGGCGCGTTTCCACATGATAATGTATACCAAAGGCGAACACTCTAGCCACTATATTTGTAGGGAGGGCTTATCAAACGGTCATGTCCAACGATCAAAACGTGGCCGTCTTTTATTGACGCGACTTCCCAGTTTGCCTCACGACACTGAGTGCACGCCGAAATTGTGGAAGCATCTGCCAGGAATCGAACTCGGGATCACGCGGACATGAATTCAGCGCTCTAACACTAGAATACGGTGTCCTCTATCTGTTAGTATATACTACGTAAAACATAGTGTTGAGCGTGCAACGATTATATTAAATACTCGTAGTATTGAAAATTGCCCATGTTACAATTGTCATATCTTTGTATGGTGTCTTTTTTTTTTTCTTTTAAGGCTGCACTTCGTTTATATATGTTGCTTCTTTACACCATTTTCGGCAGACTTTGATAAGGTACGCAATAATATTGAGTATTAATGTTTATTCTTTTCTCCATATTAATCCCCTCCCCCACTGGCCTTCGGAAGAAAACAGACAACAAACAATAACAAATAACGTTATAAAAAATAAATAAGAGTTGATGGAAAGAGAATATTACGAAGATGTGGCTCATCGATCCCTTAAGAGACCTCATCCCGGCGAAAATAAAATACCGCTAATTTTACAGTAATTATGTGATATCTTCAAATAGATAAAATATAATTGAAATGTGGAACAAGAGCGTCCTAGACAATATTATTTTGCGTGAGGTACCGTTATCACAAGTCAACTAGTGGATTTCCGTTTTCGGCCGTTTACAAACGCGAAAATAAATGCCGATTTTCAAAATGGCTCGAAGTCGAAAGCAGATAAGTGAGTCGTAATAACGGTATCTCATGTAAAATAATATTGTCTAGGGCGTTCTTGTTCCACATTTCGATTATCATTTGAAGATATCACATAATTACTGTAAAATTAGCAGTATTTTAATTTCGTCCGGATGAGGCCTCTTAAGACATCTTGTACATTTCCAAGAATTGCGAAAATCCAATATTAAGAGACACTAGTATACGGTGTCTATCGTAGAAAGAGTTAAAATTGCTGTAGTTTTTGTGGTACTGGAGCAAATACACACACACAGATAGATATATAGTCTCCGATTTCACTTCCTTTGTATTTCTCCGAGAGAACAAATTGGTTTCTCATTGGAAACAGAAAGAGACATCAAGGGCGATTGAACGCGTCTTTTGAAGTCTAAAAGCGAGGAAAACTTTGATCATTAGAAGGGCAATCGCTTGGGTTGCTTTGCCCTCGATAAGAAATGTTTGCCTTCGTCTTTTCTAATGATTAAACGCTTTTCCTTTGTGTGTTTGTATACTCTCTTCTTCTTGTTATATTGTTTTGCCCCTTTCTTCCAGTTATAAATTTGGCTTTCCCACCCAACTCGATAGCATCTGAAATTTTATCTTGAAAGCATTCTGCAGGCAACCATGGGTGGGTTTATATACGCTAAGCTCCCTTTGATCTTGGGTAACTTTGTCTTGGAAATGTATATTACATTCTAAGGATAATTCCTGTTGCGTTCGCATGGCGTGATATATCACATATATATATTACACGAATAAACTGTGTTAGATCTTAGTATTCGCCTTAGAAAATCATGTCGAAAATTATATAGAAGATGTGGAATACATGTGTTATGGATGACTTTGATTACTGATATCCATAATGCGTAAAAAAAAAAAAAATAGCTCTGAAGCGTATTCAATATATACAGTGTGTTTCAAAACAACACCGATAACATTTGGGAGGTGATTCCTGACACCAAGATAAGACAAAAAGTATAGACCAACCTGGGTGCAAAAATGCTTCCTTTCGGAGTTATAGGCTGTCGAAAACATAAAAAAAATGAACTCATTCCAATAATATGGGACCTACCGTAGTCGCGTCAAGACTTCACTTAGGAACAAATATATGCACTATCCAAAAATACATGTTTCAGAATCCTTCAGTACTCACGCAACAATTTTTATAGAGGGGGCTTGGCTACGGGCATATAATTTGAAGTACTCACCAACTACCTCTATAAAAATTGTTGCGAAACTACCGCAGGATTTTGAAACTTGGATATTTGGATAGGGTATATACTAATTCCTAAGTGAAGTCTTGAGCTGACTCTGATCAATTCAAATGGTTGACCCGATTTCAGAAAGTTCTTCTGTGAAACCCGATACTCATATGAATACTCTACAGGGTTGTTTTTTGTTTTTTCTTGGTGTCGGCAGAAATCTATCTATGTAACAGACCTCAGCTTGACTCAGTTATAAGCTAAGAATTGGGACAATATATAAGCGTGTATGTATATTTGTTGCTTCATTAATGTATTTATGTTACACAAAACGACCCATAAAAATAGTGAAGATGAAAATACAACAACTTCTGATCTGAACAAGTCAGCAAAAGAGGAGGAGGAAGAAGACGAAGACGAAATAAGTAACCTATTGCTTGATTTACAAACAGGCCCAGAAGCAAGGCCACGATATACGCGGGAAGTCTTTTATGTATTATATAGTATATACATATATGTATGTAAGAAAAGTTCCAATACCCAAATAAGCTATTTCCGTACAAAGAAAAATTGGAGAAATTCTGATTGCGTGCAGAAGAGCAGAGCGTGAAACAAGTGACCAGCCAGCGATAGCGAAAGGGGAATTCTTGTCTTCGTCTGCCACTCATGGCCACTGACTGACTGTAGGCGCTGTCAATAAAATACAGAGCTTTTGTTGCTTTCTTGTTTTACATAATATCCTTCTTGCACATATTTGTCATGTTTCGTATATTTTTTGTTAAAATGTTATAAGCGTTTAGCGGGAAAGAAATTGTCCAAAAAATTACATATTAATTTTAAAGAAAATTAAAGAAAAAAAACTAACTTCCGTGTAAACTAAGATGGCCAAAATTTTCCGCAATCCGGATTTCGGAAAATTTATTTCCCGGAATCAGAAACTTCAGTTTCCAAATTTCGGAAAATTTCCGAAATTTGGAAAAATCAAGAACAGAAAATTCCGGAATTCAGAAAACTTCAGGAATTTTTCCAAAATTGAAAATTTCTAAATTTCGGGATTTTTCAGAATTCCGGAATTTTACGAATTCAGGAAGTTTTCCTTTTTTTAATTTCCGGATTCCAGCAAGTAAGAATTCCAGAATTGGCCATCCCTAGTGTAAACCGAAAACTTAATCCTATGTGACAACAGAAACCACATTACCTGAAAAACTGACACTAAAATTCTGGAGATTCTCATCAGGAGTTTCATGACAACACTATCATCTGACAAGTATACAGTATGGTTAATGAGGTTGAGCCCAAAATTATGATCAACTTTTGATTTTTTTTTTTTTTTTTTTTTTGTTTAACTATAGGTTAAGCATTGAAAATGAAATGTTACAGTTTAACGTCCTAAGAGTATGCCCTTTAGGCTAAGGGAGACGGATAATTGACGAAAGTGAGCGATGATGGCGGGAAAAGAATTTGTGGAATGAGAATGTTGGAGGAAACGGGAGTTCTCCAAGAAAACTCATTGACACGATGTTGTCCACTACAAAGTTACTTGGCCGGGGATCGAGCGAGGGACCACTTTCGTCTGATTCTATTATATTGAATTTCTGCAAGTGACTAGAATGTACTTATTTAACGTATAGAAATGTGATAACAATCATTTTTTTTTTTTTTAGTTCTAAACGATGCTATACAAATGTAATGGAGATTGTACAGAACGGCCATGTCGGTCCGTCTGTCTCTCTTTGTCAACAGGTATCGGAGTAAGAGACATCGAGTTGTTATTTTTCGCAATCGATTTAGCGTCCCAGAAATATGTTCCATTCCCCCCCCCCTTCCCGTTAAGAGGCCTCATCACTGCGAAATTAAAATACCGCTAATTTTACAATAATTATGTGATATCTTAAAATAGATAAAAGATAATCGAAAAGTGGAACAAGACCTCCCTAGACAATATTATTTTGCGTGAGATATCGTTATCAAGACTCACTTATGTGCTTTCAATTTCCAGCCATTTAGAAAATCGGCATTTATTTTCGCGCTTTTAAATAACTGCATATACGGAAAGCTACTAGGTAACTCGCGATAATGGTACTTCATGCAAAATAACATCGTCTAGGGAGGTCTTGATCTACTTTTCGATTATCTCTTATCAATTTGAAGATATCACATAATTATTGTAAAATTAGCGGTATTTTAATTTGGCAGTGATAGGGACTCTTAACCCTCTGTTCAAACAGGAAGTGGAAGAAAATAGACCATTTTTCAGTTTTAACGTTCATCGTCGTCATAATACAGGGGTGCCCACAGAGGGGGGCTACGACGCAAACTGCGTCATTGAAATATTTGGGGGGGTAAAAAATCTATATAAATATGTTTGAGGGGGTGTAAAAATTAATCGAAAAGAAGATTTTTTTTCATAGAAGAACACCTACAAATAGACAATTGGGGGGGTGCGTCATGAACATAAGGAGAGGTGGGCACCACTGCATAATACATACCGAGAAATAAATTTCTGCAATTGATTCAACATCTCCTTATCTCCACACGTATCTCCTTACTAAAATTGTAAGTGATAGCAATCTGTTATAAATTGTGGTTTATTTGTTTCTTTAACAATCACCAGATACAGCTCAGAGGCCATTTTATACTGGGTATCGTAACAACAACAATAACAATGGAAAAGATTTCAGAAGGTATCGGTCAGGGCCTATTTCGTAGGTACCATCCCGGCATTTGCCTGGCAGCACTGAGGAAAACCGTAGCGGAAATCGAACTCACGTTAATATAGAGCAAAATATGGTAAGATATAGTGAGAAATGACTTTTTGAAATAGATTCAGTCCTAAAAGAATAAGTTTTTTTTTTTTTTATCCTGATCTATATTTTTCTATTTAAACCAGAAGTGATGGTAATCTATGGATTCAATTCCCAACACTTATTGTCATAGTGATAAAATGGCAGTAAATAACCAGAAGTTTTTTGTTTAATATGGATTCAGTACCTCGTGGATAAATTCCATCTCTGACTGTATTCATCTATTGAAACCGGAAGTTGTTGAAATCCACTTCCGGTTTCAATATTGAATTTCCATAATTTAGAAATCTACCGTAGTTTCACACTGTGAAATGAAATCCACTTATCCTATTGTCTTATGCAAAAATTGTCACTTTTTATTTAAAAAATTCTACTTCGAGTAGTTTTTATGAAACTACCACAATTAAATTCGACAAATGATATTTTTTCGTTTAAGTCCTCTATGTACAGTCAGCGACAAAACTTTTTTCTGTTTGGTGAAATTAGTTTTGTAAATAACTTCAGAATGGAAGTACAATTTGAGTATAGTTTTCAGTGAATTAAAAAGAATAGAATTTTCTATACGTTCCAGCTATACTAGTGCTGTACAGTCAGCGACTAAAGTTCTTTCCGTTTGATTAAATTAGTTTCATAAATAACTGCAGATTGGAAGGACAATTTGAGTATAGTTTTCAGGAAATTAAAAAGAATAGAATTTTCTATACGTTCCAGCTATACTAGTGCTGTACAGTCAGCGACTAAAGTTCTTTCCGTTTGATTAAATTAGTTTCATAAATAACTTCAGAATGGAAGGACAATTTGAGTATAGTTTTCAGGAAATTAAAAAGAATAGAATTTTCTGTACTTCCCAACCATACTCCCGTTATTCCCAAAATAAATTGTACCAAATGGAAAGAGCTTTTGTCACTGACTGTACAATAGAAACCGAGTTGAAGACCTAGTACATATTATCACCCATATCCTTATTTATACACTAAATGTAAATGTTGGCTTTTCACTGACGACAATTTTTTTTTTTTTAATTCGTTAAATGTGGAGAGTTCAATGCAGAAGGACTAGAGAAAATCTGTTTCCTGCAGAACTTTTGATGTCACTCCCAAGACAGTACGTGGTATTTCCATTAACCTTGTCACATTAAACTGAAAGCCCTGCTCTTCAATCAAATTAAGCAACTTCTAGAGAAGTGTCTCGTTCAAAGTGCGCTCGAAAACCACTTTAGAAGTGTCGTCAGAGAATTTACTTCAGAACTTGATCACTTATTTTTTTGATTGACAATATGAGGGACACAGGGACTAGGTAAGGAGTACGTAGTAATGACTCATATCATAGGCCTATTTCAGTGTGACTCGGTGGTAGAGCGCTCATATGTAATGCTAGGGGCCACTGGTTTGATTTCACCCAAATAAATTTATGCTTAGCAGTGTGTGGCTTTTCTCGGGGGCTATTTTGTTTTCCCCCAAACCCTTATCCCAGCGTTTCCCAACCTTATTCAACTTGCGGCACACTACGGGTGTTACTTGGATTCTCGCGGCACACTTATAGATATTATTATATGTTAATATAAAACACAGTGGTATTTTTTCTGTGATTATTGATCTCCTTCTCACAGAGAAGAAAGCTCTATCATTGATTTTCCCCAGTGGTAATCATAATGCTTATTTTTCATTCTAATTTAAAAATAGAAAACAATTACAATGAAATATTGGACTCAGGTTTTTAGAAATACGCTTTCTTTTTAAAATCTGTATCCAACCTTCTACGAAGAAGGAAGATCACTAAATAACGAAAGAACAAACAAATCTCTTGTACTTTTAAAACACAAATGTAGGTAATTTATTGAAAGGATTGAATGATATTTTAAATTTTCAAGTTACGAAATAGTCTGCAACAATAAAGAAGCAATAATGGTCATAACAATGATAGCAAATACTTTTTTCAACATTAGAAATCTACAGAACGGTAACACGTACAGAACGGTATGAAACTTAAAATTGTAAATTCATAGTAGTAATGTGAAATACAAATACACATTTTTCCCTACGTTTTGCAACTTGATTGCTATGAAATTAATAATTTTGTTTCGATTCCTCGCGGCACACCAGCAGCCCATTCACGGCACAACGGTTGGGAAACGCTGTCTTATCCCATCAATTATGTAAAAATCATTCACTTACATTAATTATCCATCTTTATTAGGCTAAAAGCATAATCACTGGACGTAAAACTGGAAGCTTTCATTTCACTTTTTTTTTTTTTTTTGTTTGTTTGTTTTAGACTTCAAAATCTAACGGCTATGTCCGTCCGTCCGTCTGTCGACAGTTATCAGAGAGGAAAAAATAAAATAAAATGAAATCTTTTTTACCTCTCACGGTTGTGCCAGCTAGGCTAAAAGAGACTGTGATGATGAGAAATGAATGCAATGGTGGACTAAAGACAGTGGGAGGAAACGGGAGAACCCTTTGAAAACCCAACACAAAGCTCACTTGGCACGAGATGGGATCGAACCAAGGACCTCAAGCACAAGAGGTGAACGCTCTACTACTGAGCCACCGCGGTCCCAGAGAGAAAAACGGTGAGTGATATAGAGACCGGTATATTCTTGTTATCTATATATTAGCTGGTATCGATAAAAATTTCCGTATATTAACCGATGACTTGCCTCAAAAGCTTGCACTGTCTTGCAGCAGTAACTTTTAGAAGCGGCCGTCTCTCGTATTAACGAGTGTTATAAGTAAAATTATATATTCTAGATTTTAGTCATACGTTCAATATGCATATGCTGTCAACATTGTTTAATATTTGTTGTTGGTTATTTGTAGGAATGGAGCTGAGTTGTGAAAGAATAAAGCACTCGCTGTGACGCCATGAGCACGACGTCACTTCTGCCTAGCAAGCAACCGCTCAAAACGCTCAATCGAAGCCCAAATTTTCTCAGGAGCTACGTCAGCCTAGGACGCAACAATAATGGTAAGTGTTCTTTGCTTAAGTTTTGCATGCAGCCAGATTTTTTTTTATTAAGTAATAGGGACAGATATTCTTCCTTTCAAGTATATTAATGACTTTTTAACGATGAAAAAAAGATTTGATTTGACTTTTAATTTAGCGCCCCTATCAGCAACAAGTCTATATAAGACGTGGACCTACCGCTTAACGTGGAATCCAAACCATATGAGTTCCAACCAGGAATCGAACTCGAGTCTCCGTCGCAACGGTGAAGAAACCACAAATGTAGTTTTGCCGTGTATAAGTTGCATTTTTCACTTTTTACCCTTAAGATATCATGTGTAAGCCACTAGATTTGACTTGTTTGATTTGCAATTAATTATTTCTTTAGTCTTTGACGTAATATCAGCAAAACTCACAGAGAAAACAGCGATTGATTGATTAGGGGGCTTAATGGAAATATCATCTCCGAGGTTATTTGTCCTCACGTTGAAGTAAGAGAAGTCTTATGCACCTCTGCAACATAAAGATACTATTTACACAAAGAATTAGATATCTGGGCTTTCGGCATCTATGGCCATGTATGTGGGATGACGTCTCTTGCCGATCACAGTATTCGAGGGACGAGAAGGAAGAAAGGATTGGGGAAGAAATTAAGCGGCCTGGGACCTGTATGTTAGGTACCACCCCGGCATTTGCCTCGTGTGAACGAGGAAAACTCAGGAAAACCTCATTCAGTATGGATGGGTTGAAAAAGCTTTCTACACTTTTCCGACCGAGTGTCTCCACCGGGAATTGAACCTGGGACCGCTCGCACCAAAGGCGAGTGTGTGAGCGACTACGCTACGTGGGGCCACTTTAGGAAGATTAATCGTAGCTATAAGAAATAGTATCCAATATTATATCGGATTTACACATTTCATGAACCCTACTTATTGAAAAAGTAATTTTTGCATTTGTCTGCTTATTCGTCCGTTCTCCCCCGATGTATGTACACTCGCCTAGCCGTATCATTAAGCTTATCTGGACAAAATTTTAAGGTTTTACAAATTTCTCTAACCAGGGTTGACTTCAAAGTTGAACCTTGATCTGGGGATAGCTTGTATATTTCCTGAAAGGGTTTGTCGAGTAAGTTGAACAACAAGTGTCAATTTCTTGCCCGGAAGTGACCCCCACCCCTTTAGGATTGGAAATATATAGACAAACTTTACCTATATGTCCTATATATCAAAGTGATCTGCGGGACTAGTAGAATAAGAATGTAATATGCACTACTCATTTATATCCTATATTAATGAATAAAACAAAAAAAACATGATTATTTCACTATAAATATCCTATATTAGTGGACCTACAAAGTTGAGAAAATCATATCCATAATGTCCAGTCAACAGTAAGTCATTTGGTATCACAACTAATGTGACTCATTGTTATGGCTAGATATGACACATTCGGTGTACGTATTTTGGTTTCTATATTTTCCACTATTTCATCTATATACGTTATCAGATCAGTACGTTCATTATATATTTATCAACTACTTATGTAGACGAGTTGTTTGATGGGCCACACGGTACAAGAAGATTCAATAGATTTTGAGTTACTATTTAGGGATAATTAGTCGTGGTAGTAATTTAAGCTCATTTACTCGATCCGAACAGCTCTTTCTTTGTAGCTATATAAACTTGATTGGTCACCCTTGAGGGTTTAAGTCCTCTTACCACGACAAGGCCCGGGCAGTGAGAGGGAAGAAGACTCTGGCTGGATGTTGTTTTCCGGAGCTGGGCTTTTGTTTTGTCTGTATGTAGGAGTGGCTATGCAACTCACTTGTCACGGTCCTGGCAAGATGGTGCTGCCAGGACTTGGTCTTTGTTTTAAAAGTGTGAGGGTCATGTAACTCACACTGTCTCACGGTCACTCTACGGGTTGATAGTGAGGTTCACTAATATAGGATGTTTATAGTGAAATAATATTTTTTTTTTAATTTATTACCTTGATATTGGATATAATTGGGTAGTACATATTATATTCTTAATCTACTAGTCATGCGGAGTACTTCGATATATAGGATATATAGGTCAAGTTTTTGTATATATATTTCCAATCTGAAGGGGTGGGGTCACTTGTGGGCAAGGAATTGAAACCTGTTTTGGAGCTTGCTCGACAAACCATTTCAGCAAATATATAGGTTATCCCCAGATTCAAGGTTCAACTTTGGAGTTATCCCTAGTGAGAGAGAGATTTTCAAACTTTCTTCCTACGCCTAAAAATAAAGCTAGTTTAATGGAGGGTGAAAGTTGATAATTACGAATTTATAAATCAGTATATTTTATTTGACACCCTAATAACATGGTATAAGTTTTTTTTTCTGGGAAAAGATATAGAAGGGACAGTTTTCTCTTGAGAATAAGGTCTGTGTAGATAATTGGCTCAAACACAAATCAAACACTTTTGTTTGTATTTCAAAATAAATGTTTCGTTAACAACCTATAATTTGGCATAATCTCCTTCTTCTGAAACGTCCACAAGGGATAGTTTCTTCTTTGAGAATGAATTTTTTCGAACTATTTTATCAAAAATAACTCAGACGATTTTGTTCATTTTTCTTATTAATAATTCTGTAATATTTTATAATTCACTAATCACAAAAAACAAATCCACAATCTTGGGGATGAGTTTTCTTTTATATTTTCTTAAAAGGCCTTTACAATGTTTATTCGTATTTCGTAAATAAATATTTTTGTAATTATATATATATAATCATCATCATCATAATCATCATCATAAGTATTCTGCCATTATTGGCAGGTCACTTGCCGCAGCTGAGAAGCTTCCATGCTCCACGGTCCTCCGCTAACTTCTTCGTCTTCGCGTATGATCTTTCTGTTTTTATATCATCCATTAATTGTAGTCTCCTTCGCCCCCTCCCTCTCTTTCCCTCTAGGACGTCCCTCATGATACGATCTCTTCTTAGGCAATGTCCCAACCAGTTTCTCTTCCTCTTCCTAATAATATCTAAAAGTGTTTTTTTTTCTCACCCATCATTTCTAACACTCTCTCATTCGTTTTCCGCTCGACCCAACTAATTCTTTCCATTCTTCTCCACAGCCACATTTCGAAGGCTTCCAGTCGATTTTCATCACCTTTACGTAATGTCCACGTTTCCGCCCTATACAGTACAACACTCCACACGAAGCATTTTATGATTCTTTTTCTCAACTATTTATTCAAGGTTCCACAATATATATATATAAAGAGAGCGAAAAAGTTTAGTGGGGTAGCCCGTAACTTTTATTAACTCTGCTCTTAGGAAAATAGAAAACTCTCTCTACTGGTCTGGAAAATTCTGTTTCAAGCTCTTTGTAACTGGATGATCAAGGCAAGTCAAACAACTTGGGGCAAGTGGGAAGTTTATTATTGACATACAGTCGTACTGGCACAAAGCCGTTTGACCGAGAGTTTTAATTACGAGTGTGTGGGTTGCATAGAACATTAAAAAAAACTACCTCTATTTTTTACGCAATATTTAAATTTGCAAATTTACTTAGTTTAAGGAAAATCAATGACCCTTCTGTGTTACGAGTAAATCTACACCCGTGACAGCTTTTTGTCGTTGTTTTATGCAAATTCATCTGTTCAGTTTTATTCGACTGAAGACTATCTAGGCGAACTCAAACGGAAGAAAAGTGATAACGTACTTGCACAGAAATTGTTGTGAGATTAGACTGGTTCTCTGAAAAAGGTTGTTCTGATAGAATTAAAAAAAAAAAAACTGTAGGTAGAACGCCTGAATGGTATGCAGCCCACAAGATTCTAATGTAGAGTGGGAACCACTACCAATCAGGATGTGATCGAATCTTTGGGGAATATAACACGTGTATATACAGTTCTTTCTGTCTTTGTGCCTATTACGTTCCCATGCTCGTGACACAACGTTTATTTACTTATTTTTTAATTATGTAGATTTAACTCCATGGCACGAAACCTTGAAGGGTAGAAGCTGTCCATTTCAAATAGAGCGATGTATGTATGGTCAGCACATCTGTTTTGTTACTGGTTTTCTTCTACCGAATTCGTCCCTTCGTGTATTTGTGTGCGCATCTGAAATGACCTCCATATAATGTGTTAAAAATTTGCAAAAAATTGCAGCAGTTCGATTAGTCAATGTCTTCAGGTGTCACCAACAGCTTAAAATTTCAATTTTTCTTAAAAAATAAACTTTTTGTAAAAAGAAACATATTTACTTTTGAAAAATCACCTTACCCTTAGTAGTATAGAGCGTGTTTCAAAACATCGACAACGTTTGGGAGGTGATTCCTGACACCAAAATAAGACAAAAAGTATACATCAACCTGTGTGCACTAATGCTTCCTTTCAGAGTTATAGGTTGCCGAAAACATAAAAAAAAAAAAAATGAACTTTAAAGTTTCATAACTCCATGACTGTGATCTATCGTAGTCGGGTCAGGACTACACTTAGGAACTAATATGTGCAATATCCAAATATCCATGTTTCAGAACCTAAGATACTTCCGCAACAATTTTTAGAGAGGTAGTTTGTGAGTACTTTAATTTATATGCCCGTAGCCAAACTCCCTCTTTAAAAATTGTTGCGTGAGTACCTTAGGATTCTGAAACATTGATTTTTGGATAGGGCACATATTAGTTCCTAAGTAGTCTTGACCTGACTACAGAGGTCCCATAATTTTGGAGCTATGTGTCTTTGAAGTTCATTTTTTCATGTTTTCGGCAGGCTATAACTCCGAAAGGAAGCTTTTGTGCACCCAGGTTGGTCTATACTTTTTGTCTTACCTTGGTGTCAGAAATCACTTCCCAAACGTTGCCGGTGTTGTTTTGAAACACCCGGTATATACACAGGATGGTAAGAAACTATTTGAACAAACTTCGGGAGCTGATTTCCGACACCGAAACCAGCAAAAAAGTCCTCTGGAACTTTGGTTAGTGAGGGATAGCTTCGGCGATATAAGGTGCCAAAAGCGTGGAAAAATGAACTTCAAAGGGTTGTAATTCAAAAACAACGCAACGTAGAGAGTACGGTTTAGAACATGACACTCGAAGTCATGCCTGCTCGATTGAAAAATGTATATTTCAAAACTCAGCAACATGTGTGCGAGGGATTTTCGAAAGCAACGTAGGGATTACTTGCCAAATTATAGGGAATCTCTACGTTCTTTTGGGGAATCCCTCGTACACATCTTCCCGAGGTTTGAAACATACATTCAGCGTCCCTAGAACTCGTTTCACTACGAGAAAGCGGGAAATTGTTTTCGGATATGGAGTCAGCAACCCTAGAACTCGTTTCACTACGAGATAGCGGGAAATTGTTTTCGGATATGGAGTCAGCGTCCCTAGAACTCGTTTCACTACGAGATAGCGGGAAATTGTTTTCGGATATGGAGTCAGCAACCCTAGAACTTGTTTCGCTACGAGATAGCGGGAAATTGTTTTCGGATATGGAGTCAGCAACCCTAGAACTCGTTTCACTACGAGATAACGGGAAATTGTTTTCGGATATGGAGTCAGCAACCCTAGAACTCGTTTCGCTACGAGATAGCGGGAAATTGTTTTCGGATATGGAGTCAGCAACCCTAGAACTCGTTTCACTACGAGAAAGCGGGAAATTGTTTTCGGATGTGGAGTCAGCAACCCTAGAACTCGTTTCGCTACGAGATAGCGGGAAATTGTTTTCGGATATGGAGTCAGCAACCCTAGAACTCGTTTCACTACGAGATAGCGGGAAATTGTTTTCGGATATGGAGTCAGCAACCCTAGAACTCGTTTCACTACGAGTTAGCGGGAAATTGTTTTCGGATATGGAGTCAGCAACCCTAGAACTCGTTTCACTACGAGATAGCGGGAAATTGTTTTCGGATATGGAGTCAGCAACCCTAGAACTCGTTTCGCTACGAGATAGCGGGAAATTGTTTTCTCATATGGATTCAGCGTCCCTAGAACTCGTTTCGCTACGAGATAGCAGGAAATTGTTTTCGGATATGGAGTCAGCAACCCTAGAACTCGTTTCACTACGAGATAGCGGGAAATTGTTTTCGGATATGGAGTCAGCGTCCCTAGAACTCGTTTCGCTACGAGATAGCGGGAATTTGTTTTCGGATATGGAGTCAGCAACCCTAGAACTCGTTTCGCTGCGAGATAGCGGGAAATTGTTTTCGTATATGGAGTCAGCGTCCCTAGAACTCGTTTCGCTACGAGATAGCGGGAAAAGGTTTTCTGATATGGTTTCAGCGTCCCTAGAACTCGTTTCGCTACGAGATAGCGGGAAATTGTTTACGGATATGGAGTCAGCAACCCTAGAACTCGTTTCACTACGAGATAGCGGGAAATTGTTTTCGGATATGGAGTCAGCAACCCTCGAACTCGTTTCGCTACGAGATAGCGGGAAATTGTTTTCGGATATGGACTCAGCAACCCTAGAACTCGTTTCGCTACGAGATAGCGGGAAATTGTTTTCGGATATGGAGTCAGCAACCCTAGAACTCGTTTCGCTACGAGATAGCGGGAAATTGTTTTCGGATATGGAGTCAGCAACCCTAGAACTCATTTCGCTACGAGATAGCGGGAAAAGGTTTTCTGATATGGATTCAGCGTCCCTAGAACTCGTTTCACCTCCGGCCTTATTCCTCTATGGAAAACGGAAGTGATATTTCTACCGTCTGTAGTACTTCGGTTTTAGCTTCGAAATCTACCGTAGTTTTAGAATGTAAACAAAACACACTTGTTTACATAATTTGTTGGTAGTTTTCGAAGGTTTTCTATTCCCGGTGGGGACACTCGGTCGAAAAAAAGTGTAACTAACTTTCTCAGACCAGCCATCCCGAGTGAGGTTTTCCTGGGTATTCTCCATTCACAGCAGAAATGAAATAAAATGAAATCTTTCATTTTATGTTCCACGGTTACGCTGTGTAGGCTAAAGGAGATGATGACGATGAGAAATGAATGAAATGGTGGAAATGAAGAAAATGGGAGAAAACGGGAGAACTCCGAGAAAACCCACGTACACGGTGTTTGTCCACCACAACTTGGCGCAATCTGGGATCGAACCAGGGATCCCAGGCACCAGAGGTGCATGCTTTATCACTGAGCCACCACGGCCCCCTCATTCACAGCAGAGAAATGCCGGAATGGTACCTAACGTAGTGGTCCCAGGCCACTTCCTTCCTTTCCCATTCCTTTCTGTGATCAACCGAGGGAAGTCATCGCTCATACGTAACGGGCTAATATAGCAACATATGCCGAAACCCCAGAAATTTAATCCTAATTCAAATGTTTCATTTAATTTATACAAAAATATGTTATCTACGTATTACTGCATAGCTCATTTCTATCCAACTAACTCCTTAACACTTTCGCCTATTAAATTACTCATTCCTTTATTAAGAGTTTAACGTCCCTTTCCAACGCCAAGGTTATATAAGATGTGGACCTACAGTTTTAACGTAAAACCTGAACCACATGACTTCCCGCCGGAAATCGAACTTGATTCTCTAGTTGTTGAATTACACTCGTCAGTTAGTTTCCTTAAAAATCTGCGAAATCATTCAGTATTTCTGGTTGTGTTCTTCCCACCATTTCTTAATATTAACCCATTTAAGCCCACTATTCCCAAATAGGAACAATTTATTTTTCTTACCTTTTTGTTAGTGGATTATTATTTGTTATGGATTTATTTCGTTGTTTACAATAAGGACCTGGTACAGGTCCATCTGGTACCACTAAAATCCTTAAAATATATTAAATGAGGTCAGAATCAATAAGTTTAGAAAGAATTACGAAATTCTGAGACATAAAAAGAAAATAAGTTGGGCTTAAATGGGTTAAAAAATGAAATGAAATATTTCAGCTTAACGTCCCACGATTATGCCCGTTAGCCTAAGGGAGACGTTAACTAAAGCAAGTGAATAATGATGGAAAGAATGGTAGAATGGGAATATAGGAGGAAACGGGAGTACCCTGAGAAAACCCACGGACACGATGTTGATTTCTTGATATAAAAATTTACTGCCGGCTCCAGTTAAAATAGTATTTCTGTGTGTGTACTAGTTCTTGTTTATCATATTTCATTTCCATAATGCTTCGATACTAAGATTTAAAAAAGTAAGTATTAATTTTGAGTAATGGAATACAGTAAAATAATAATCTGTGTTATAGTTAAATTTGGACGATTTTTGAGACACCAGAGGAGAGTTAAAAAAAAAAAGTGGTATAAATATTTTGCGCTACGACTGAGTAAAAAAAAAAAAATGCAATTTCCTGTCAGAATGCAAGAGAGAACCGAAAAAACAAACAGTTTTTCCCTCCCTTAAATGTCAAAGGTTGCAACTAAGATATTCCTTTCTATATTTTTAAGTGGAAATATCGTAAAAATATTACTTTTGCGGGCGACAAAATTGGACGTAATACGACGAGTCAGAAAATGCACATTTTTTTCTTTTTTTTTTTTTCCCTATATGTATCTTGTAACCACCAATACACTCTAAAGATTTACTGTAGGTTATAAAAATGTTATTTTTTCTGCCCCGTAGTTTTATCTGGATGCATGTGTACACAACTCCGCTCAGATCTTAAGTATATGTATAAACTCGACGAATAAATTCTGTCGACGACAATTCACGATTTATTGTAATATGTTTTTTTTTTTTTCTATAAAGCGAAAGGCAGCCTGAGACCAGAAAATTTTACGAGTGAAGAAACAAGAAACATCCAAGTAAAAGTAAAAGTTATTGAAAGCTTTTTAATTGATTATTTCTTTCAGATTTTTTTAGAGTACTGTTGTACAGTCATGAAAAATATGAATTTCATTATTATTATCTTTATTATTATTATTATTATTATTATTATTATTATTATTATTATTATTATTATTATTATTATTATTATTATTATTATTATTATTATTATATCGCTAATATCAATTACCCGCGTCGCTGGATTAAAATAAGAAAGCATAGTAATGTGTTCCATTAGTTAGTCACTTTTTACTATTACTGGCTGAAGCGCTCTCTGATATCGGTCATTTTCGACCATTTTTATAATATATCCCCCTCCCTTAAGTTGTAGGGCTGAATTTGGATTTAAACGGCATCGGAAGTGTCACTGTTCATTTCAGCGACCCCGAAAACTATGGATTCGGCACTAATATTGGTCATTTTCGAATATATCCACCTCCCCTTCTAAGTTACACCGTCAAAGTGAAATGATAAAAACTGATCCCAGACCCGAACTTCGTTTATATTGAAAATTTGATCGAAATTGGTCGGGTGGTTCAAGAGTTATTAACTTACAAACATAGGTACTTTCGTTTTAATTTATATAGATTTTAAACAGAAAATTTGGTATGGCTAATACGCGTGTCTTCTGTATGCGTGGGCCTGGGTTCAGTTCGAGCTGGAAGTATTAGCTCTTTCATATACAAAACCGAGTAATGGTTCGGACCCAACTTTAAAAAAAAGTAGGTCCTGTCTCATAGAAACTCTCTGCTGAAACGAGTTGCTCAACTCCAACAAACAAATGAACAAAAGAATGATGGAGGTTATAGTTTTTAAATCATGGCCCTTTATGAGCCTGAGCCTCTCCAACGCCATCTGCTAGCAACCGGATGAACTAAGTCCATTCTAGCGACTAACACGTGGTCAGTGCGCTGCGTCGCCTTATCTCTAACAGGCGTATCTGGCGCTTTCCACAAAATGGCGGTCAGCCTTTTATTCACGTGACTCCCAATTTTGCCTCATGACGCTCGGTGGACGCCGAAAATTGGGAAGCACTGTTCAGGAATCGAACCCGGAACTATGCGAATGTAAGTCGAACGCTCTAACCACTGGACTACCGCTGGTTTAAACTAAGTGTTTGGGGGGAAAAAAACTTGGTTTAAACTAGCCAACTCTGAATTGAAAGGTGGTTTAAACCAAAAATAAATAAATAAATAAATAAATTTGAAAGCAATAATACCATAAGCTGTTTGTACTTGTTATTGCTTGAATTTACAAAAAATACTAAAATTATCGTAAAAATATTTTTTATCTGTAATACACTTTGACATTTTTTTACTATTTCAAAAATACCAAATCATATCGCAAAATTCTCTCTGTCTTCTTTACTGGGAAGGGGATCAGCGAAACATGACGTCACAGTTGTATGTAGTATTACCACTATATGAGCAATACCATTTTGGGAATGCTGCAATGAGATAGGGCAGAGTAAAACATCAACCAAAGAGAAACGAATCGACGTCAAGCGATTTTTTTTTATGTATCTACCTGTTTGAAAATTTCAACGCATTCCCTCATTACTGTCTTGTTTAAGGCTAGTGTAAAGCCACAAAAAGTTTTTTTCTGTAATAACAGATGGCGTTGCTTTCACCATATTTTTCAATGTATATTAACAGTACAACAAATGACAAATATTTTGTATGAATATTGAATTATATTTTTCGCTCCCAGTCTATTTGAACATAATGATTGTACGCATCAATTGTTCCTTGCAGATTTTCAAAGTTGTGACTCATTCATTGTTGAGTTCAACTAATTGTTGCAGAGAAATTCGATGCCTCTCCCATTATCGCTTGTTCTAAGACAGTGAAAATTCTGTCATTTAATACAGAATAAGGTAATCTATGATTTTCAAAGTGAAGATTTTGCTACATTTTGACTTTTCCATTGTTGTTAGCTTTAATTGTTGTAGAGGAATGCGATGCCTCTCCCATTATCGTTTGTACTAAGACAATGAAATTCTGTCATTTAGTACGGACGGCTCTTGTAGAAGTGTAAACTATGGAAATGTGCTTTTGAAACCGTCGTATGTCTCTCTCCATTATGGAAGAGATGCAAACGAATCAAGCCTGCATGGAACGCTTCTTCCAAAGCCTCAAACAAGCCGTAATTAAACCTAAACTAAACATGTTTATTATCCCGTCAAATGAGCTTCAGAAGTTGTGGTCAAACTCCACTTTATTGATCTCTCCCTATGACATAAACCAGTTCTCAGAATTCGTGTCCCTGTGCGTTGCGTATAAAGCAGAGCGCGTTGGGAAGAGAAAATCTCTCTGGAATTTGGATGTCAATACGCTTTGTCTTTGACGACGAAGCCACAGAACGATGTTATAATGTGGGGAAATATTCGCTAGGGGAATGTGTATTACGAAAGCAGATATAGATGTTCTCAGAAGTATTGAACTTTTCTAAAACCATGTCAAAACATACGATTATCTAACAACATTAATTAGTTAACAAAATTGATAGCGGAACAGGCGTAGGCGAATGGTTGGCGTTTTTTTTTTTTTTAAGATTGAGAGATTCCCCCTTAGCTAACGTGTGTTCCTGTTTCGCAGAAAGGGGTACAAACTGGTTTTTCACGCTCAGCGTTACCATGTTTCGAACAGAAAAATAATCCTATGCATGTGTTCCTGTTTCGTAGAATGAGATATTTTATTATTATTATTATTATTATTATTATTATTATTATTATTATTATTATTATTATTATTATTTTACATAAGTTTGTGAAAAGCAAGCCTGTAATACGCCAGAAATACGCGGATATTTGTATTATATGTTGAGAAATTGAAAGTGAAAGGAACGAAAAGATAGTAATGGATGGAACACTTAAAATTTATCCAGTTTATTTTCATAGTTATATACATTGCATGAAAAGTATTTCGGACATTTTTTCTGCTTGTTGTAAACTAAAAGTCAGTCATTATACATGCCCATGCTTCAGTAAATTAAGAAACAAGCTGAAGATTGTTGCTTCCAGTTTCGAGTGCAAGAATTTATGATTGACTTTGAACAAGCGGCCATAAATGCTACAAGAGAAACATTTCAGCAAGCCACATTGCGCATTTGTTTGTTTCATTTTACCCAATCTATATGGAGAAAGGTACAAGATTTTGGGATGGTTCTAATTTACAAAGCTGATAATGAGATGAGGAAATAGATTAGGAGAGCAGATGTATTTCCAGTTCCTACTCTTGAAGACATTCCTCCTAATGCATTTCGATATATACGACAAGACGATGCACCCGACATCCCGGAGGCACAGGTTTTCCTAGACTACTTGGCGGACACTTATGTTGATGAACTGAATGCAATCTTTCACCTGTAAATACAACAAAATTTGAAAGTTTGCTTTTTTATTGTATTGTTATTTGACTCCTTACGTTGTACTAATTATATTTTTATTGATATTTGAGAGCGATAAGAAACAAATTTGATAAAACAGCGAAAACAGCGAACAACAGCGAAAAAAGCACAAACAATGCCGAGGTTTAGTTTCAAGTTTAACAGGAAGTAGATATAAATTATCCCTATATATTACAGATTCATTCTACTTTTGAAGCAAGAACAATCCGAGAATGCGGCTGCTGCAAGCAGGAAATTTAACTTTGCGGAGAAGATTGTGGAGACGTTTAGACAGTCGTACTCGGGTTCTTAAGAGTCTTCATCCCGGCGAAATTAAAATACCGCTAATTTTACAGTAATTATGTGATATCTTCAAGTAGATAAAAGAAATCAAGATATGGAACAAGAGCGCCCTAGACAATATTATTTTGCGTGAGGTACCGTTATCACAAGTCACCTAATAGCTTTCCGTTTTCAGCTGTTTAGAAACGCGAAAATAAATGCCGATTTTCAAAATGGCTCGAAATCGAAAGCAGATAAGTGAGTCGTGATAACGGCTTCTCATGTAAAATAATATTGTCTAGGACGCTCTTGTTCCACATTTCGATTCTCTTTTATCTATTTGAAGATATCACATAATTACTGTAAAATTAGCGGTATTTTAATTTCGACGGGACGAAGACTCTTAAGTGTAAGTTAGGTGTGACGAGGTTGGCCTTATTCGGTACTTTAATACAGTATCTCATTGCATTCATTTGGATAGTTGAAATTACAATCCAATGAAGACAAAGTGATTCTAAGACTTGCACCTGTATACTAAATTTTTTAAGGTTCATACCATTATTGTTCAATGCAAATGATTCTTTTTATTTTGTGTGTCTGTGTGTTTGTAATTTGTTCTTGTTGCAGTAAATTATGATTGCACTTGTGCGACAAGGATTTATTGTAAGCCGCTTCTCTTTAGATTTATGGTCGTGTTTTGTTCCTTTCGCCAAATATTTCAAATATTGAGGTGCGACCAAAAGTCTTCATGCGATTCTGTGAAACAGAAATGGTTAAATTTGGCAACGTTGCATTCTGCGAAAGAGGAAGTAACCGAGACTGAACCTCATGCTGGCATTTTTTTGAAAAGGTTTTCTTTATTTTCACCAGCTGAATACTGGGATAGTATTTTCTAAATATTTGACCTGTTCGACTTACTTCCATAACCTGCTGGGAAGGAAATGGTCATCCCACTCTCGTTAAGCCTACAAGGCATAACCATGAACCATATAAGTACCAATTTAATTTTACAACGTTAGGATGATCTTCATGGGCAAGGACGTTGAAAAAGGATGCCAGCTATACGACGCGATTCGATTCAGTTGCCTCTAAGCTTTTGCAAAGCGTAGATCGCGCTCGGAATGAACAATTGTTTTGTAGTATTGTGAGAAATCAAGGATGAGCTCACAATTGAACAGCGGTATACTATCAAGTTTTGTGTGAAACTGAAAGATTAATTGCTCGTTATGAGACTATGGAAGTTTGCAAGTACGGTTGCAGACTTCCAGACGGCATATGAAGCATGGCAGAAGCGCTGCAACGATGCATTGAAGCAAAAGGTATTATTTAAAAATAAATAAATAAATAACCCATTGTAGACATATCTACAATAAACTGTTTTTCGAGTATATAGCCATAATAGTTTGCGAAACGTGGTCGCTTACTCTGAGGGAAGAACGTAGACTGAAAGTATTTGAGAACAAGATCCTGAGATGAATATTCGGACCCAAGAGGAACGGGAATGGGGAATGGCGGAAACATCATAACGAGGAACTACATAATTTATACGGTTTACCAAACATTGTTAGGGTCATTAAGTCTAGAAGGCTTAGGTGGACAAGTCATGTAGCTAGGATGGAAGAAAGTAGAAAGGCTTTCAAAGTCTTGACTGGAAGACCAATCGGGAAAACGGCCATTAGAAAGACCTAGGAGCAGAGTGAAATAATATACAGGCATATGATAAGACACTCCTAATTAATATCCGAGTAGAAAAATATCCTAAAGTGATTTTTCGTGCTAAAATATAAAAATACTTTGTATCACTTATGATACATTATGCATCAACAGTTCATGATCCTCTCTCGTACAAAATCAAATTATAGCATACGTAAAAACAATTAGGAAACTGACTTCATGAACTTGGAATTTTTGCAACTTCGAAACTATTCTTTGTCCTTCAGAGTAGACGACCCATAAACTCTTCTATTCTCACTTTCGCCAAGCACGCGCACCACTTCTTTCTCTCTGTACTGAAGCAACATTTTCCCGACATCTACCGGATATATGGTGAACAATGTGCTCAGGAGAAATGTCAGATATGATACAATATGTATTTGTGATACAGCTCACGACCTGAACATTAATACTAGCCATAATTTATTTTGTATCAAATATGATACAATATGCATTGTAGGGTTAAGATGGATCTCGCAGAAATAGGAATACAAAGTAGAAACTGGATCCAGTTGGCTAAGCATAGAAGCCAGTGGAGAGCTTTTGTGAACGTGGCATTGAACCTGCGGGCTCCGTAGGCCATAGAGTCAGTCAGTCAGTCAGTCAGCCCCAATAGTTTTTGGATAGATTCTGTTTTTCATTCTTCTCATACCCTCATTTCGAAAACACCTAATTTTCGTATTGTCCAATTTATGTCCCGTAAAATACAATACTCAGAACGAAACATTGTGTGTGTGTGTATTTCTTAACTCTTTCAGATATAGAGTTTTCTTGCTATACTTTTTTTTGTGTGTCATTCGTATTCATTCATTCTTTCTTTCACAGATTTTATTCATTCATTCTTTCTTCCTCGGATACATGATTGTTCTTTAACAAACTGAATCATTAACTATAATAATAATAATAATAACGGAAAAGGAAATGAAAAAAAGAAAGTCAGTCAAGACTCAGGCTATTTAAAGATGCCATTCCGATATTTACCTGGTGAAGCTTGAGAAACCCTTAAAATCCTCAATGAAAATGGCAGGGCACTGGATTCAAACACAGATTGTCACGATTGCAAAGATAAAACCTCGGGTTGTTCAATGTCGTTTGTAGAATCCTTGAAAATAGAAAAAAAATATATGGAAAATATTATAAACAAAAGAAGGAAGTGTTGCGAATGCGAAAGGATTACAGGAGGTAGTTTGAGAAAATTGTAATGCTCTGAGAGGATTCTCTGTCTGTGACTAAAATCTTCGCGTGGGTGCTAGGTAAGTCTTAGCATTTTGTTGCACATGGAGAATACAGTTCAGCGCCTAATCTCAATTCTCGTAGCGACGGAGGAAGAGTAGACGTGGAATTGCGAAAGAGACGTTCTCTTTGTTTTTACAGAAAGTTTTGTAGCTAATTATCCTAATGGATGGGAGGCTTAGGCCAAAGTCCTATCTTGCTGTTTGGACGGATTAAGAACCGTGACACAAACTGCCACATGGATAAAGATGGCAAAGATTTCTTTTCTTTTAATCTTGACGGCTTTAGAGAGGTATTATTTTTTGTCTCTCCTAAGATTTTCGCGTACTTTAGTAAACGTCATGTATTTAAGACAGTCAAGTGAATTTGTGTCTTATTTCCTTGAATAAAGTTACAGATATTCTAGTTTATTTGTGACTGTTTTTTATTGCTATTTGACTACTAAATGTCGTGGGTTTGAGACGTGGATCTATAGCTTAAAATCCAAACCAAATGAACTTCTAGTGGCGGCTGTGCATCATCATTATAGGTATTCTACCAGTATTGCGAGATCACTTGCTGCAAACTGAAAAACTTGCATGCACCATGGTCTTCAGTTAACCTATTTACCTTCACGTAAGAGTTTCCTGTTTTAATACCGTCCATCAAATATAATCACTATAGATATTGTGTCAATGTTGGCAAATAACTTGCCGCATACTGAGAAATTTGCATGCACCACGTCTTCAACTTCACGACAGAATTTTCAGTTTTAATACCATCCATCACGTATCATCGTTATAGGTATTCTACCACTATTGGCAGATCGTTTGTCTCAAACTGAGAAACTTGTATGCACCACTGCCTTAAGCCCGGAAGCTAAATACACCACTGCCTATAATCCATGGGGTTTTAAAGGAGATTGCACACATTCACTTAAGAAGCTGCTGTTCGTGTCCCAATGGCCTTACATTCATGGTTTATACATCATTCTGTTTAAAATGAATCAGGTTTCGAATAATGCCATTTCCCTGATGGAAAGTTTGAGGATTTTGGGGCTAATTTTCAAGAAAATGATTTTCATGTAACATATTTTGGCGTCCGTAGCGGTAAAAACTATTCAAGTTTGGGTATTCAACTTTAGAGCAACAGGTTCTGCACTGAGAAAAAAATCGACTGGCTCACCTGTTTTAAGAGGCCTCATCCCGGCGAAATTAAAACACCGCTAATTTTATAGTAATCATATGATATCTTCAAATAGATAAAAGATAATCGAAATGTGGAACAAGAGCGCCCTAGACAATATAATTTTACATAAGATACCGTTATCACGACTCACTTATCTGCTTTCGATTTCGAGCCATTTTGAAATTCGGCATTTATTTTCGCGTTTCTAAACTGCTGAAAACGGAAAGTTACTAGGTGACTTGTGATAACGGTACCTCAAGCAAAATAATATTGTCTATTGCGCTCTTGTTCCATATTTCAATTATCTTTTATCTATTTGAAGATATCACATAATTACTGTAAAATTAGCGGTATTTTAATTTCGCCGGGATGAGGTCTCTTAAGTGCTGAACGCTTTGGAGATTGCTGGATGGACGTTCTCACACGCGCCACATTTTCCGGGGTTGTTACGGTCAGAGGTCACCCAGGCGATTTTTTTCTCAAGTGAAGAACTTGTTGCTCTAAAGTTTTAATACCCAAACTTGAATATTTTTTTTTCTATCCGGAACAGAATTATGTCGGTCAAATCCGAACCAAATTGCGAAATGACCGCTGAGTAGTAATGACGGAAGCACCATTACAAATATACATCTCCAGAGCAAACGCACAGTGCTCACTACGCCACGCCATTGCGACTACTGAAAATGGCACATATACTGCTATCGATCGGTACCCTCTCTGCCGCCGTATTCCCACCACAACTCACACAGCGTCCTCTTCAAATACGGGAGGTCTTTTTGCTAGACCCTGTATATCACATGTTCTGTTCGATATTTTCAAAAGAAAAACTTTTTTTTTTTTTTTTTTTTTTAAAGAAAAGTCCTGTTCGTATGCTAATTATCGTTGGTTCATGATTTGTATATCGTTGTTTTCAAAATGAGAAATCTTTCGAATGATTCGGTACACATGTGTCACGACCCATAAATTTCCAAGAAATTCTGGAACTTTATCTAAATTTTCGTGATTTTTAAAACAATATTTTGCTCCTCCTATCGGGGCCCCAGGAGTCGGTAGGGTATCAGTTGGCCAAGTATTATTGAAATACTGTTAGTACTTATGAAGACGTAGGTTTTGCAACCAAAGGCAACTGTTTTTTTCTATGTTCTATATAAATAAAAAAGAAAGTGACTATGTTTGTAACTTAACTGTTGAACCACCCGATCGATCTCCATCAAATTTGCCACATTGATGAGGTTCGGACCTGAATTTTTTTTTTTTTTTAAGCATTTCACTTTCACAGTACAACTTAGAATAGGGAGAGATATTTAAAAGTGATCGAAAATGACCGATATTAGTGCCAAATTCATAATTTTCTAGGTCGCTGAGATGAACAGTGACACTTCCGATATCTTGTAACCCTTTTAGGATTTTTGGTAACTTTTGTTACCATGGCGTAGCAAGGGTGCCCGTCAGGAGGGGCAAGGTGGGGCGATCGCTCCCCCCTAGAGGAAAGTGTGCTTCGAAAGATCGAAATCCCAATAGAATTTTTAGAACAGTTACCGCAAAATTTGAAACTATATTTGAAATGTAGCTTATACTTGCCCCCCTCTGGAAACCACAACAAGGGCGCCCTTGTGGCGTAGTATCTTCTTTGACAGCTTTTTAAGGTTTTATAACAGGTATTTAAGCCGTTTTTTATTGGTCAGATCAAGGATGGACCAAAGAGCACCCCTGATGCATTTTTGAACCGGATGGTTAACTTGGCGATGCCAAGAGGGGACGCAAGGGCATGACTATTTTGTAAGGCAAATTAAAAAAAAAAAAAAAACTTTTGTTTTCAAGATATCAGATTGAAACTTTGCATACGGATTGTGTGTACCTTTGGGTATTTTTGCAGTTTTTTAAAGGTCCTTACGTGAAACCGGAGGCGTTCCCGAGGGGCGCAAGTGTTCCGATGGGACGATTTTTTCAGAAAAATTCCGGATTTTCCCGAGTTTTCGATTTAGGTGTATGATACGGGTATGTGAGTGGTACCGTTGGAAAGGGAAGAAAATGGCGTTTGAATTATGACTCTAGGCCAAATAGTAATGACGCAGTAATTTTTTATAATTTGTATATATATGTGTGTATATAGGACCTAAATTCAGACTTTCAACATTTTTTTCCGCCCTTTGTTTTCAAGATACAACATTGAAATTTTGCACACCTATTATGTATATATCAATCTATTCTAAAAAAAAAAAAAAAAAAAAATCTACGTGAACCCAGGCCCGGGCCCGAGGATTTTAATTGTACTGTATATGATAGCCTGTAACTCTATGTGTACGAAGAGTAGGTAACCTATTTTACTTACAGTGTAATTAACGTGAAGTAAAAAATAGTCAACTGGCATTATTTCTTCGTGATGCACATGCTGAATTACAGGATTTAAAAGGGTTAACGCGTTCATTATTTTATGTGGGATCACTACTATGCTTTAAATGATTGGTTATCTCGTTGTTTCATAATTTTTCCTCTCCAATTGAGATTAAAGTCATCTTCCATTTAGAGAACATTTTCTCAAATAGTTCATGAAAAGAACTTTTTCTTCAAAGAATGAAATCTTGTTTTCTCAGCATTCTTTGCTGCTATTTTTTCGGCGAGATTACTTATAGAGAGAGAGATTTCCTACGGCAAACTGCAAGGAGGAGTAATTTCCTAGGAAGTGCCGAGGGGGATAAGAGAGAGAGAGAGAGAGAAAGAAAGAAAGAGAGAGAGAGAGAAAAAAAAGAAAGAAAGAAAGAGAGAGAGAGAGAGAAAATAGTCCCAAACTCCTCGGAGAGTTTCCAACTATAGAAGCTGTTGATAAGGAAAAAGAAGCGTGAGGGTGGTGGGGGAGCAGAACGTTGCTGGAAACCATTTGCTTCAACGTTCTTCAGTTTCATGGCTCTTGACTGCTTACTACACATCTCGACTCTTGTCACACTTTTATTGGCTTCACAGCTCACAAGGGATTCTGGGCCTGTCAGAAGGTTTCTACTTACATGATATGTGTGGTCAGCACGTCGAGTTCCCACACCGATACTTCACGCTTTTCCTTTTTCGACTGGTTCGCAATTTGTCGAAGAATGCAAGGTTAAAAGCTAGGAAATCCTTGGAGAGAATCCTTACAGCAAAGGGCAAATTTTTCATCAGTAATACATATACAATGTCTGTGCGGAAAGTAAGGTTAGAACGGCTAGTTTTCATCCCAAAAATATGTATTTGACAATTACTATACGTATTTAAGTGATAGACAGGTTATTTTTTAAATATAATTGCCGTCATAATATTTAATACTTTCGACAAAGTGAAAACTTTCAGATATCTAGGATCAATTACATCAATTGTGCAATTTTGGATCAACCACACCAAAATTACAGCTCACACATGACGAGAAGAACCCTAGCAGAAGTAGTGTGACGTAGGTATGGGCTCGCCCACTTTTCGCACGGGGGTTTCAAATGACAACACCGAAATAGCACACACATAACTACCCGGAGCAGCAGACGACATTTAAGTATAGACCGCACCTCAAAAAACCAAAATGGACTTGACCGCGTCGTTGACCTTTCCCCGCTTCCCCTGTTTTAGGATTCTTCTCGTCATCTGTGAGCTGTATATCCACGAAGAAATTAAATGTCGACTTAAAGCAGGAAATTCGTGCTATTATTCATCTCAGAATCTTTTGTCATCGCGAATTCTGCCGCAAAATTTGAAGGTTAAAATATATAAAACTATAATCATGCCTGTTGTTCTGTATGGTTGCGAAAGAGGGTCGCTTACTTTAAGGGAAGAACATAGACCGGAAGTGTTTGAGAATAAAATCCTGAGACGAATATTCGGACCCAAGAGGAACGGGAATGGCGAATAACGGAAATTTCATAACGAGGAATTGCATAATTTATACCGTTCACCAAACATTTTTAGGGTCATCAAATCTAGGAGGCTCAGGTCATGTTGCCAGAATGGAAGAAAGTAGGAATATTTTCAAAGTTTTAACTGGAAATCCAATCGGAAAACGTCCTTTAGGAAGACCTAGGCGCAGATGGGAGGATAATATTAAAATGGATCTCGCAGAAACATGAATCCAGTTTTCCTAGGATAGAAGTCAATGGAGAGCTTTTGTGAATGCGGTATTGAACCTTGGAGTTCCATAGGCCATAGAGTACGACCAGCTCGGGAGAGTAATACTCCCGGAAGTACGTTTTTTTCGCGCGTTACTCTAGCCAGCTGTTTTACGCGCTATCCTAGCCAGTTGTTTTAAGTTGGTCACAAAATCTATATCATGGAGTACAAGGGGAACAAAACGAGTCTTATATCATGGAGTGCAAGGGGAACACAACGAGCTCTGCGGGGCTTCTAACCCGTTCCTACTACTACTACTACTACTTATCTATACAAAAGTAAGTAAATCACATTTTTGAGTATTATGTTCGTATTATTTTAATTTCAAAAGTGTTATAAAAATGTAAAAAAAAAAAAAAAAAAAAGTAATAAACTTTCCTCGGGCCGGGTTTGAACTCACGCCAAAAGAGATTTTCGTTACTGACATATAGCGCTAGCTCACTCGGCCACGAGGACCGACAATAACAATTCTTTGAATTCTCCTATTTGAATGCAACGTGGCAAGACATAGATAACGCCAACCAATCAGAACTGTGTTTCTCGTTCCTACTTCCGGGAGCATTACTCTCCTGAGCTAGTCCTCATAGAGTTAGCTTCACTGTTGCGGAAGAAATCGCCCTTCATTGATTTTAGCTAATTAAGGTCTACTTCCATCCCGAGTTTGACAGAGGTCACATGTGTGTACACTAAGCTCAAATCGTTACCTTGATAGCCCATATTTTGGAAATCAAGGGTCCGCACATGAAAGTATTTCACATGCTTACTAATGAGATCAAGGCCTAATACCTTGTTAAGTTTAAAGAAGATAGGATGACTTCTTCTGACGACTGTCATTTGTTTTAGTTTAACTATTATGCATCGAAGCTAAGGAGACGGTAATAAAGGGGTAAATGATAATGATAACCAATGATATTATTCTGATTTTTAAAACTCTCTGATTTTTTAAACCCTAAGAGAGAGAGCAGATGGATAGATATAACTCTCTTAGGAAACAATGTAGATAAAAGCAGATCTTTTACTGGATACCTCAAGTGACAAGTAAAGACCTACACATCATCCTAATACAAGGTGGTGTGACGAAATTAGGTAGCATTGCGAATATCATGGAAATAAATTATCCAAGATAGATGTTTTTTTTTTTTATAAAGTATTGGAAAGATCTTAATCCAGCAATGGATCGATAATCTTCTATCTATATATATAAAAGAGAACGTACAAATCCTTTGTTAGCTCATCACGCTAATACGGCTGAACCAATTTCTTTCATTTTTGGGGGGTTATTAAGATTTGGACCCTAGATGGTTTTTATCATATCACTTTAATTTTCAATTACCAGTGTCTTGAGATAATTGACCATTCAAGTGTCCATAACGTACAAATCCTTTGTTAGCTCATCATAGCTAAATCTAACCGTATTTATATGCAACCCACATGACCGTGTCACTCGGCGGGTTAACATAAATGACAGGCGATATAATGTTAACATTTACTCCAATCTTCTATGGTTTTTATCATATCACTTGAAAGCGAAAAAGTAAAAATTATCTAAGTAACAAAGTTTATTGCGTTCCAGGGTGACCGCAGCGAAGCGGGGTGAACGCTGCTAGTTGTTGATAATGGTATTGCGCGTTTCAAATATAGATAATTCTCACCACTACACTCATGTGATCCCAACTCTCATTCTTGATATGTGAGCACTTGAGATTAAGAAAAAAAAAACACTTATATCTTGTTCTGAGAGATGTTATGTTTAACCCTGTAAATGTAAGAATTTCTAAAAAACAAAGATGGTTAAACTAGAATTTACTGTTCCTGTGTATAACGGTAAAATTTACTGTTATATATGGGTCTAACAAACGGTTCTGCGAATTTGAAATGTTTTAACAACTGGTCCTAGCAAACCGGCTGAATAGCACCACTGATGATAACATGAAGAAAATTGGAGGAAACCAGAACACACTGAGAAAGTCTACGCACACGGCGTTTGTCCACCACAAAACTTACTGAACTGGAGGTGAGAGAAAACCAGAAATCTCACACATCAAAAGCAAGTGTACCATCACTGAGCCATCTCGAACGTCATATTGTTGTATTTTTTTTTTAACTGCCAGAGTCAAAAGAAGAACGGAATGAAAAACAAAAAAATGGAATCATTTGTTCAATCATTTCGCGATGAATGATGTTTTGAATAAATGTTAATGAGTGTAAATGTTATCAAGATAGTGGATTAAGAGCAAAGAAAAGAAATTCAAATATGCCCCCCCCCCTTTGGAGTTTTAAAACCTCATGCACTTCCCGGCCCCACATCTCGGAGCCATATCGTGGTTCATGCTCAATGTGGGTTTCAAGAATATTCATCCACCGTGTAATTGAAAGACCCTTCTGGGGAAATCTGAAATTACAGTTCTTGGAAGTTTCAATAGTTTAGGTAAGGGTTTCTCAACCTGGGGATCGCGAGAGGGCTTCATGTGGATCGCGAAGATAAGCGGAAGAGATAAATATTAACTAGAATCTAATACCGGAAAATATTTTTTATATTATTTTGAGTTTTGTTCTGATAGTCGTTTTTATTTTTATACATACTGTTAAGAACAAGAAGAAATAGATCTACTAAATGTTTTCAACAAGTGCAGAGTTGTTTAAAAATCAATTTAAATGAAAGAGGTACATTATGAAACTAATGAGAACTCCATATTGAAATACCAGAAAAATACAAATGCAACAAAGCCTGTATATTGAAATACAATTAAAATTGAAAGCTAATGAGATACCTGAACATGGTGTGATTTCACTAGTGCGGTGGTGTCCGGTTGAATCTTCGTGACTTACATTATGAAGTCATTTAAAATACTTAATATCTTTTTTAACGACTGTCCAAGTTTTTTTTAAAAAACCAAAATTAGAAATCGCTTTATTTTTTTAATCGTATGACCCAAAATTAAGAGAGTTAGGAAGTTTTAAAATTTTCAAATGGCTTCCATTTTGAAACAGTATGGCGGATCCGATTCAATATTTGTGAATGAATGAACTGACTAAATTTGGTTTTAATCCTTTCGCTTTTAGGGAAAGTTACTGTATACAAAAAATGGATTCTACTATTGTAGAAATAGATGGATATCGTGAGATCTCAGCAACAGGTATATTAAAAATCCCATACAAGCTTATTACAAACCAAAAATTACAAGGAGGTCGCTGGCAAGAGGATGTGATAAAAATGGGGGTCGTGATAAGAATTAGGTTGAGAACCACTTGTTTAAGTGTATCGCATAATATTGAAACGGCATTATATCTATCACGTTAGCGTTCAACGATCATGTATAGAGAATAAATAAATATGGTCTAGATGTAATTCAGTGTTCGTTTTAATTCGATGATAAGAACAACTAACTGATGTAAATAGAGGCAATACGGTATGTGATACAAAAAGTTTGTTGAAAAAGACCTGTATCTATTTATCAATGACCCCCATTTCCAGAACCCTGTGATAACATTTGGAAATATAATCTTTACCGCAGTAAGTGTTTTGTTTGTTCACTCTTCAAGATACGGTGGTGGTGCAGAACAAGCCGTTTCATTGTAAGCTGTCGGCCATTGAAGACATTCCCTACGCTAGCTGCAAAGAACGTCTGAAACCCTGTCATATGGACAACATGGTAACAGTGTTGCCAGATTGGGCTACAAGTAGCGGATTGGGCGATTTTTAAAGCGCCCTCGCTACAAATATTTCGAATTGGGCGACACGCTACTTTTTGGGCTACTTGTAATCATCTGTGGGCTATAAATCTTCAAAATACGCTACTTTTTTTATTTTCATATATAAAATTAAAGATCATGTCTTTTATCTTATCATTGATGAATCAACCGATACTTCTTGTGAAGCATTTATACTTATGTAGAACTACTAGATATTGTAACTCAATGGATATTTGAATACTATCTCAATTCCTGTCACAATTATTATTATATCGTACTACTTAGATACTGCATGATGCTGTTATTTATTTTTCTCTCGTATTGATATCAATATTCAACAAAGCTTTTGTATTGCACCTGATGGTGCATCTAACCTGTGCGGTAATAATAATTCTTTTTACATACGCACGAAAAAGGATAACTGAAATATAACATTGATAAAGTACATTTGACGTTCTCTTCATTTATCCTGTTCACATGCATCAGAGGAATTGCCTGGAAATGTGAATTATTTGCTCACTGTCAGAGAAACATATAACTGGTTTCATAGATCTGCTCTGCATAGTGATTCTTAAATGGAGCTATATAAGTTGATAAACGGTGGTGAGCAACTACTAAATCATATTGCCTGAAATAAGACTATTCTACTAAAGATTCGTAGCTTTTCTCCTGAAATATGTTTATCTCAATACGCCCACCATTTTCCGCTCTACCATTAGAATTATTATCTAAGGGATCTCAGGTTGGTGAGATACAAAATTAATGGCGTTCTCTGCTAAAAATGGACTGGGAAAATATTTTTTCTGATGGCATACCGACAAATGGAGCAGATTTCTGGTGCAAAGTAATAACCACTAAAAAATCTGCTGGTGATTTCGTTTTGAAAGAATTGTCTCAATTTGCACTGATTGTGTACCCCTTACCAATTAGCAATGCAACTTGTCAAATAATGTTTTCGAGAGTAACTGTAAAAACAAAACTTCGAAAGAAAATGGGGCAAGAACTTCTTTCTTCAATTCTCCGTGTTAAAGTGATGTTTGAAGAATGAAATATATGCCATTATAACTTCACATCATAGCAAAACTGCTCAGACTTAATTCGACAATCTATCACAAAGAACTAGCCGAAAACGAAGATAAGGAGACCACATACGTTTTTGCCATGCAATTTTGAATAGAAAATGAGAAATAAATAACTTTCTACTTATTATATTATTAATTGATCTTACGATTTATAAAATATCGCTGAGTTAGACAAAAATGAATATAAATTAACCCTACTACTCGGAACTAATCAGCACGTGACTTTTATTCGAGTGAGCTGATTGTGGGTTCATTGAATTTATATTTTATACCTATTGATCAAGAATTGTGCAATTCAAGTACGACTGTAATGTAGTGAAAAATAGGTAAAATATTATTTTGAAAATGAAATCTTCGAATTTTACGTCCCACGATTATGCCGGTTAGGCTAAAGGAGACGGTGATGATGAGTTATGAATAAAATGGTGGAATGAAGAAAGTGGGAGAACCCCGAGAAAACTCTCGCACAAGGTGTTTGTCCACCACAAAGTTCACTTGGCGGGGCCTGGGATCGAACCCGGAACCCCAAGCACCAGAGGTGAACGCTCTACCACTGAGCCACCGCGGCCCCACAAATATTATTTTGAGTGATAAATAATATTAAATTATACATATCCTACCCAAACTAACCTAACCTTAAATCCAATTAACTCTGCCTAGTCTAATCAGATTTAACCACACAAAATATAATCTAACCTCCCCTAAATAAAAAAGATATAAATTTACATAAAATAAATAAAATAACATATAATTGAAAACAAAGCTCAAGTTGAAAAATAATGAGGCGCCCCACCAAAAATTGATTCATTTCAAAAAATTATATATATATATATATATATATATATATATATATATATATATATATATATATATATATATATATATATATATATATATATATATATATATATATGTGTGTGTGTGTGTGTGTGTGTGTGTGTGTGTATGTATGTATGTATGTATGTATAATTAATAAAACTACATAGCTGCAAAGAATTTATTTTTATATTTGGGCTACAAGCAGTTCAAATCCGCTACTTTTGAAGCACGACCACGCTACTTTTTAATCTTCATGTCTGGCAACACTGCATGGTAACGATAAGATTGTAGAAGTGTCGTTTCCTGAAGGTCATGGATGGTAATATCGGTTCTTTATCGAAACGTTATCAGCAGCAAAGCTTTCTCTCTCTCCCTCTTCTTTCTTTCTCTCTCTTTCTGGCTTCCGAACGGAAGGAACACAAAGTCAATAGTGTGTTGCTTCTTGAGTTTACAGATAAAGTGTATCAAGTTACGGATCCTTTCTTCTTATTTTCCCGCCGAAGCTGTGAAAGATAACTGCTCGACACTTTCTTTCCTCATTCAACAGATGGTATCGCTTCCAAATAACAATATTTCCTGTTAAAAGTTCCTTCACAAATGTATCCAGTATTTGTTCGAAACTCAAGATTGTTGTCAATATTGTTGTATCATGGAATTTTCCATTTGTTCGTAGAGTAATGCGATAGTGTTGAAGACAGTTAGCATTTCAACGGAATCTCGTGCTATGTTGAAGCTCAACTCAGTGTTGTTAGATTCAGAATAACAGACTTCCCGCCCAAAGCTCTGAAATTTCCCCGATCGCTTGCAAAATTTCCCGCCAAGAAAGAGCATTAATCATTAATAATTAATTAATTAATCATTATATTGATAACTTCAAATTAAAATCAAATAACTAATAATCAGAAGTACATATTTTCCTTTGGTTGGGTTTATAAGACCAGGGGCGTCATTTAGGGGGAGGAAAGGGTAATTGCTCCCCACCCTAGAGTTTGAGGAATACATATACATTAATCCATTGTCTACTAATATACTAGTACCAAAGTGCAAAAGTTTTATGAGGGGGTGCTCTTGCCCTCCAAGCGAAGTCCGAAATGACGCCCCTGAATAAGACCCTCTTGCTGTTCTGGTTCTTTTGACCTTCGAAGACGCTTCCAATCCAAGAATTATTCCATGTACAAAGAGATGAAGACAAGGAGTGAGAGACATGAAATGAAGAAAAGTTGACAGAATTTCCCATTTTTATTCAGAATTTCCCGCATGCCCATCAATGCTAACAATTTCCCGTTTTGCGGGAAGTTTCCCGCCATCTGACAACACTGTTGAGATCAATTGGACCATTCCCACTTCCCACGATCAGTATTTCCAACTAGGGATATTAAAATTTCCCTAATTGGGGTTAGAAAAATTTTCGAAATTCATGTTTATAAATCCGTACCTACACGCACGAATGCAAGTCAACTTATGCCAGTCGAACATCAGTTCTTACTGAACAAAAACAAGTGCAAATTGTTACAATTGGGTAATTAGGGGGCGGAAGAAAAATTAGAATTTAGGTTCTAAACCCTGATTTTTTTACTTTTCTGTTTATCTTAATCTTTTTTATTTTTTTAATTACAAGCATCATTTCTTAGATATCGACATAATACTTGTATGATATAGTAGAGGTGTTCGAAAGTTTATTTTAAGATAGTCTACATTTTAAGATAGTCTACATCTGACTGGTAGCAATGTTTCCGGCCACAGAAAATTTTAATTCCCTATTTTAGGGGGAAAATTCGGTAAATATCCCTTTTTTCCTCTTGTTAGCTACATGGTAAAAAATGTACCAGTATCTGAAAGCCTCGTCTTTGTCCTACAGAGCGTACCATAGAAAGTCTCACTTGGATAATTAGAGGTAGTACAGTTCAATGATGTAATGGTAGAATTAATGGTAGGTATACGCTTGATCGTTTTCAAAAGTATAGCGTATACACAAGACTACTTGGCGTATACGCACCCCAATATACGCTCATTCTTTCGTAAATTTAAGGTGAGTATACGCTGGACTAAAGCAATTTTAGGTGGGTATACGCCGTATACTCCCGTATACGCCCCATTACATCCCTGGTACAGTTGAGGTTTACAGTAGACCTAGGAAAGGTTTTTTTTAGGTAGGGCCTAGAATGAGATTTTTTTTTTAAATGACATGCTTACTTTATGAGATATTGTCACGATACTTGTAGAATATATTAATGAGATACCAAAGTTTATTTTAAGATAGTTTGTGTCTGTCAGGTAGCAGTGTTTACAGCCACAGAAAAATTTATTTTCCGATTTTAGGTGAAAAATTCGAAAGAAATATCCCACTTTCCGTCTATAATTTCCCTTTTGTTGGCTACATTGGAACAAACGTACCAGTATCTGAAATCCTCGTGTTTGGCCAACACAACACACCATAGAAAGTTTCAATAGAACAATTAGGGAAGCTGCAGCACCTGCATAACTGTTGATTTTTGCTTCTGAGGCGGGAAAAGTGTCAAAATTTCGTGTGTACGATGGGAGAGATTTTTTTCTTTCTGTCTTTGTATGGCAGCCAACGACTTGACGTTTTCACTGTGCGTTGTCGACACACCAAGGAATTTTTTGAGGTGACTTGGACAAATGGGGCAACAGTGGTGCAAGCTCCAAAAATTTTAAAATTCGGTTAGGAAATTTTTGTAAATTTTCACCCCTATATTTCCCTCTCATTGGCAACACTGCAATCCAACTTAGGTCATAAAATTGCCACATCGTTCTTCTAAAAAAAAAAAAAAAAAAAAAAAAAAAAAAAAAAAAAAAAAACAAGGCATCAACCGTATCAATTGAGTAAATAGTCTTTGAGTTATAATTCATTAATAGAAAGTCTACGAAAACGCCAAAAATGAGCCTGTCTCGAAAGGATTAATATGTAGTTGTGATTTTCATGTTTATTAATGAAGTTAGGAGTTTAGTATCAACAACATGCTACTAACAGTGACACTGTTACTACTAACAGTGATACAGATACTCCTAACTACGGCATGCTTACTACTTGTAAACCTTGTGGCTTAAAGTATTCTGCTTACAGTTAGTTCTGTCCTCGTACTTTCTCACTGTACATGTTAATTAAAGTGGAGTCCCGATTATCCGAGTCTCGATTAACCGAGGTTCCGCGTTATCCGAGCTTAATCCAAACAAGCAAGCAACAATTTAAAAACTAGGTTACAATGACAAGCAGTCTGCAGCAGAGATGGTCATCCTCCCTCATTTTACCCTCATGAGGGCCGCCCTCACCCTCACCTCACCCTCATTTTAGTAGTTGAAGGTGAGGGCGTTGGAGGGTGAGGGCGATAAAGTAATTCAGGGTGAGTGTGAGGGAGGGTGAGTGTAAGGGCGTCAATGGAGGGTGAGTGTGAGGGAGGGTGAGGGGAGGGCGTCAATGGAGGGTGAGGGTGAGGGAGGGTTAGAAAAAATGACCATCTCTGGTCTGCAGCCATTTGTTTCAGTAAAAAACCAAAGTAAGGCTCGCGTAAAGATAACGACCCCGCTCGACATTACCACACTTAAGCAAACGAGCTTTAATTGCTGCATGACTAGAGTTTCAGTTTGAGAAGGCACGTCTCTATATCGAACAGCAAGACTACACGACACTAGCTGACATTATGATGTTGCAACGTCTGCGCAATATAGCGACCAAAAAACGAGATAGCTTAATGAAGGAGAAGACTATAAAAGAGTTTTTAAAAAGAAATGTGTGTACGCTAAACAGTACCTTATTTTTTTATTATGTAATCGCAGAAAAAGACCAATAACCAACAATAATAAATACTGCATAAAATTTTCTATGCATCCATCCGTGTTAACCGACTTTTTGTTTAACCGAGATAGATCCGGCCCACATTATCTAGGATAATCGGTACTCTACTGTAATAACAAATTGTTATCAAGAAGAATATGAAGAAGGAGATTCACCATTGTATGTTTCAGTTCAGTATCTTATGAAGATAGAAAACGTGTCTCATTTTGTGAAGGGTAAAAGCGCTTCGATATCATTTCTTCCCCTCAAGTTGTTATCTTCCACTTTGTTAATTTTACGTTGCAGTCGTTCTCGTTTTTTTGCTTGATTTTATTATTATTATTTCTTCTCGCTTCCAGTCGAGATATTTATTATTCACAGAAGCGAATCAAACAGAGTTGAAAGTTGTACTGTTTGAGGATGTGCCACTGCTCTGTTTCAGGAAGTTTGTGCTTCATATCTCATATCCCCCTCTTTCCCTGAGAACTTTCGCAGAAGTTTGTAACGAGTTCTGGCTTCCGCAGATCTCTTTCTTTTTTTCTTTTACCGCTTCTTTGTACAGATCACGATATCGAATCTTGTTTGCTTTCTTCTAAAGTTCGGTGAATGTCTCAATGCGGGATAGAATTCAAAGGCTGTTTTTTTTTTCTCTCTCTCTCTCTCTCATGGAGGCTAGATATTTCAAGGTAGTTTTCGTTTTGAAATTTACATTTTTATAGGATATCAACGTGTAGAACTTATCCAAAGGGTTATTCGACTTCTGCGCCGGTTTTGTTATATTTGTTTTCAAAATTATGGACAAATCCTGGAATAGAGTTCTCAGTATTTTCAATATAAACCAGTGCTTGTGGGTCGCGCATTCTGATGCGCTACAACAATCTTGTGATGAGGCTCTGATATTACGCTACTGCTCAGTTTCCTAACATCAATATATGAAAATACAGTTTCTAAAAGTAAACAATAGATCAGATAACTTACATGTCTAAAAACTAAAAAGCATAATAATAATAATAATAATAATAATAATAATAATAATAATAATAATAATAATAATAATAATTTTTGGCTTTATAGACATTATCAACCACTATCAATTCACTGGTGGAGGAAGTTCTGTCCAACTTTCCTCTTCTGTGATAGAAATAGTGAAGGTACGAATTGGAATAGTGATTGATAGAATAGATTAGTGAAAGAAACTTCGAATAGTGAAAGATAGAATAGCAATAGCGAAAGAAAGAATAGGGAAGGCGAAAGAAAGGATAGGTGTAGTGAAAGAAAGAATAGGAATAGTGAAAGAAGGGTATAGGCATAGTGAAAATAAGAATAGAAATAGCAATAGAAAAAATAGGAATAGCGAAAGAAAGGATAGGAATAGCAATAGAAAGAACAGGAATAGCAATATAAATTGGAATAACAAAATAAAGAATAGGAGTAAGGAAAAAGGATAAGTGCAGTGAAACAAAAAATAGGAATAACAAAAAAGGGTTAGCGTAAAAAATAAAAGGTATATCAGTAGAAAGAATAGAAATAACAAAAGAAAGAATAGAAATAACTAAAGAAAGGATAGGAATAGGGATAGAAAGAATAAGAGTAACGAAATCAAGAATAAGAGTAGCTAAAGAAATTATAGGTGTAGTCAAAAAAGAATAGGAGTAGCGAAAGAAAGGATAGAAATACCGATAGAATGAATATGAATAGTGGTATTGGGGACATTATTTTCCTACGTTTTCCGCTCAGTTATCCTTGATTTCCTTATCTACCTTGTATAGGACGTTCCTTAGATCACTTCTTGTCTTGGTATTCAGTCAAGGATTACTTGTGTCCACTGATCATCATTTGTTTCTGCAATATGCCCACCCTACTGTCACTTCAATGTATTTACCTCCATGGTAATATCTATTTCTCTTATCATTTTTTGATCCATGTAATTTCTTTTCCTATCTTTCCGAGTGGTTCCTAACATATCTCTCCACACTTCATCATATAGTCTCTAGACGGTGAATCACGTCTCCGGCACATATACAAAAATTACACTTTAAACAAGTTGTTATTTCACTTGTTATAGTATAAATACTAATATACCATACGACTACTAACCATTAGACGTATTACATTGCAGACTCTTCATTCTTCACTTTCATATATCTTATACAAACACTCACAAAGTATCTATATCTTTTTCAGGCCATTTTTCTACAGATTTGAAGCCACTACCAAACACCAAACACTCTTTTGTTGCTAAATCAAATGTGTAGCGTGCCGTCTATCATAAATATTTACAACTCCTTTGACTTCAACAAAGTAGAAGTACTGACCAATTCTTCTTATGAAATAACCTTAACACACTTAGATATATATAGATTCCTTCATGTTATTTTTACCCACATTTCTTGGCTTTAGATTAAATGGCATTCGTTTCGACCAATCATAGATTCAGCACTACATCTCTGAATAGGTGAATGGAACCACGACCTAGATTCAAAATTGAAAATTTTTCAGTGCAGGAGAGATTTTGTCTTTATTAATTAGGATTTGTAACAGAACATAATTAGGTCCCAACAGCTACTGGTTTAGCAGACCCTTGATAACTTTCTTCGAAGCCTATAAAGTGCTCCCTGTTCAGTCTCCACAGATCTTTCTGTCGCCCCGTTACTCTGCGGGTGATACGGAGGTGCTAAAATATGATTAATGGACCTCTCTACACAACATTTATTTTTAAAAAATCACTTTCAAAATATGGCCTATTCAGAGACTAATGTCATCGGGAACTCTGTAATTCGATATAAGTCTTCTGAGCCGTTGAGAGCCTTCATCCCGGCGAAATTAATATACCGCTAATTTTACAGTAATTATGTGATATCTTCAAATAGATAAAAGATAATTGAAATATGGAACAAGAGCGCCCTAGACAATATTATTTTGCGTGAGGTACCGTTATCAGAAGTCACCTAGTGGTTTTCCGTTTCCAGCTGTTTAGAAACGCGAAAATAAATGCCGATTTTCAAAATGGCTCGAAATCGAAAGCAGATAAGTGAGTCGTGATAATGGTTTCTCATGTAAAATAATATTGTCTAGGGCGCTCTTGTTCCACATTTCGATTATCTTTTTATCTATTTGAAGATATCACATAATTACTGTAAAATTAGCGGTATTTTAATTTCGCCGGGATGAAGACTCTTAATTGCTGTTCAGGCATCCATACTCTTCACTAGCCAAGTCCTTATCCAGCGTGAAAAGGTATCCACCAAAACTAAGATATAACAGCCAAGTACAGTGAACTCTTTTTAATTCGAAGTCCAAGGGGACACGAAAAAACTTCGAATTATCCAAAATTCGAATTATCCAACAACATTCATTTTCACATATATAACAACAAACAAACCAAAGCACTGTGCATCAAAAACATATTAGTATGGTGTATACTTTACCTTTAAAGCAGCTTATTATTTGCGTGATCGAATACCGCAAACTAACAAACGACGTTGACTCCACATAATTAAAACGTGTACAATGGAAAATATATTAACGTACAACACTACAACATACATTGAATAGCCCAAACAATTAAACACTAGTAACAATTTGAATATTCTGTTCTCACTTTTAAGAAGTCGTAAACCTCATTTGCTTAAATTTGATTGTTTTTGTACGGTCAATAAATCTTGAACTTCATGTATTGCGTAGAATACGATATTAATAACATTTGGTTGACTTTATCAAAAATTCATCTTAAATTTTCAATCAATTCTGAAACAAGATGAGATTGGCACACGTTCTCTATCTTTACTTCTTCCCCAACTCATCTTCATCTTTATCATTACATAGATTTTCTATTTATTTTTTGTATTACTCTTCCCTATGGCTGCATCTGGATAACTGAAAACACGTTAAAACTGTATTTATCTCTTTACATCTGTCCAATATTAAAATTTTTCAACTCTATTTACTTCGATTTATCCAAAACAGGTTCAAAAGTTCGATTTATCCACGATTTTTTATCAAGGAAGCTATCCATATAGCTATCAAGGAAGAACCTTCCTATTTATTTCCCTATTCTCCTTCATCTTGTTTAACAATTTATTGTTTTCAATACAGTTTTGAAGGGGAATGGAATTCTGTTCGAATTATCCAATATTTCGAATTATCCAAGTTCGAATTAACCAGACTCCACTGTATATAACAGTCTCGGAAGGCCGAAGGGGAGCTCACGAAAATGTATACGTAATAGCAAACCACGTATATTAAATACCAGAAATACCAGACATAATATAGCGACCATGGAGATGACTCCCTAGAAAATTTTCTTCGGGCGCTGCTGATAACAGTGGTGTAGCTGTACTCGTTGTAAAGGGAATGTTGTTGTTTCCTAGTTCACATACAACCTTTTCGATGGTGTATTGATTACCACATTACATATATCACATTTATCAATTAAACTCATTTATATATCGTCGGTCACCAAACTTCAGAAAAAGCTATTTCAACCGAATGACTGTAGGTGCTCACGATGCAACATTTCCATATTAGTTTTCGCTAATTTTCTAGGAAGTACTAGACAGTTTTATTTAAAGGATGTTAAATAATTTTAAGTTTAATTGTTTAAAAATGATTCGATTATCTTTATAATCCAAATAATTTGGGAGTCGTTTTGGCCATCTCTCTTTTGTCTGTTTAGTAGTTTGTGAATGCTGTAGTATTTAAACTTTCTATGTCGAAGTATTACAATACAAATATATTTTCTTTAGAATTATGTCCTCTCTCCCTATTCACACACACTTTGACTGTTATGATTTTTCACCTTGAGTTACCCATTCAGTTAAGCATACAGATCATGTATTAATACAAAATAATATATATGACTCGTCCAGTTCCCAAATGGTTCTTGTCCATTTCTTTCAAATCCCAGAAAACCGACAAAAACAGTAAGATCAATGCGTTTTGTAGAACTGGAAATGTTTGAGGATGTTCAAGTTTTTGATATGAATACACTGAAGTATTCGCAGTTGTACAAAGCATGCAGATTCTACGTTTATCGAAGTTTTCTGGGATTTGTTGTCAATGGACAAGAGCCGTTTTGAAACTGGACACTCATATACAGGGCGGTAGGTAACTCTACCGAAAAACGTTTGGAGGCTGCTCCTTATACGAAATGAAAGAAAAAAAGTTCTAATAAACATGGGTCGAAAAACGTCTCCTTTCAGAGTTATGAACTACCGAAAATTCGGAATATCACGTTTCAAAACATCCTGGCTTAGAAACTATAGTGCCTATCCCAAGCGGTTTAAGGAATTACACAGGAACTGGTATATGCTCTATTTAAATATCCATGTTTTAGAATTCACCGGTACTAGCGAAACGAACGCACCATTAGTACTTAAAGGAGTATTCCTATACTTCAATTTCCTTTTTACAGCTCCTTTCACCGATAACGGAGGATGGTAAAACATGAATATTTAGATAGAGAAGATACTAGTTCCTGTGTAATTCCTTAAACCGCTTGGGATAGGTCCTATAGTTTCTAAGTTAGAGAGTTTTGAAAAATGATTTTTCGAATTTTCAATGGATCATAACTCTGAAAGGAGGCATTTTTCGGCCCATGTTTATTAGAACTTTTTTCTTTCATTTCGTATAAGGAATCGCCTCCCAAAGTTTGTCGGTGGAGTTACCTACCACCCTGTATATGACTTGAATCGTCCAGATCCAAAATGGTTCTTGTCCATTTATTTCAAACCGACAAAAACAGTAAGATCAATGCGTTTTGTAGAACTGGAAATGTTTGAGGATGTTCAAGTTTCTGACATAAACACACTGAAGTATTCCCAGTTGTACAAAGCATGCAGATTCTACGTTTTTCGAAGTTTTCTGAGATTTGTTGTCAATGGACAAGAGCCGTTTCGAAACTGGACACTCATATATATAGAAAGTGACTATGGAAGTTAATAACTCTTGAACCACCCGACCGATCTCTATCCAATTTTCAACATAGACGAGGTTTGAAACTGGGATGTTTTTTATTATTTCACTTTTACGGTGCAACTTAGGGGAGGGAGAGATATTTAAAAATGATCGAAGATGGTCGATATTAGTGCTGAATCCATAGTTTACGGGGTCACTAAAATGAACAGTGACACTTCCGATGCCGTTTAAATCGAAATTCAGTCCCCATTAAACAGTGTGACAAACATCTTGGCATTTGAAGGCGGAGCTCCAAATTTCCTTTAAGTGCTGCTAGCAAATGAGAGGCCCGCGGTATTGCCACGTTTGTTTTATACACATCCACATCTACCCCCTGTCACCTGATCGCACTGTAGTTTGTCTGCTTGGCCATAGCCACACGCCTTTACCACTTGGCAATGTCGCGCCAGAGCTTGCGTTTTATTCGTTTAGCTGAAATGCCAAGATGTTTGTCACAGGCTTTAGTACTACTAAAGGGGGATGGTGACATGAAAAAATAATTGAAAATAACCAATGTTAGTGTCGAATTCATAGTTTTTGGGGCCTCTAAGTTAATTGGTGACCGTTTTGGTACATGGTGCCCTTTATGCAAGGATCATATTCCCTCCGTGCAAGGATCGGGCATTTTTTTAGTAATAATTAAAAAATGAAATCTTTAATGCATGTCTTGAGGTTCTCTTATATTCTCACGAATGGATCTTAACTTGAATAAATATATACCATACCAGCACCTTTTTATACTTCCATCCTCTGTAGACCTTACTTTGAAAATGATAACAAAAGCACATGGAAGGACGGGTAAAAAAAATCAGAGTAGAATATGGCGCAGATTTCCAATAGAGATGACAAGTCAAGACGGGAAGTTTTTTTTTTTTTCTGTCCTTCATCTTAGGATGTGTAAAGGCGTTGAAAGCAAAATTTCGGGGCCTCAGATGTTGTTGGTAATCCTTTCGGCGTCGAGTAGTCGCGACACCAGCAAAAGAAGAGAAATCGAGCGATGGGAAACATCCATTGGGCCATCACAAGACATTCATCCTCCTCCCACTCTCTTATATGCTTTTCCATACACGACAGGAGCAAAAACTAAAACCGCAGCAGGGAAAAGATTTCGGATGAAGAGTACCATACTTCATACGCTTTTACGTCTTTTTTCTCTCTTTTTTTATTTATTTATTTTGGTATTACATCATATAAACACTAGTTCTTGACATTTTTATTTTACATGTATCTCTTAGTAGTACGCACTTTTTTTTTTTAAGAGTTTGGTTTACCAAAACTCCTTTATACATTTACTCCATCTATCTGTCTATCAGAGGCGTCCTTGGGGAGGACAGGGGGCAGTTGCCTTCCCAAGCTTGAAATGTATTTACATTTTAATCCATAATACAATAATATACTAAAGAGAAACGTGAAATCCTATATCAGAGCAGAGATGGAGTGGGTCATGGGTCAAGATTTGTGAATGGGTCAGTCGGTCATGGGTCAACAGGACACTACTCACTCTGATCAACTGACCCATCATGACCCACTCTGACCCAGCAAGCCACTCTATTCGGAGCATTGTAGACAGCATCTTCTGAACATGGGTGAATTTGTTTACATTTTACTTTCAAGGCCTCCATTATTCTTCCTTTCTCATTGTTTGTATTTACTTACCTGAGATGAGTACCTTATCTAAGTGAAAAAAGGAATTCAGGTAACTATTGATGTTTGTAACTGTAATAATAGCAATAGGAACTACTTGGCTTTCAAGATACAATATAATTTTACACTTTTTTTTCTATACGTTGCCCTACATTACCTCCATTGAGAGTTTCATCCTATTTTTCACTGAAAATTATCTGTAAATAAACAAGGAAATAATTATATATAATAATTAAATTGAAATTCATCGTACTATAGCCCATTTCAAACACTTTACCATTTTATAACATAAAGGTGAGATCCGGTATTGTAACAGAAGGAAATGAAATGAAATCTTAGTTTTATGTCCCACACTTATGCCGGCTGTTCTAAAGGAGACGGTGATTTTGAGAAATGAATGCAATGATGGAATGAAGAAAGTGGAAGTAAACGGGAGAACCCCGAGAAAACCAAGGCACACGGTGTTTGTCCACCACAAAATTGATTTGGCGCGAGCTGGGATCGAATCAGGGAGCTCAGGCACCAGAGGTGAACGCTCTACTACTGAGTCACCGTGGCTGTAACAGAGCGGTGCTTGAGCGATTGGCCGTAGAAATTCAAACTCCGATTAGTGATAATCTCACAGCGTTGTTTCATTACACGTGTAAACTCTTTAGTCAGTGGAGAGGAGGGCGTGGATCATGGGTGAGAATTGATGACGATGGGTTTTGATGGGTGATAGTTCAGAGTGGATCATGGTAGGTCATGGGTCAAGTTTTCATTGACATACGCCATCTCTGTTTCGGAGACTTTTCCCCTTCTCCAAGCGAAACCTGAAATGGCGCTACTAGTATCCGTCCATCCGGGAGACAAAAATCTCAAGAACAACTTGATGGACCATCATTAATTTTGTCGGGTTGTACACCGTCTAAAATTCGAGATCAAGTTCGTGGGTGGAATTTGTATTCAAACTGGAAGTAGTAACAATCAAACCACTTCCGGTTTTAACGTTGATCGTTATAGAGTAAGAACGGTAATAGATAGCGAGAAATGGCTTTCTCAATCAATTAAGAGTCCCAGGAATAGATTCTATCTTCATTCTAATCTCCACACTAAAACCGCGTTAAATTATTATTGTTATGGTGATTGTGTATTTAGCGAATTTTGACATGCACCAATGCAAATAATTAACAGAGAATAACAATTTAACAAAACAACAAGAACAAAATGAACAAAATTGGCGTACAGATTGCATTTTGTAGCAGTGATCTGTTCCGGATGGTTGATCTTTGTGTACTGTCCGTTAGTCTAGGGGCTAGCACGCGCGCCTTGATACACGGTATTCCGGTGGTAGAACATTTAAATTTGAACACATTATGGAGAAAAAGATTTTATCTCATATCACATATAGCATTGTGCTGAAAAGAATTCTACCTAAAATGCGGTCTTTGTCTCATATCACGTACAGCATTGTGCTGAAAAGGATTCCACTTAAACTGCCGGTCTTTGTTTCATATCACGTATAGCATTGAGCTGAAGAGGATTCCACTTAAACTGCGGGCCTTTGTCTCATATCACGTATAGCATTGTGCTGAAAAGGGTTCCATTTAAACTGCAGATTTTTTATCTCATATCACGTATAGCTTGTGCTGAAAAGGATCCAATTAAACTGCAGATTTTAGCTCATATCACGTATAGCATTGTGCTGAAAAGGATTCTACTTACGCTGCAGGTCTTTATCTCATATCACGTATAGCATTGTACTGTAAAGGATTCACTTAAGATCTTTTATCTCATATCACGTATAGCATTATGCTGAAAAGGATTCCACTTAAACTGCGGGTCTTTGTCTCATATTACGTATAACATTGTGCTGAAAAGGATTCCGCGTAAACTGCTGGTCTTTGTCTCATATCACCTATAGCATTGTGCTGAAAGGAAACGCTAAAATTCAATAAATAGCATCATAAAATTCTCAGAAATGTGTGAATAGGTATGAACACTACTATTCGATTCAGAGTGAGATAAATACGGAGGAAATGAAAATGGGTAAATTAGAAATACTCCATTTGTCATCAGCCATCTTCCGTGGCAAATACATCTAAAACTACATCTATATGCATTTCTGCTCCATCTAACCGACATATTTATTTGAAGGATGGCATGGGAAGAAGTAACCTGAGAGCACTGACCATTTGATGAGGATCTTTGGAGTTTTATGATAAGTGCTAGAACTTCTCCAAATAGATTTGGATGTTGCTAAAGTGTGTAGGCTAATGGACTTTTGGTAAATGGTTTGGAACATTCGTCAGTGGTGATTGGACACGGGGGAGAAATTGGTTTGTTACTGATGGTGTCCAAGAGACTCTGATGATCAACACGATGATTTGATAGTGATTCATTGCTTTCTTCTCTTGACTTCTTTTCTTTTTCTTCCTATCCTTTGTTGCGATTCGTCTCTTGGTGAAAGAACATTGCTCACAGGATAATATATTTCTGTAGTTCAGTACTTAGTAACAAGAATAAATAATAGTCCCCCCCCCAAAAAAAAGCATATGCGCCATTGTAACAATTGTGAGTCACATTTAGAAGAATTAAACAATAGTACGAGGGACTGCTGAAAAGTTCGTATCCCAACCCAGAAGAAGTGTACGTGAAATGATGAAATTTTACATTTATTCTACATACTTCTCCCCGAAGTTCAATACACTTCCTTCCATTGTGGTGCAATTTTTGCAACCTAGTTTTAAAAGATCAGCATACAGTTCCTCACACTATAGCACACGTCACCTCCTTATAATATTCAAAATGGCGTCCAAAAAGTTTTGTGAGAGTTTTGAAAATAAGTAATAATCTGACGGAGCTAGATCTGGGGAATAAGTAGGATGATCTAGACATTAAAACTCTAGATCATACAAAGTCAGTTTTGTTTGCTATGTTTGATGGACAGGACATTATCCTGAACGAACAGAATTCCTTTCTTCCGTTGTCCGCGGCGTTGCACTTTCAATTTGTCTTTCAGTTTTCTGAGGAATGCAGAGTAATTAATATTCTGCACTAAATGTCTGACTCTTGGGCAGGTAATCTATGAGTACGACTCGATCCTTATTCCAGAAAAATGTTGCAAACACTTTTCCAGCCGACTTCAGTCTCTGGAACTTCGTATAGCGAGAGGAACCTGAATGCTGTCACTCCATCGACTGTTGTTTCGCTTCAGGATCGTAGTGGTACAACCATATTCCGTTCATGGTTACTATTCATGTCAGAAGTTGGTCTGCATTGCGGTCAAAATAGAAAACGACTTTCCTTGATCCTCTAACGCTTTTATGCTTTTGACAGATTTTTGAGAACCCATTTTGTGAAGAACTTGCACATGCCAAAGTCATTATGAATTTTGATTTGATTTGATTTTTCAGTTTAACATTCCGTTTAGCAGCGAGGCTATATGAGACGTGGACCTATTAATTAACATGGAATCCGAAGCACATGAGCTCCCACCAGGAATCGTACCCGGGACTCACACGTCAAAGGCGCTCCTTATGAATTATGCTACCGACGTGTCCCTGAGAAATATCCACAATCTTTGTCACACGTTTTGCTGAGATTATGCGATTTTCAAGAATAATATCATGAATTTAATCCATGATTTTGGAGACAGTCACTGTTTTTGCTCTTCCTGCACGTGCAGCGTTATCTGTTGAGAAATCACCATGTTGAAACCCACTTCTTCCCCACTGCATATGACGGAGGAGAGTTCCGTAGTGTTCCTCATAAATTTCCTTCGGCGACTTTCCTTGGTGGAAGAAAAAATAGGTGACAGCTCTGATTTCGATGTTCCTGAAATTCGATGGTGGGGCACACATGATCACTTCAGGGGCCTGAAAAATACAATAACAATTTCGTTATTAATATGAAAATTTGGATTAAATTAGATTTGAGTTTAGCGTTCCGTTCAGTAGCAAGGCTATTTGAAACGTGGACCTAAAACTTTACGTGGGATACGAACCGGATGAGCTCTCTCCGGGAATCGAACCCGGATCTACTACGCCAGAGACGCGTACGCCATTCACATAGCCACAAGAAAGGTCTAATATATATATATATAGGGTGGTCCGGAAGTGGACGTACCCTCCCCCTAGTTTCAACAGTATAGTGTTAGTTATGGTACAATGTCTGTACACAGTTACCTTGAAGTCTTAAGAGTCTTAGTCATAAACATCGGTATGATCACATTTCATGTCGTAACACAGCTGAATTCTGCGCAAAGTTCTCGCAGATGTTTATCACACATTGTTGATTACTCCAACCTCATTGCAAATAACTGTTACCAAGCAGAAAACAAATGAACATGGATAGCAATGTTGCCAGGCAGTGCCAAGCAATGTTATTAGACAATGCCAAGCAGTGTTACCAAACAAATGTGGGTAAAACCTAAAACCGTCAGAAAACACCAATTAAGGGTACACTCACTTCCGGACCACCCTTTATATATATTCTCTTTAAAGTTGTACAGTTACATCATGTTATCTACATTTCTTCTGAGTTGGGCTTCACTGTTTTCAGTAACCCCTCGTATACTGTGCATAAATAAATAAATAATCTATCCCTGCAGAATAGAAATTTATCAACTGCTTCAAATTGACTTTTTTTGTCGAAAACTAGGCATCAGAATTCACCCTCAAGCATGGTACTTTTGTTAGCTCAATGTGATCTGTCAATTGACAAATGTCTTTTCTTTGGACATTGTTTGTACGTAAAACAAAAACTTAAGTTGAACAGTTTAATCATAATTTTAGGGCTATATCTCATTAACCATACAGTGTGTTGTCGGTCATAATGATAAGCATGGTTACTTATAGTGTATATTTCAATGACAGTTTTATCTTTGATAGGTATGTGATTATCGTAGAGCATTAATTTTTAGGTTTACAAAATACGAGGGTGGATCAGAAACTAATACCTTCTGTAGCATGGAAATGTATTAATGAACATTTGACATCAAAAGGTATTACAGACAGATCATAGCCTTACCTGTTCTCTACAGAAAACTACCATTCAACATAATCTTCATGATTTTGAACACATTTTCGCCATCGTCCAACCCAGGATTCAAAACCGTTTCGGAAAAAATTTAGGAGTTTAACCCGTGTTTTTAAAACTATTTTAGCACAAACTTTTGTGATGTCCCAAGTCAGCAATTATCCATTGGGCAGAACCATACGAGATGTTTAACGTATCAGCAACATTCTGAAAACTATAATGCTTCTCCCTCTTCAAATCAATTCATCATCACGTTCTCGATTTGCATCTGTGGCTTATGTCGGCCGGAAGCTTTTATCTGCAATTTTTGTTTCTCCATTCCGAAACTTTTTCAACGAACGCCCGCACATTGCTGATGTCGATTAAAACGTCGCCATAAACATTTGTCAAGCGATTATGGATTTCCTTAAGTGGACAACCTTCTTTCGCCAGAAGCTTTTAGATTCAGACCCATGGTTCTAATCAGCCAATCTGAAAAAGAAAAGACAACATCAGTAGTGTTAGATTTGCTTTGTAATATCATGCATAGATAGTTGTATAGTTGTAATAGAAACAAAATTAAAACTAGGGAGGCATTACCGTATTTTACGGACTATAAGATTCACTTTTAAAAAAAATTGCCTCCAAAATTCAGGTTCGTCTTATACTTGAAATTAATATAAAAATTCCATTGTTTGATTTAAAATTCCCGCCAGTCTTAAAAATGGACATATATTCGATGCCACGAGAAACCTATCTCTATATGGCAACATTGGATTCAACTGACACCAGCAGTGCACCGATACAACCAAGGATGTTATAAAATAGAGGATCTGCCCATACAACAAAATCGTGAAGCCATACGTCACAGTTCCGCCACACCTACTCTGCCCGCTGCGCGCCACTAAGATTGCAATGTTTCGAGCCAACAAACATGGTGGAAACGAGAGTAGCCAATCAGACGTACCAGCTCAGACGATGCTCAGTTGTTTTTCGGCTTCACTGAGTTCATAGGATGAAGATACGTATGGGCAGATCCTCTATTTTATAACATCCTTGTATACAACGAATGTGAGTTGCGGGGATTCACAAGTTTGCTAACATTGTGTCTCTTCCGCCCCGCCATCACAATCCCAGAACCACAGACCGTAAACTCTGCGAAAGACTGGAAGCAAGGCGAACCGTAGCGCCCCTTACATGCGACGACGCAACTAACCAGTTGATCTGTTAATCGACAACCCATGACGTCACGCTCGAAAACTGATGGCAGCGCCAACCCACTTATGACGAAACATCGTTCCAAACGTGCAATCTAATAATAGAACTGGTAAAAAATTACATTTTTTATTAAAAATTCTTAAAAATTAAGGTGCGTCGTACAGTCCGTAAAATACGGTACTTTTTGATCCATCCTCGTATTATTTTTTCGATTTTTCCTAAAAACTAGGTATGAGAATTTACACTAACCTGTTTCATTTTTTAAAGCTTAACGAGATTTATCGATTGGTATAGAGCTCAGTTTTGAGCAATTTTCTTCCGTTAAACGTTAATATACCTAGGTAATAATATAATATAATACGTTCTCAGATAAAGCTTGAATCTTGTGAAATTACATCGAATCACTGGCAAACCTATTATGTGGTCGTTGTTAAATTATGGTGATTAACAACACAAGAAATAAAGAAATTCTATTGATATTTAGCTCCCAAATACACTAGAATTGATTGCAGGTTATTGAGTGAAGACTAAAAGAAAGTAAATAATAACCGGTAAAAATGTAAATAAATAAATAAACAAATGATTTTATATTAAGCCAGTTGGTCGAGAAGACTCGAAGAACAAACCAGAACGAACTTAAAAAGAATTATTTTTTTTTCAATACTAATACCAGTTATTGAATCAATTATTGCGTCATTAGTTATTGACTCAATAATTATTATTGAATCGATAACTAATGACGTAATAATTATTGAGTCAATGACTCATGATGCAATAATTATTGAATCAGTAGCTGGTATTAAACAGAGTGTCAAGTTAGCCAAGAGGATAAGATAGGATGACTTCGCTAGGAAGTCGGGCAGAGTGACGGCAAGGATTTACCAGGAGTCAAGGTCGGGAGCTCTGGGTCCTATTGCGGATATTGCGGACTCCGTCTTGATAGTACGACCTTGAGGGATCCAAGAGCAGGAAGAATATCCAATTGCGTGAGTCGTGCCTAGGTGATTGCATACTTCCACTATGTGCACGACATCCAAGTGTGTTCCCTTGGACGCAAGGTGCCGATCGAGTCCAAAACAGCAGTTTATAAAGGGCTCGGAAAGATTTACCCTTGAAACAAATCCAAGTGACCGGTGGACAACCTAACGGGTGCAAAAGTTGCACCAGACCCTTAAGATTAAAGATTGGGCATGAGTGGTAACCAAAAAATTTCCTGAGAAGGAACGAAATAGTTGTTACCATCTTTAAAAGGTTGTTGATTGGTCTGCGCACGGCACAAGGACCAAAGTCAAGTTGAGAAAAGTTCATCTTGGTGCAACCAAAAGACGTTGATTCTTTCAGATAGTTTTTGATGCTCTATCGAATGCAGAGCTCAAAATTGAATCATCAACACCAGTATCATCTCTCTATGACTTACGGTTCCCAAGATATGGCTCCTTAAATCTCCCGAAATCGGAACTTTTTTGGGCCAATATCTCGGGAACGGTAAGAGTGACGCGAAAAATTTCATCACTTCTTTCAGATAGTTTTTGATGCTCTATCGAATGGAGGACTAAAAATTTTTTTAAAAAATCGCAAATAACAGACATACGGACAGACAGACAGACAGACATAGAGAATTCAGTAACGAACATTTTAAGTTTGTTGAAAATTATGCATAAAAAATTGTTTTCTTTAGGGGCAAGTAAAATGAAGAAATGAGAAGAATAAAAACACTTGGGGGGAGATTTATTGTTCACATAAAGACTTTAGTTTTAACCTTTGGAAGAACGCCCAATTCTTTTTAGCATTGCCCTGTTTCTCCGTTTTTCCCCACCAAAAAGAAATATAAAATCTATTTAGTGCATTCAACAGAAACAATCTTTTAAAAAGTTTTGTTCTTATAGTTATTTCTAATGATGACGTTTACACAAGTACTACGAAACCGAGTACATTTTGTGAATTTCCTTAAAATTATTTCCAACTATGAAAAGTGTTCTTGTGAACCGATAATTTCGTAAATTAAATGACAAATGAAGGGTAAGGGGAAAAAACAAGGAATGTCCATATGTCTGCTTTATCGGGTACTTTGTCCTATCTGTCGGTGACTCTTGGTACTATTTGACTGTATATGTAAGCATCCGTAGATGTAAAAATATCCATATATAAAGGGGCAAAAGTTTTGACTAATCCTATTCTTTTTTACGCGACTTTCAGTATTAAAACGCCGTTTTCTCGAAAATACAGTTTTGTGACATTCCTTCTTTTTTCCCCTTACCCTATATTTCCAGTTATAGAAAACATTCTTGTGAGCCGGTATTTTCATAAATTTCTTGAAAAATATTTCCAGTTATAAAAATGTTCGTGTGAGCCGATGGTTTTGTAAATATTTCGGGAAAAAGTATTTCCAGTTATGAAAATATTGTTGTGAATGCCCATCACAATATTTGATTTAAAAGCCTTTAATAACGTTATTGAGCTCTTGTCATTGACGTCACATCGAGTTCCATTTCCAGGAATTTCATTCCAGTCGATGCCTTTTCGATAGAGAACTGTGTCACAAATGTGAATATTGATAGATCTTACATCTTGTTATGCTTTTTTAAAAAAATAAGATTCGTTGATATGTGAAGAGTTCTATTTAAGAAGCTTTGTGTGGGAATAGGCTTGTGCTTCGTAGAATTTCCAATCCTCTCTATCGTATCCTAGCAGTTCCTGTCTTTTCATCAATTTTGTTTCCGCTGTTGCTGTGGCGTACACTTTCTTCCTCCATACTGGAAATCAGAGTTGTTCGCTTCACAGCCGAATGGAATGGACTGGTTGTATAGATATTGGAATTCCTCGTTCTTCTCTCAAAGCTTCTGAGAGGAAAAGAGCCTCGTCTTCTCCAGTTACCAACAGCTTTCTTTCCTTTTTTTTTTCAGTCTATGTTTGCTTCTTTCTCTAGTCTTGTGTTTCCTTTGCCATATTTCCTTTCCTTTAAAATTTGCTGTACTGTAAATAGTGGTTGCTGTATTGACCATTCTTCGTATAATGTAAAAATATCCCTGTAATGTTAGTATTACCTTCCCAAACTGTGCTATGCATAAAAATGACAAATCTTATAGATCGACTTTATCTGTCTATTGACAGGTATCGGAACAAACACGATAAGAGATACCGAATATATATAAGATTCAGCGTCCCATAAATAGATTCCATCTTTATCTCTCTCTGTTTATTGAAACCAGGGGTTTGTAGAATTCTATTGGGTTTTAATTTTTATCTAGTGGTATGCTATTTCGCTTTAGTCTTTTATCTAGTGGGATTCTATTGGTTTTTGATCTTCATCTTGTGAGATTCCGCTTGACTTTAGTCTTTTATCTAATGGTATTCTATTGGTTTTTAATCTTCATCTTGTGAGATTCCTTTAACCTGATATTCCTTTAGATTTATAAACCTTACATAAATTATTACAAAATAAATTAGTTATTACAAAATAAATAGAAGCGTTATTTAAAAGAGTAGTAAACAAGAAACATAGACAGCATGATAAGTCATCAATTACCGTTGAGTTTATTTTTCTAGTCGCTGCCTTTACCTAGATTTTTGAGTGATTCAAATTCTGGTCACACTGTAATTTCTATGGATGGCAACACTGAAAATTCTTCCGATCCGTATTTTCGAGTGTAGAATAACATTATCTATTATTGTGGTAAGTTACATTTTATTACCTCTTTCCACTTACGAACAACGGGCAAAAGAAAAATTATTAGATTTTCAAAAAAATATTTAGTAGTCTGCCCCCTTAACTTTTCCAGGAGACAAATTTAAACCTTTTCTTATTATTTATTCTATCGTCTTTGTTTAAAGTTTAGTTTGATCTCGTAAGTTATATACCTGAAACGGAGATCAAACTAAATAAAAAAAAAAAAAGAATAATGATGATGATAGGTTTTGTCCCCTGGAGAAGTTAAGAAAATGAGATACGCCCTTTTGTCTCGAGAGGGACGATATGGAGGAAATCAAAAATTGATTTTGTGTTTCCGGTCCCTTTCAACAGCAAGGCTATATGAGACGTGGATCTACTAGTTAAAGTGGAATCCGAATCACATGAGCTCCCGTCGGGAATCGAACCTGGGTCTCCCACGCCAAAAGTTTGTATGATAACTGCTTAACCACTAAGGAGCTCGAATTAACGAAAGAAAATGAAGAAAGAAAGATAAAAATAACAGAAGAATAGATTAAATCGACCAATTGGGAAGAAAAACATTAAAAGGTACTTTTTAATCGCAGCCTCAATTTGGGTAACGTCTCATTGGCTAATTACACTGTACTTAGTTACTATACTAGTGCTCTCTGTAGGAGAATTCTGTCAAATACTTGAAAGTATGGTCGTCACTGTGTAAATATGCGTTGTGGATCTGTGATTTAATGCAGTCTCAAAACACATCTTTCGTCGTAAATGAACAGGAGAAAATTGTTAATTGGTAATACGTGTACTATGCAAACAATGTTACCTAATTAAACCACGTCTGGTATTGAGAAAATGGGAGAAGTGCTGATACAAATTAGAAGTGTGTGTGTTTAATGCCAAATTGACGACGTCATGGCGTTTTTGTTCTTTTGAGGAGAATGGTGTTAGTTTTGTCGATGAAATGAAAGAGAATCCACCAACATTTTGAGCACTGTGCTCTGCCAGACGTATTATCACGTGATTTGACTTGGAAAATAGCAAAGCAAAGAGAAAATGAGAACCCCTTTTGATACCAAAATGAATTGTTGACTTTTCCGTTTCCTCTGCGATAGTGGCGCCAGCAAAAGCATTTGCAACGAAAAACCTGAAGCTTCTTTCCTTTACCGGGCTCTTCCGGTGTGTCTGTCGTGCAGATGATTTTTTTTTTTTTCAGACAGCTTATCTATCTTCCTCATTTCTTTCTTTTTTTTTCATTCTCTTTTGCTTTTCATGTCAGTTTGGAATAATTTCTCTCCTTCATTCTCGAGTTTTATTTCTTTTTTTGGTCGTTATTTTTTTTTTCTTTCGTTCTTCCTGTACCATCATTTCTCGATGTCGGCATCCGTCTGTAGAAATAGGAACCGAATTACGAAGAGGACCATTTGGCGGTAGTCTGTGTGTGCAATGATAACAGTAGGAACAAGTAGATTGGTGTTTTCTTTCCGTGTTAATTTCGGATTTACACCACATGTGGGACTTAAAAAGTTTTCTTTCTGGGCTCCAGTCTAAATTACCGTGACTTCATCGTCATCGTTATAACATATAGAATAAAAACAAAGATGCGTTTTGTGTGTGGTTGTCTATACAACGCAGCCATTATTAGTATTTCGTAGACAGCCTAATTGTGTGCCCTCTTTCTTTCTTCTGGGCCGCAGTGGCTCAGTGGTAAAGCGTTCACTCTGGTGTGTGGGATCCCTGGTTCGATCCAAGCTCGCGCCAAATGGCTTTTGTAGAACTTCTCCACTGGTCTAGTGGATAGCACGTGCGCCTTTGGTGTACGGATCCCGGGTACGACTCCCGGTGGGAGAGCATTTGAAATTTTAACTATCCTCGATGTGTGTGTTCGTGTCCCTATCGTTATTGGTTACTGGATAAACGAATTAAATAAAGTAAAACATTGTAATTAGGTAATTAAGCTACTGAGATACGTTCGGTAAATCAGTTAACTTCAAATAAAGTGGTAGAGCATTCACCTTTGGTCTGTGGGGTCCCTAGTTCGATCCCAGCTCGCGTCAAGTGAACTTTGTGGTGGACAAACATGGTTCGCGGTTCTCTCGTTTCTTCCCACTTTCTTCATTCGATCATTTCATTCATTTCTCATCATCACCGTTCCTTTTGCCTACTCGGCATAACAGTGGGAAGTAAAAGTCAAAGATTTTATTTCAAGAATTTTCTTTCTTCTAAATCAGTGATCGCCAAACCGTCGATCACGAGCTACTAGTAGCTCGCGGGATATTTTCGGTAATTTGCGTAACTTTGGAATGGCATTCGGGGCGCGAATTCTGATTGTAAACAAATTAAAATAGAATTGTCAACATTAGAAATGGAACGAAGGCTTTTTCGTTTTGTTCTGCGAACACAATTTTTCAAAGCGAAGCGCGCGTAGTGGGCTATGATCCCTTTTTAGTCGACTTAGGCGTTCGTTTGTCCGAATACTCCTCCGAGATGCCTAAACTTCTCTTCACTCGACTTAGGCGTTTATTTGTCCGAATACTCCTCCGAGATGCCTAAACTCCTCTTCACTCGACTTAGGCGTTTATTTGTCCGGGATTCTCCTTCGAGATGCCTAAACTCCTTTTCATTCGACTTAGGCGTTTATTTTTCCGGATACTCCTCCGAGATGCCTAAACTTCTCTTCACTCGACTTAGGCGTTTATTTGTCCGAATACTCCTCCGAGATGCCTGAACCGTTCTTAACCAAATTTGACATGGTGATTCGAAAACGCGCACTGAGTGTCGTAAGAGGTAGCATGTCTCTATCGGACGTACCATTGAGGAATAATCACCTAAAAACGGGATGCCCATAAACTTAATCTTGGAATAGCATTTGGGGCACCAATTCTCATTGTAAACAATGGAAAATAGAATTTTCAGCATTAGAATTAATAGAAATTCTGTGAATAATAGGGATGCGCACGAGACAAGGTTTGTGGCTGTCTCGTCTCGAAAATATGCTGTAAAAATGATGTCTCGACTCGAAAAATGTATATTTCCCTATTGGAAGAGCTGTGTCTCGACTCGAATTTTGTCAGGAAAATCCTGTCTCGACTCGTCTCGTGCGAATCCCTAATGAATAATCAATATAGGTCGATCACTTCGGTGCAAATTTGCAATTAATGCATACCTAGCAAATAAATGTATACATAAATTAATAAAACGAGACGAGACGAGAAAAAGCTTTTTCGAGAATCGAGACGAGATTTGTACAAAGTTTACTTGACTAAATAAGAAAACCTTATTTATGGTCTCATCTCGTTTTGTGGGCAAGATCACCTTCCACACACAGCCCTTGGTACTTTACAGCGTCTCCCGAAAGGTAGGACGACCATTATTATGTACGTATAATTAAATTTATATGTTAGTTCCAGATGATTTTAAGCATAAAAAATGTATTAGATTGTGTATTATTACTACTGCTAACGATTGTTACTACTATTATTGCTTTGATTTTTAAAAACCTTGTTACATATATTTTCACTCTTACCGAGTAGACTGCAATTCTTGTATGTAAAAGAATGTGAAGCGTGAGTTTCTGAAAAGCAGATAGATACATATCAGCATCGTGAGTGGAGGAGAAAATGCCTGGCGGGTGACAGACAGGCTCTGTAAAGAAGAGACGAAAGTAGTCATTGTATTTTATCCGTGTCTCCTTCGCATGCATTGGAAGGGGAATTCTCTTCATGACATGAAGGGTTCATCTACTACGGCGGGTCTTTCTGCAAAAGTGCCCACTCATAAAAACAGATGGTTTATTATTCATCCGCTCACGGATATGCTGTTCGTCGGGAAGAAGGAGACGATGAAAACCGCAGCTATTTCGTTTTTCTATATGCCGAGACCCCTTCTCCATTCCATCCTGACGGAAGATGTTTCTCACATCTGCATCATGTTGACACGTTTCTTCAGCACCAATGAAGAAGTGGGAACAATACTCGTGATGAAAGTCTCTTATGTTAACATATGAGTGTCTAAAAACTTCCATCTGCTGAAACTTCTTGTATACCCGTAGTAATATTATCACAGTCTCTGAATATGTTACACGTTCATTTTTGGAGTTTGTGCATATACTTCTCCAGAAATAGATCTCATCCTACATGGCAGACATATCATACAAAGTTTTTATCAAATAATGTATAATTCCGAATTTCCTTTAATCTGAACGAATTTCAGCTCTAAGCAATATGTTTATTTTCCAAACATCAAAAGAAGAACACGCTATACTTAATCAAAAGCGGGCAAATTTTATTAAACTCATCTTTCAAGACACTCACCCAAACTCTCTATATGTATGTATGTGTGTGTGTGTGAGAGAGAGAGAGAGAGAGTTTGGGTGTCTTGAAAGATGAGTTTAATATATATATATATATATATATATATATATATATATATATATATATATATATATATATATATATATATATATATACCAACTGCTATAGTTGGATCCCGTGCCGCTTCTCAGTCCAGCTGCTGAATTGTCTAGATGATTGTTGATCGTTATATTGAACAAGAGAAAGCAAATCAGTTTAAATGTAGTGCTGTATTCAAGTATATCTGTCGTAGCAAACTGTTTTTGAAGTCGAAGCAGTGCAAACACGCACTTGTGAGAAGTACTGTTGAAGTCGTAGCAGTGTACTCATGTACTTGTGAGAACTAATATAACAGTTGGAGGCAATACATCTAGTCACGTATTTATGAGAACTGTTATAGAATTCGGCGTGTTTTTCTTCGTAAGAATACATAAAACACGCATCAGAATTCTAGTATTTTATTTTGCTACCTTCAATAACAGTCTGTGTTTAAAATAACTATTAGGTTAATTAAATATATATCAAAACATCTTCATTTATCCTAAAATTAATTTTATTTTACCGAAACAGTGCGAACTGCTAAAGTTGCTAGCAGTGTAGTCACGTACTTGCGAGAACTGTTGTTGAAGTTGAAAGCAGTGCAATCACGTACTGGAACGAATTGCTATTGAAGTCGGTAATAGTGCAATCACGCACTTGTGAGAACTACAGATGGAGCTTGTAGCAGTGTACTCGCGTACTTATGAGAACTACTATTGCACTTGACAGTAGTGCATGTAATCACGTACTTATTAGAACTGTTTTAGAAGTCGGTAACAGTGCAGTCACGGACTTGTGAGAACTGCTTTAGAAGTCCGTAAGAGTGGCAGTCACGGACTTGTGAGAACTGCTATAAAAATCGGTAGCAATTCAGTCACGCACATGTAAGAACTACTTTAGCAGTTGGCAGCAGTGCATGTAGTCACGTACTTGTGCGAACTGTTAAAGTAGTTGACAGCATTGAAGTTACGTACTTGTAAGAACTGCTACAGCAGTCGGCAGCAATACTCGCATATTTATGAGAACTATTACAGCAGAAGGCTGCAATATACTTAGGTACTTGTGAGAACTGTTATAGCAGCTGGCAGCAGATAATCACGCACTGATTGAGAATTGCTATAGATGTCTGTAGCAGTGTAGGCATGTCTTTATGAGAACCAGGCTCGAAACCAGCCATAGAGGTTTGGGGGAGGGAGCAAGTCATTAAAAATTCTCTTACAAATATCTAAATTGTGTTTTTTGTATTAATAATACTATTTTTATTGAGGTCTAGTGGGACCACGAAAAGTTTAGGGGTGCAGGCCCCCTAGTCCCCGTCTAGTTGCGGGCCTGATGAGAACTGTTAAAGAAATCAGTAGCAGTGTATGCACAGTTATGTACTTGTGAAAACTGCTACTGTGATTGTTGGCAGTGGCATCAGACACTTGTGAGATCTGCTGTAGAAGTTGTCAACAGTTCAGTCACTCACTTGTGACAATTGCTAGAGAAGTGGGTAGCAGTGTAGTCACTTATTGTACGAATTGTTGCAGAAGACAGGAGCAGTGCAGTCATGCACTGACAACTGCTATAGCAGTCGGCAGCAATGGTAGGGTAAATCTTCTTCTTAATATTTTCGTGAAGGCTAAAAGGATGGATGATACGTAATATAAGCATGCTTTTCTTTTCACTCATTTCTTTTGGTCTTTTCTTTGTTTCTGTATATCTATGAGAAATATTTAAGTACCTTTCTTGCGGTTGGATGGATATTTCACGTTTTTCTTTCTGTGCAGTATCATCATTCACTGCGTATTAACTAGTTGAATTATGCCATCCGTTGGGGACAAGATAATTCACGGAAACAATGTGTTTGGTGGGTATCACAAAGGGCTAAAGTTTACTGTTACGCGACAGAGAGAGAGAAAGAGGGATTCACGTTCCCTTAAAAAAAAAAAAAAAAAAAAGTTTCGTGCTTGTGGTATCTTTATCCTTTGTTCGCCTGACTTCTATGATTTCATTGAGAGAGGCTTCTCGTGGAAGATGCGAGATGAAGATAACTTTCTGGCGAAGGAAGAGTGGTTCCCGTTGTCTGTCTGTCACAACCTGAGCTCCTTTTCCACAGAAATCCTTCTCCTGAAAAAGACCACCAAAAGGAAAGAAGTCTTTCTCACTCTCGCTACATAGTAAATCCAGGAAGAGCTTTCTTCTTCTTCTTTCAGCAGAAAAATATAATTCTCGCCACTGAACTCTGTGAGTGTGAGTTGTTTGTCCAGTCAAGGTGACAGGAGTGGATCAAAATTTTGATGTCGATGCTTTTTTTTTTTTTTTTTTTAGGAGTCAAGGCTGTTTTTTTATTGTTTTCACAGTGTTATATTGCGTTGTCGTTTTGAAAAGGATTTTCGTGTAAGAGATCGTCCGGAGAGTAATGGTTGCGATCACCGATCAGGGTTGCCAACACTAAATGTTGAAATTTCACAACTGAATTGCAACACTACATCAATAATAACAATAATTTGTGTACATTAAAGCGTATCGTGGTTTAAAGCTATGTAATGTCTGTGACGTTTGGCTTACAATAATGAATCACGATTAAAATGAAAGAATAACGCACAGTGTTTCCCTGCAAATGTTGAGTGTGAGTACGTACTTTATTGTCACTCCAGCGTATAGGTGAGTTCATGTATCTTGTCTAGACTTTCACCATCTGCAGACTACACAACGATGCATGCATACTAAGAATCACCTACTCCCCCAAAGATAGAAAATGATTAATATGGACAATGCCGTGCCGTGAAGGCGATGCGAGCGGGGTGGCGGCCGCGGGCGCCGAAGTAAGGGGGCGTAAAATTCGGGAGCAAAAAAGAAAAGAAAAAAGAAGGAAAGTAAAAGAGAAAGGAAAAATTAATTGGAATATTTTAAGTCAACAGCAGTATTTTAGAATTTATATTTAATTTGACCCCGATCAGATTTATAATTGTGCACAACGGAAGGAAAAAAAAGTAATAAAATTGCTCAAAATCAAAGTCCTTTTGAAAAATTTCTTACGCTTTGCGTTAACCATTGTGGCGCTTCGCGACTAGCCAGTTGACCTCACTCATATGTACAGGGGCGCCGTCGTATACTGTCGCCCCGGGCGCTGGTCATTTTCCACGGCATTGTACAGCACTGGTCATGGATAAGAAAGATGATATAACGACGGATATTATCATGAATAGGGATGCACGCGAGACGAGACGAGACGAGAAATGGAAAAGTCTCGTCTCGTCTCGGAGTCTCAAATGTTGGTCTCGTCTCTCAAATGTGAAGTCTCGTCTCGCATAAAATTTTGAGTCTCGTCTCGCGCGAGACTTTCTCGCATGGTCTCGCAGTCTCGCATATATTCTGGGTTAAAATTTTGCAATGTTTTATTCTATGGCTGTTAATGAATGATGATGTGATATTCTGTCCGAAGGCAGATATTTGACCAAAAAGTCCCTTGGCAAGGTGAACCCATGGTGGTTTGCCATTGCTTTCCATGGGATGAATTTTCATAACATCCTAAGGAGACGGAACCTAGAGTTCAACACGGTATCCGAACTTGTGTCCACTCCGCTCCAAATTAAAAGAAAAGTTGTGGTGGAATTTGATTGCTGGACCATTAATTTTCGCATAGGATAATTCACAGCAAAACCAGAATAAATTGTTGCTGGATCCAACATTGTTTTCCAGCTTAGAGTTCTCCAGCAATATTTTCCAGTATGCCATGCCGGCACATTTTTGCACCGAAAAAAAAAGTCGCCAATGTAATTAGGATATAAAGAATATAACGTTTCCGTATATGTTTTTCTGAACTCATTGAACCAAACCCGGATCCTTTTACTATATCTATATGTATTTTTTTTTAAAGTTAGCTAGCTATGGTGTAGCTAGCACCCATTGCGAGGGCTACACCCTCTATTTGGGAAATAGATTTAACATTATTATGGCGAAAAAAATGAATTTCTGTTGGGCAAAGAGACATTTATTAACTTTATTAAACATCCATAAGTTTTATTTATTTATTTTTGTTGTACGTGAGGAGATCCTGTTAGTAACAAGCGGGTTTACTGTGCATGATGTGAAGGTGAGATATGGGCCGGTACGTGTGATGTGCTGAGGATACTGATCATGTTATAGTCCGGATGATTTGGAGGTACGGTATATTTATATAATGTGAAAAGCAGTGAGAGAGGTGTAGACGTGTGGTGATGGCTGTGAGTGTAAGGAGCGTCGCTATAAACGGTTTCAAAAAATAAAGCGTGTTCGCTGTCATACCGTTGAGTTATATATTTAATACGAAGAGCTTCAATATGATAAAAAAAAAAGGTGAGGAAATGTGATGCGGTCGTACAATTCACGGGTTAGACTTGGTAATTTAATGCGGTAGGCTAGGCGGAGAGCATGTCGTTCCATTATTAACAGCTTTTCGTAATGTTTTGCGCTTGCTGATACCCATGAGGTAAAACCATGTAAGAACGGGACGGAGGAAGACCTTGTAGGTGTTGATGAGCGTAGAAGAATGGAGACCCCACGTTGTACCTATGAGACATTTAAGTAAATTTAATCTATTTTTGGCTTTGCTTACAACGGTAGCGAGGTGTGGACGCCATGTAAGCTGATGATCAAATGTTATACCCAAGTATTTCACTGTCTTTGAGTGATGTATGGCAGTATCATTGACGGTAAGGGCAAGACGAGCTGGGTTTCGATGAACTCGTGATCGACGTTTTGGTGGAATAAAGACTATGGCCTGAGTTTTGGTAGCGTTTATTGTTAAGCGCCACGTCCGACACCAATCGCTAAAGCGACGGATAGCTTCATTCATCGCATTGTTTATTTGAGAGATAGTTTTCGTTAACGCCAGGAAAGCCGTGTCATCGGCGTACTGAAAAGTATGAATGTTTGCGGTAAGGACGGCATGTCAGCGACATAAAGCAGATACAGCAGTGGGGACAAGGCAGAGCCTTGCGGAACGCCGCTATGAAGAAAAACAGGATAAGAGACACTGTCATTGATGTAGATGTAAGCCAGGCGGTTTGAAAGAAAATTAAAGATGAAGCGGATGTACGTGATTGGAAGACGGAAAGACAGAAGCTTGAATAAAAGTCCCAGGTGCCATACTTTATCAAATGCCTTTTCGAGATCGAATAAAACTAAACAGGCAGGCTTGGAAGAATTGTAATGATTAGTGATCATGTTGGCGAGGCGAAGTAACTGATCGTTAATACTATATCCTGGTCGGAAACCAGCTTGATGCAAAGGTAGCAAATTTTTCGCTGTTAAGGGGGTGTGAAGTCTTTTGACAAGGATGCGTTTCAATATTTTGCTGAAAGTCGGAGTTAATTGTATGGGCCTGTAAGATGATACGGAATTTAGTGGTTTGTGTGGCTTAGCAAACATGAGTGTTTTGGAAGTCTTCCACTGAGGGGGAAGATAACCTGTGCAGAGAATAAACGTAAATAAAGTTGCTAAAAGGTGTAGTAAGGCAAGAGGCGCTTCTTTGACATGACGGTCCAGACCAGGGGCAGTATTGCGTTTGCGAGCCGTGACGGAGTTGATATCTGTTACAGTGATAGGCGTAGCAAGAGGATGGTCGGGTAAAACATGAAACGTGCTGGGTTGAAGTTCTGGTGAATTTATGTTAAAAGTATGTGTGGGATGCCTACGAGGAATGGCTGCTTCAGACGGCGTGAAAATAGATTGTAGATAGGTTGCGAATGCGTCTGCTTTTTCTTTATCTGTCTGAAGAGGATTTTCATTTTCTAGGAGAGGATAGGTAGTGTGGGTCTTGCGACCAGTAAGCATGTTGAAACGGTTCCAGTATCTGGATGGGTGTGCATCGTCTCCCAAATTATTACAAGCTTTTATCCATTGACGGAGTTTATATGCTTTAACATGATTGTGAACTGTGCGTTGAAATTGACGATGTAAATGCAATGACTCTAGATTTCCTGTACGTTTGTAATCTCTGTAGAGTGCTCGTGAACGTCTGATAAGTGGTAAATAATGGGGTGGGAGCGTTGGGTGATAACTATGGGATGTACTAGTCGGTATAAAACGGCTGGTAGCGTCATGGAGTGCTGTAGTTATTCTATCCAAATAATTATGAAGATCTTCCTCCGTTTCTGATAGAGTTGAGTTTGCAAAAATGCTACTAAGGTAATTTCGATATCCTGGCCAGTCGGCTTTGTCGAAGCGCAATGTGGTAATCTATATGTAAATTTTTTCGTCTTTATTTAACCGGATTTCAACCTTGTCTTTGCCTGCTTCTAGTCCGAGGAATGCTCTAACGTCACAATATCCAAAATTGACACGGATTGTTCCCTTAGAATAGGTTTTAACTTTCTTTTCAGAACGTTTAAACTCTCTAGCATTAAATTTGTGCAAGCAGCAGAGAAAATATAAAAATACGTTACTTGTGTAGAACAGTGCTGCCATCTATTGTCGCCTATCTCCCTTTACACCAGCCACCAAGGAATAACATTACTTGTGTGAACGGACTTGCGGATAACATATACTAATATACTAACCTAAATAACTGATATACAACATAATTATGTTATATACTAATAACAATTATATCAATGGCTCGCCGCGGGGAATAGTGATAATTAATTTTCAACACTTTAGACACTGTCAAGTATGCTATGCACTTACCTTAGTTTCCTTCTTCTGAGGGAAATATATTGTTATATCCTCCTTCCTGCAGCTACTCTTCTGATCTTTGTCGCTGTCGGGGTAGAGAATCGCGTACTCTTCTTTGCAAGTGTTTCTTCAGCCCCGTTATATTACGAGAATGCATTTTCAATTCTATCTTCTTGTTAGGCTTACATAATTTACAAATAGCCAACTCAGCATTCGTCGCAATTTCAAAGTAATCCTGGAACTTACTTTTACGCCCTGCTGTTTCGGATGGATCAAGACTCGAACTTGCAGAAACAGTACCTGAATCCGTTTCACTTTCAACTGGGTCCCCATTTGGCTCTTCTAAAATATCGTCGCCACTATCAACATTTACACGTTTTGGTCGTTTCCTTGAAGGGTGATTTTCCATTATAAAGATGTTTTCTATACCACCAAAAGCGCTTGTAGATTACAAAAGAACTCCTCACAACACAATACGACCCAATTCTTTTGGTTCGTTCGCGCTTATAGCAATGTTGCATTATCTCATTTTATCAACTTTCGCTTTCAACTTATATAGTGTTGCCATATCTAGAAAATAAAATTACTGACAGATATAGGGCCATTCCTACCATCTCCCACCAAACCTATAGGGCCATCCTACCAAACCAGTGTTTGAATTAAACTTCCGAACTAGAAGGGGATGTTTTTGATAAATATATAGAAAAAAATACTTATTCCATGTAAAAATATTGTGTTATTTCTGCGAGCCGGACCGGGGATAAACTTTAACGAGAGGGGATTTCCCCGCCATCTCCCAACCTTAATCGCTAGCAGTAATGTGAAAAAGATAGAAACAACAGAAATATCACATTTCGCAGCAATAGGGAGTCTTATTCGCTTTTCAGACCAAAAACAGAAGTTCATGTATGTTTGTGTCGCAAAATAAAGTCCTAAATCGATGCTGTAATAAATTTCCAATTTACAAAGCTTTTCTTTTTTAATGATGTTTAGAAACTAAAGAAGGCTAGGCTTTAATTCTGAAAATCAACCTTGAATAATAATAAATCTAATAAAATGTCTATTGCCCCAATCACTTTTTTGTTACTTGAGACATTAAAACTCAACTTAGAAAAGTCAATAACTGTAAAATAACTAAATATACAATTAAATGTAATTCATAAATGTTGCGAGACTGCGAGAAGTCTCGCGAGACTTCTCGTGCGAGACTTGACCGAGTCTCGTCTCGCGTCTCGTCTCGCATGGTTTAGTCTCGTCTCGCGTCTCGCATAAAATTTTGAGTCTTGTCTCGTGTCTCGTCTCGCGAATGCGAGACGAGACGCGAGACAAGACGATACTTCTCGCGTCTCGCGTGCATCCCTAATCATGAAAGTAAAGGCTTTGCAAGAAGGAATGGTGAGCGATGAACAAAAACAATTTTTGGCTGGATACACAGAGAAAATAGAACGTATGTAGCATACGTGAAAACGTAGGTTACATGCGTAAATCCTGAAGTTTTTGGACTTGACATACGACTATATATAACTGCAGCAAATATATAACTGAAAGCTTAAGTTTTATAATACTTTCCGTATACGTGTTCTATCTATACGTACTTCTCATATGAAAAGAAAACTGTATATAGGCCGTAAGGATCTCACATGCCGATGTACGTATATAACATATAGCTGACGCAGGGCCGTGCCTTGGAGGGGGGCGAAAAATTCGGGAAAGAAAAAAGGAAAAATATACGAAAAATTGTTTGGAATATATGTATGGGGGCGCCGTTGTATACTCTCGCCCCGAGTGCTGATTTTCCACGGCACGGCCCTGAGCTGACATATGTAACATACATATACGTATAATATACGGAAAAGACTGTTAGATATCAGTCATCCTGCAGCGACATAGTGTAATATCTAAGCAGGAAAAAGACAGTACATATGGATCATATTAATAACGTATGCTTCATACAGATATCCGTAGTAAATATATAGAAACGATGTAAGAAACGTTCTTATATAAGGTGTGTGACGAAATTAAGAGTCGTCATCCCGGTGAAATTAAAATAGCTCTAATTTTACAGTAATTATGTGATATCTTCAAATAGATAAAAGATAATCGAAATGTGGAACAAGAGCGCCCTAGACAATATTATTTTACATGAGAAACCGTTATCACGACTCACTTATCTGCTTTCGATTTCGAGCCATTTTGATAATCGGCATTTATTTTCGCGTTTCTGAACAGCTGAAAACGGAAAGCCACTAGGTGACTTGTGATAACGGTACCTCACGCAAAATAATATTGTTTAGGGCGCTCTTGTTCCATATTTCAATTATCTTTTATCTATTTGAAGATATCACATAATTACTGTAAAATTAGCGGTATTTTAATTTCGCCGGAATGAAGACTCTTAAGAAGCATTGAGGAATAAAGTGGATGAGAACTGCCCATGATAAATGGTTATTTAAAGTTAAAAAGCCCTTCATCCAACAGTGGGTTGACTGATCTATAAACATTATACATCGAAGAAAAGGCTATACAATGTAATCGGTGTTTTCGAAATCGATGAGAACCATCTTTCAGGATGATGAAATATAGAAAGCAAATTTTGTTCTTCCAAGTCTTCAAAAGGTTTCTCTCATAAATGTTCAGAGAACTTTAGGGTGAAGAGAAGCTAAATCAATACGAATGTTAAGAAGGAAAAAGGAGAGAAATAAATTAAAACACAGCACATAATACAATAATAATCTCTACTCGAGATCTTGTCTGGATTGAGCTCTCTTTAATCCTCTTTGGCTTCGTTGGGTTTTGTGAAAAGACATGAAAGACAAGGGAAAAAAGATGAAATATTAGCCTGAAGTAAAGCATATCTAGCAGGGAAGCTTTTCAAATGTAGAATCCCTTCATTCGAGAGAGAACGAAAAAAAAAAAAAAAAAAAAAATAGAGATATTATTTTAGTTACGTGGACTGTACACTTTGTTGGTTGAAATTATAAAATAAAATTTAACTGTCTTTTACGGTGGTTATGTCAAGCGTGACATTTTAAAAATGTTTTATGTAGCTTTTATTATACGTACATGAAGAACAGGAGGTTTGTTCGTCCATCGTGTATGCATGCAGAATAATGAGCCGTTAAAGCTAAAAGTTAAACACCCTGGCAAATGAAATGAAATCTTTCAGTTGTATGTTCTATGGTTATCCATGGTAAGCTAAAGGAGACGGTGGTGATGACAAATTAATGGAATGGTTTAATGAAGAAAGTGGGAGGAAACGGGAGAACCCCGAGAGAACTTACGCACATGGTGTTCGTCCACCACAAGGATCATTTGGCCCGCACCACAGGTAAATGCTCTGGCGTTAGAGAGTCTAGTAACAGCTATGGCCAGTAAATGGTCCTTCATTAAATAACGTTTGGTCTGCACATCGACTCGGATCATAGTTACTTTCGCCTTTATAATATAGATACGAATTCACTTGTCTTTGCTCAAGTAGCATTCCTTAAAAAAAAAAAAAAAAAAAAAAAAAATCTTGGCGATGTAATTGCCTCACGCCTCACGATCCTGGATAAACGACAAAATATTGTGCCCCCATCGGGAATCATACCCAAGAGCATGTACTACAAAACCAAGAAGTAAACTTTTTGACACACGGGAGTGTTAGTTCACACAATCAAAAATATGTCCGCTTTTGAATAGTCATTAAATTAGGTTATTTTTTCTACCTCTGCTAAGCCATCAGGGGACAACCACATGTTACAGTGGGCAATATTTATGGGAATCATGAGATCTCCCCAAAATGTGTTTCACAAAAGCTCCCAATATCACAGATGTCTTTCTGCAGAATGTACACATCATTAATTTTATTGAACACTTGCGTAGGACAGTGGAACAGTAAATAGTACATAAGGAAATAATTAACCGAAAAGAAATGCTTATCTTCCGCACACTTTGTTCCACGTTTTACACTACTGGTCACTTTTGTGAATTGAAAAGGGATGGTGACTTAAAATTTACAAGTATTGTAGGAGAAATATTGGTAAAAGAATTATAGATAATTGGTTTAATGAGAATTATCTCCAAATCGGTTGAACAGTTTTGAAGATTGCCTCAAGCGAAGTTTTTATTTCTTTATAATATTAGCGTAGATATGCTTTGCAATTTTTATTTTATTATTAACAAAGTCTTAGATAGAACCGAAAGTCCATTCTGCATTAAAAGATTAGGAACAAGGAGAAAGAACTTGAAAGAAAATATCCCAGATCCTATGCGTTGAATGCATTATCATGGCCTTCGAAGAAAGAAAAAAAAAGAATGGATAAAGTAGTATATGAAACGGATAAGGCCGACTATGGAATCACGATAAAAAATAAATTGAACGAATTACGTTACCTGTGGAATGCAGGATAAAAATAAGATACACGGATAAGGCTCTTCATGGACTGAGATGAGGTGATTGCGAGTTTAACGTTCCGGTCAGCAGTGAGACTATATGAGACGTGGACCTATGGACGAAGCTCATCAAGTGATAGGATTAGGCTTAAGAATTAGATTTCTAGGCTTTCGGGTATCTATGGCCTGTTAGCCCATCACATGACGACCATCGCCGATCACACTATCCGGGGAAAGGGAAGGAAAGAAGCGGCCTGGGACCTAGAAGTTAGGTACCACCTCGGCATTTACCTGGTGTGAATGAAGAAAACCCAGGAAAACCTCATTCAGGATGGCTGGCCTGAAAAAGCTTTTTACACTTTTTCGATCGATCCCCCCCCCCCCCGGAAATCGAAGCCGGGACCGCTCGCACCGAAGGCGAGCCATCAAGTGCTATGTAAATGTGGTATTAGACAGTATGGTTGAGAGACTTGGGCATTACGCAAATTAGAGATGAAATATTTAGAGAACTCCGAAATGTGGTGTTGGACGAAGATGGAGAAGATAAAATGGACGGAGAGAGTAACAAGCGAAGATGTTTCAAACGGATAGGAGAGAAGAGGCCGCTTTTAGCCAGCATCCTTCGTAAAAAAAAAAAAAAAAGACCAATTGGATTTGACATCCTGGGAAGAAATTATCTTCTTCATTCCATCATAGAGGGGAAGATGGAAGAAAAGCGAGGTAGTATTGTCAACGGCTCGAGCGCTCGGCTCACGGTTCAGTCACCACCGAGCCGAGCCGAGAAGCGAGCCGAGCCAACAGTTCTTCAAACCGAGCCGGCTCGAGCCGATGGCTCACTTGAGCTGAGCCGAACCGAGCCGGCTCGAGTCGACGACCAGTTGAACCGAACCGAGCCGGTTAACATCACTAAAGCGAGGAGTACGAATAAGAACACAACTGGTCGATGATTTTAAAAAAATAGAACAAAATATTGGGAGTTAAAAGAGGGAGCTGAATATCTAGAAACGTGGAAGAAACATTTCCAGACCCAAATCTAGAAAAAAGAAAAAAAACAATTAGTTCCAGAAACTACCAACCAACGGGCAGAATACTTTTATAATAATAATAATAATAATAATAATAATAATAATAATAATAATAATAATAATAATAATAATAATAATATACACGAATAAGGTCTGTCCATGGAATGCAGGACGTAAAAAAGCGACTAAAATCGTCCGTTAAGTACAAGTCAAATTGTGTTGGCTTTAACTTCAACTAGATATCGAATGCAGAACCATTATGTAGAAGTAATGGTGTTCCAAAAGAGGACAGCTACAGAGTACTGATAGGCCAAAAAGAAAGAAAAAAAGTATATTTCCAGAAATAGTCCTGATGTTTCGACATGTAGGCCAATAAGAGGACAGGCAAAGGGCTTTATGCTTGAACTGTTCAATATATGACGCTGTCAGGAGCAAAATGCGATTACGTCAACTGACCAATCGAAGGGTGGGCGACTGCATTCAATCACAGCAAATCAACTATGATAGATGGAGCTACTTCAATAGTAATGCCTGTTAGGAGCTTTCAAACAAACTCTAAATTAGTTTGTACGTACGATATTATTCACTAAAAAGGTTTCTTCTACAAAAAGGAAGACGCCTTCTGAAGCTTTCAAAACGTATAGATCTTCTTTGATATGAATAGAATACTTTACCTAACCTCTTCAGTGCGTAATTTTCAGATGCGAACCGCTGTAAAAAGTGTAAGTTTTTTGTCATTATCACTAAAAGCATCATCATCATTTTCCTCCGACTCCGATCCCGTTGACTCTAAATTTGTTTCAAAATCTCTTACATCAGAATCACTAATTAATAACTCTTCCTCGATATCAGCATCGTTGAAATATCGTTTTGAGGCCATTACTGTGTTGCCTGCTCTCAAACAAAACATAGAATGAAAACTGTATTTGACGAAGCACAAACTCTATTTTAATTTTTCTCTTTTTTCCTCTTCTTTTAATTAAGCAACAATTGAAACCAGCTGAGCGCAAACTCGCTAAATATTGTCGGGATAACAGTACTCATACTATGGGCAAGTATATTCGCCATACGCAATACAAAATAGCCAAAGCAAAATGAAAGCGTATATATACGCCATCCGCACAGCAGGTGCGTTTTGAAGACACGAGTTAACTCGCCACCCACACTGAAGAGGTTAAAAGATACATTACGAAATGATGTATAAAAGAAGTAGTGTATATGATGTTCCTGCGCTTTACATTGAACTAATACAGTATGTGTATTGCACGTTCGTCTATATTAAGGCAAGACCAATTTAACATGAATGGATAACTTCAAGTAAATTCTACGGTCATTATTGGTGTATAACGAAAGAACAAAATGAGACATATGTATATAGAACTCATTCAGCTGAATACAATAATGTGGGTGTAGGGGCGGCGGTGGCTCAGTGATAGAGCGTTCACTTCTGGTGCTTGGGGTCCCGGGTTCAAACCCTGCTCCTGCTAAGTGAACTTTGTGGTGGACAAACACCGTGTGCGTGGGTTTTCTCGAGGTTCTTCCGTTTCCTCCCACTTTCTTCATTCCACAATTTCATTCATCTCTCATCATCACCGTCTCCTTTAGCCTAACCGGCATAATCGTGGGACGTAAAACTCAAAAAAAAGTAATAATGTGGGTGAATGTGAATCCTCATGGTCTCATTTGCGATATTTTTTTTTCGTAGACATAAATTTGATGCTATAGAGCAGTGGTTCTTCTAGCCACCCCCTTATAATTTCTGGTTTGTAATAAAGCTTGTGTAGGATTGTTAATATACCTGTTGAGGAGATCTCACGATATTCTTGTATTTCTATAATAGTAGAATCTATTTCTACTATATAGTGGATATAGTAACTTCCCTAAAAGCAAATGGATTAAAACCAAATTTGGTCAGTTCATTTACATCACAAATATCGGATCCGATCCGTTATACTGCTTCAAAATGGAGGCCGTTTGAAAATTTTAAAACTTCATAACTCCCTTAATTTTGAGTCAAAGTGAGAAGAATATCCTGGTCTGGTATCTGCTGCTTTAAAAGTAATACGGTAATTTCATTTGCTACATCGTACCACCGTGAAAGTGGTTTTTCTTCCATGGTAACCATTAAAACAAAGGACAAGAAATCGCTTATGAGTTGAAAATGACTTGATAATATGCGTCACGAAGATTGAAACCGGACATTGGCACACTAGCGAAATCACACCATGCTCAGGTATCTCATAAGTTTCAGTTTTAACTTGTGTTTCGATATGCAGGTGTTGCATTTGTACTTTTCTGGGTATTTCAATGTTGCAGTTCTCATTAGTTCCATATCGTACCTCTTTCATTTAAATTAATTTTTTAAACAACTCTACACCTGTTGCAAACGTTTAGTAGACCTAGTTTTTGGTGTCTTAACAGTATGTATAAAAATAAAATTATGCCTATCAGAACAAAATTCAAAATAATATTTTCAAATGTTTTCCAATATTAGATTCTAATTATATTTATCTCTTTCTCCTATCTCCACGACCCTCAAGTTGAGAGACCATGCTAGTATAGAGCAATAGTGACATAACAAATTTCTTCGGGGCCTCGGTGCAGGCGGGCATTTGGGTGATCTCCATTCAGTGAGTTTGGCTCAGGTGCACGCGGGTATTCATGGAGCCCTGCAAGCTGTTGAAATTCCCCGAAATTGTAATACTCCAAATTATGGATATGGGCCAAAATATCAAATAATACCTTCGACAAAGTAGATACTTTCAAATATTTAGGATTAATGCTAACAAAACAAAGCCATATCTACGAAGAATTTATATGTCGACTGAAGGCAGGAAATTCGTGTTACTATTCAGTTCAAAATATTTTGTTGTCACGAATTCTATTGAAAAATTTGAAGTTTAAAATATAAAACGATAGTCATGCTTCTTGTCCTGTATAGTCATGCATCATTGATCGCATGCTCTGAGGGAAGAACGTAAACTGAAAGTACTTGTGAGTAAAATCCAGAAATGAATATGCGGACCAAGGAGAAACAGGAATGGGGAATGACGAAACCTTCATAATAAGAAACTACATAATTTATACCGTTTACTAGACATTGTTATGGTCGTCTAGTCTAGGAGGCTCAAGTGGATAGGTCTGGTAGCCAGAATGGAAGAATAGTAGAAACGCTTTCAAAGTTTTAACTGGAAGAACAACAGAAAACGACCATCAGGATGACCTAGGCGAATATGGGAGGATAATATCAGGATGGATCTCGCAGAAATAGAAATACGAAGTAGAAACTGGATCTAGTTGGCTAAGGACGGAAGTCAATGGAGAGCTTTTGTGAAGACGGCAGTGAACCTCCGGGTTCCATAGGCCATGGAATCAGTTATAGATATACCACACTGACTTGACACCTAGTCTTCCGTTCCAGGCGTTGCTATCGGCTGAAGGAATTCCACTCCCTTTCACTAGGACTCTCTCGCTTAGCAACAATTGAACCGTTATTGGCTCAATGCGTGGGTGTGTCGTGGGTGTGAGCTATAGTTCACATTTTTGCCACGGCTCAAGTCATTTTGGCAGCACAATAGTGCTTTTAAATCATGTAACACTAAAACAGAGTTTAAGATCTAAGACATGGGTGAACTAATGTTGCACAGGCGACTCGAGAAATTTCTCATATCGTCTCGTCCCGAATTTTAAAAAGGTATTTCTCGTTTTGTAGCCAACGCTATACACTTCTGGTATAAAGCACTTTTCTGTAGTAAGAAGCCAGGTAAACAGGTTGGCTATTTTGAGTGGGTTGTGTACGCGTTAATTTATTGGTTCTCATTATTACGAGTGTTACGACACACTGAACTATGCGCAGTATCTGTCAAAATTTATTCTAGAAGAAATATAGATTTAAAACTTTATTAGATAAGTGTATAAGAATGGACGTCAGCAACTTGAGTGAATAACAAAACGCACTTAAGAGTCTTCATCCCGGCGAAATTAAAATACCGCTAATTTTACAGTAATTATGTGATATCTATATATATAAAAGAGAACGTACAATTCTTTGTCCGCTCATCACGCTAATACGGCTGAACCAATTTCTTTCATTTTTGGGGGGTTATTAGGATTTGGACCCTAGATGGTTTTTATCATATCACTTTAATTTTTAATTACCAGTGTCTTGAGATAATTGACCATTCAAGTGTCCATAACGTACAAATCCTTTGTTATTAGTTCATCATAGGTAAAAATAAACGTATTTATATGCAACCCGCATGACCGTGTCACTCGGCGGGTTAACATAAATGACAGGCGATATACAGCGGAAAATAGCTTGAATCTTCTGTTTAAAATTTTCTAATTGATTTGCTTATTTTTACAGACACTTTTACAATATGCCAGCACCGGGATGACCGCAGCGAAGCGGGGCGGGTTAACATAAATGACAGGCGATATAATGTTAAGATTTACTGCAATCTTCTATGGTTTTTATCATATCACTTGAAAGCGAAAAAGTAAAAATTATCTAAGTAACAAAGTTTATTGCGTTCCGGGGTGACCGCAGCGAAGCGGGGTGAACGCTGCTAGTCTTCAAATAGATAAAAGATAATTGAAATATGGAACAAGAGCGCCCTAGACAATATTATTTTGCGTAAGGTACCGTTATCACAAGTCACCTAGCGGCTTTCCGTTTTCAGCTGTTTAGAAACGCGAAAATAAATGCCGATTTTCAAAATGGCTCGAAATCGAAAGCAGATAAGTGAGTCGTGATAACGGTTTATCATGTAAAATAATATTGTCTAGGGCGCTCTTGTTCCATATTTCGTTTATCTTTTATCTATTTGAAGATATCACATAATTACTGTAAAATTAGCGGTATTTTAATTTCGCCGGGATGAAGACTCTTAACTCCAGTGACTGCATTTCTTTATAAATAGCCGCAGACTTTTCGTGTCCAAATAAATATTCCTCCAAAAAGAAGTTTTTATATATTTTTTATAAGTTATATTCAAGCCACCGAATATTCAGTGAGAAAACTTAAAATGAACTTTTTATTTGCGTGATGCTTTTTTTATTATTTTGCCATTTTTTAATATTTTTCTTTTGCTTCATTTTCGTGCCAAGCACTGCCGACGATCTGTCGAGTTCCGTGAGAATTTGCAGTTCGTTTTAACTCTCAACTCAAGTGTTATTTTAGAAACAAATAATAATAATAATAATAATAATAATAATAATAATAATAATAATAATAATAATAATAATAATAATAATAATAATAATAATAAAATTAAAAGCTTTTTATCGATTGTGAATGTTACTACAATATTTCTCGCAAGACTTAACATGAAAATTGTGTTTGTTGTATTTTCTTTTGTTTAATCTATGAAGTTTGGTGAAGCGATTGCGAATATGTTTGCTAAATTCTATGATTTATTTTTAGATCGACACGTTTTTCCAATTAACCTGAAGGTTTAAAGAATATAAAAGTTCTACATGGGATGAAAATAAACGTTCAAAAGGAGAAAAATAATGTTTTTTGGCACTGTGGATGTCCACGAGACAAGACAAAATAGAATACGAGAAGAAACGGAGCTCTTCCAACAGAAATAGGTACATATTTGGAGACTAGATGGAATTATCTTTCAACAGATACTTTTCCGAGACGAGACGTCACTTCCACGACAATTTTCCTAGACGAGACAAATTTTGCAACAGAAACAGACACATGTTTTGAGACGAGGCATGAAGTCTTTCAATAAAAAACATGCATTTTCCGAGACACAACAGATTTTTCAAACAGAAACAGACATGTTTCGAGACGAGACGGATCGTCTTTCAACAGAAACTGATTTTCCGAGACGAGACATGTATCGAACAGATACATTTTTCGAGGTAAGATGGATCATCTTTCAACAAAAATACATATTTTCCGAGACGATACATCAGTTCCACGACAAGTTTCCAAGACGATACATATTTTCCAATAGATACATGTTTCGAGATGAGATGGATCATCTTTCAACAGAAACACATTTTCCGAGAAAATACGTAACTTCCACGACAAACTTTCCGAGTCAAAGAGATGCATGTTTTGAGACAAGATGGAACATCTTTCAACAAAACAGACACTTTTTCGGGACGAGACAGATTTGTCGAACATAGATACATGTTTTGAGAAGAGAAGACTCATCTTTCAACAGAAACAAATTTTCTGAGACGAGAAAGATTTGCACAACACAAAGAGATACATGTTTCGAAACGAAATAGATCATCTTTCAACAGAAACAAATTTTCCGAGAGACAATACAGCACTTCCACGACAACTGTCTGAGAAGAGACATATTTTTTAAACAGAAACAGATACATGTTTCGAGACGAGGCGGATCAACTTTCCACAGAAACAGAGACATTTTCCAAGACGATACATAACTTCCATTACAACTTTCCGAAACATTTTTCCAACAGATACATGTTTCGAGACGATCATATTTTAACAAAAACAGACACGTTTTCTGAGGCGATACATAACTTCCACGACAACTTTCCGAGATGAATCAGATTTTTTCAACAAATACTTGTTTCGAGACGAGATGAATATCTTTCAACAGAAACACACAGTTTCCGAGACGAAAGATCACTTTCACGATTACTTTCCGAGACGGGATATATTTTCCAATAGAAATATACGAGGGATGATCGAAGAAAGGTTACAAAGCCTATTATGGCTTATTTGTGAGACAGCTGGATCAGCACACCTAATGATAGAGGATATTCAACAATAGTCCTCAGTCTAATCACAGTTTTTGTCCAACCGCATCACAACGACAGATAGTTTTGTATATCATTTGCATAGAAATCCGCGTCAAGTTCTTATAGCTACCGCGAGGCAGTAGTTTTGACATAATCACATGCCAGATAATGGTGGCCAGACACTTTTAGCTTTCGAACAGGGAAAAAGTGAAAGTCACTGGTGCTAGGTCAGGGCTGTAGAAGGGATGCCTTAGTCGTTCCAAGCGTAACGTTAGTAGTTGACAATATTGGTCCGTCTTTCTTTAAAGGCACAACACCACTTCGCTACATATTACTTTGAAATTTAGCCGTCCCCATACATCTCTACAATCTGCGTATGAATGACACCAGGTGTAGTGTTTTTGGCCCAATTTTGGCTCAATGACGTCATTTCTACCCTTGACCAATTTTCCAGACGAGTCATTATTTTTAATGTTCGCTTCTGGGGTATACATGGTCAGAATCCGAAGTCTTCAAACTAAGACCAAGACAGGCATGTTATTAATCTACAAATAAATTGTCATTAATTTACAGCGAATAACATAAAAGTTTTATACTTTGTAACCCTTTTCTTCGATCATTCCTCGTACATTTTGCGAGACGATATATCACTTTCACGACTTCTTTTCGAGACAAGACAGACTTTTTTTTTTTATCACAAAAGCTCTCCATTGGTTTCTCTCCTCAGCCAAATGGATCCAACGGTTAGAGGCTTTTTTAGAATATGAGTATGGGAAAGAATAAAACTGAAATTTCTAGTTTTACGTCCCACGAAAATGCCCAGCAGGTTAAAGTGACAAATGATTAATTAAAGTGAATTATTATAAAGGCATTTGTGGAATCAGAATGTGGGAGGAAACTGAAAAACTCCGAGAAAACCCACGGACACGATGTTGTGCACCACAAATTAACCAGTTTGGTTCCTGGAATTAAATCACGAAAATTCTATCTCGACTCGACTCATGGACAGCCCTATTCGTAATTTGTATATTTTGTCTTGTCTATGTTTGTATGTACTGATATTAATTATTCATTTTGTTTCTTTGTTATAGGTGAGTTTTTCATGGTGCACTCATTAGCCAGTTACTGATGGTGAAAGGAAAGGTATGTTTTTATCAAACATTTTTTTTTTTTTTTTTTGGTCTGAATGGAGCACGTTTAGTTGAGTGATCTGGTCTGCAGCTCATCGCCTTCGGACGCCCCAATTTGCGACTGTCCTAACCCAAATCATCATCATCTTTATTTTACGAAAGCAGCGAAGGTTACGTGACTCCGTTTGAGAAGTATTTGAATTATTTCGTTTTAACGTCCCACGATTACACCCTTTAGGCTAAGGGAGACGATGATTAAAGCAAGTGAATGATGGTGGAAGAATTGGTGGAATGGAAAAGTGGGAGGAAAGGGAGTACCCCGAGAAAACCCACGGACACGAGATTCGATGTGGCCGGGGATCGAACCATAGATCCCACACACCAGAGGTAAGCGCTCTACCACCGAGACCCCGTACGTCTCCGTTTTAGAATCGAACCCAGGACTGTCATATTAGAGCACAGAGCCAGACATTTGATTGTGCGAAAATAGCAGTTTATATGGAATATAATGTCTTTAATCTCATTTTTAAGGCAAATATCATGTCATCTCTGTTAATTTTTAAAGCAAATTTGTCACATACACCAATTAGTCACGTAAAACGATATGAAATTGCTACAATTTACCAAAGTATTAATATTAGCTCTCTTGTAGCATCAGTGACATTTTAACGTTCTCGAATATGTCTGTTGAAGAGATTTTTGTGTGTGGATGTTGAGATTGCAGTTCCTCTCGTACAAGGAACACAATATTAAACTCAGTTCTCTTACTGGAAAAAATCTGGAGCGAAAGCATTTTTAAAAATTCAAGCATCCATTTTCCCACTCTTCGGAACTTGAGTGCAACGTGGCACGGAACAAGGAGAGAAAATGGATGATGAACATTTCCCTTCCAGCGAGAAACTTAGATCTCAACGCAATTACCTTAACGAGATTATATTTCTTTTTTTCTTCTTCTTCTTTCATTTTGTTCAGTTCTGGAGGAATCATTAACTATGCTTTTCCCTCTGTGTTCCTTTTATCTAACCGTTTCCAACAACTTTTAACTTTGTCCAGAAAATAAAACGACAACGTCAGACTGTTGACTTAGTACGTTAATAATAGATTATGGTGATGTACCTTTTTCTGGTTTAAACAGTATGCGCGGGCCTTTATTTAACTGTTAATACCAGGCCAGGTACATCTCATATTTTAATATCAGTATGCAGAGTATTCCAGCACTGTGAGTGCATGGAAAAAGGGGTTGAGGTGGATACTAGCCTCTAGCCTTACTTCGTCCACCTATCGTCGTGAGGCAAACTGGGTAGTCATGTGAATAAAAAAAACGTTATGGCTACTAGATCTAGAAAGCTCCTGATATGCCGGTAAGAGACTGGCTACGCAGTGCGCTTACAATTTGTTCATCGCTAGGTTGGATGCAGTTCAGCCGATCGCTAACAGATGGCGTTGGAGCGGTTCAGGCCCATAAGGGCTGTCATGCCAGTGGTCAGCCTCTAGTATAGTTCGTCCGTATCACATACTAGTCATACCGTGTTACAGTTATTCAGGGTCAGTTTAATGTTCGTTAGAAGAGTCGAATATTCGACATTCAAATAATTGTTCCAGTACATTCTATTTCCATTATTCGAATATTCGATATTCAATTAATTGTACAAATTAACTTCTTCCCGTTATTCTAATTTCGTTATTCGAATAAGAATTTGAGTTAATTTCATTCCTTTTACTCGAATATTCGTTATTCAGGCATTAGTTCCGATAAATTTCATTATTCGAATATTTCTTATTCATGTAATTGCTTCAAATAAATTTCCTTCCATTATTTGAATATTCCTTATTATTCAAATAATTGTTTCTATAAATTTCCTTCCATTATATGAATATTCCTTATTATTCAAATAATTGTTTCTATAAATTTCCTTCCATTATATGAATATTCCTTATTATTCAAATAATTGTTTCTATAAATTTCCTTCCATTATATGAATATTCCTTATTATTCAAATAATTGTTTCTATAAATTTCCTTCCATTATATGAATATTCCTTATTATTCAAATAATTGTTTCTATAAATTTCCTTCCATTATATGAATATTCCTTATTATTCAAATAATTGTTTCTATAAATTTCCTTCCATTATATGAATATTCCTTATTATTCAAATAATTGTTTCTATAAATTTCCTTCCATTATATGAATATTCCTTATTATTCAAATAATTGTTTCTATAAATTTCCTTCCATTATATGAATATTCCTTATTATTCAAATAATTGTTTCTATAAATTTCCTTCCATTATATGAATATTCCTTATTATTCAAATAATTGTTTCTATAAATTTCCTTCCATTATATGAATATTCCTTATTATTCAAATAATTGTTTCTATAAATTTCCTTCCATTATATGAATATTCCTTATTATTCAAATAATTGTTTCTATAAATTTCCTTCCATTATATGAATATTCCTTATTATTCAAATAATTGTTTCTATAAATTTCCTTCCATTATATGAATATTCCTTATTATTCAAATAATTGTTTCTATAAATTTCCTTCCATTATATGAATATTCCTTATTATTCAAATAATTGTTTCTATAAATTTCCTTCCATTATATGAATATTCCTTATTATTCAAATATTTTTTCAATAAATTTCCTTCCATTATTTGTATATTTCTTATTATTCAAATAAATGTTCCAGTTAATTTCCTTCCATTATTTGAATAGTCGTTATTTAAATGATTGTTTCAATAAATTTCCTTCCATTAATTGAATATTCGTTATTATTCAAATAATTGTTCTAATTAATCCTTCCATTAGTTGAATGGTCGATATGTAAATGATTGCTTCAATAAATTTCCTTTCATCAATTGAATATTCGTTATTCAGATAATAATTTTTTAAATAAATTTTCTTCCATTATTTGAATATTCGTTATTATTCAAATAATTGTTTCAATAAATTTCCTTCGATCAATTAAAAATTCGTCATTTAGATAATTGGTTCAAATAAATGTTATTCTATTGTTGACTATTCATTATTCAAATAATTATTTCAGCAAATTTCCTTCCATTAACTGAATAGTTATTCAAATAATTGTTTCAATAAATTTATTTCCATTGTTTTAATATTTGTTATTCAAATGATTGTTTCAATAAGTTTCTTCCATTGTTGATGGAATATTTGTTATTCAAATGATTGTTTCAATAAATTTCTCCATTGTTGATGGAATATTTGTTATTCAAATGATCGTTTCAATAAATTTCTTCCATTGTTGATGGAATATTTGTTATTCAAATGATTGTTTCAATAAATTTCTTCCATTGTTGATGGAATATTTGTTATTCAAATGATTGTTTCAATAAATTTCTCCATTGTTGATGGAATATTTGTTATTCAAATGATCGTTTCAATAAATTTCTTCCATTGTTGATGGAATATTTGTTATTCAAATGATTGTTTCAATAAATTTCTTCCATTGTTGATGGAATATTTGTTATTCAAATGATTGTTTCAATAAATTTCTCCATTGTTGATGGAATATTTGTTATTCAAATGATCGTTTCAATAAATTTCTTCCATTGTTGATGGAATATTTGTTATTCAAATGATTGTTTCAATAAATTTCTTCCATTGTTGATGGAATATTTGTTATTCAAATGATTGTTTCAATAAATTTCTCCATTGTTGATGGAATATTTGTTATTCAAATGATCGTTTCAATAAATTTCTTCCATTGTTGATGGAATATTTGTTATTTAAATGATTGTTTCAATAAATTTCTTCCATTGTTGATGGAATATTTGTTATTCAAATGATTGTTTCAATAAATTTCTCCATTGTTGATGGAATATTTGTTATTCAAATGATCGTTTCAATAAATTTCTTCCATTGTTGATGGAATATTTGTTATTCAAATGATTGTTTCAATAAATTTCTCCATTGTTGATGGAATATTTGTTATTCAAATGATCGTTTCAATAAATTTCTTCCATTGTTGATGGAATATTTGTTATTCAAATGATTGTTTCAATAAATTTCTTCCATTGTTGATGGAATATTTGTTATTCAAATGATTGTTTCAATAAATTTCTTCCATTGTTGATGGAATATTTGTTATTCAAATGATTGTTTCAATAAATTTCTCCATTGTTGATGGAATATTTGTTATTCAAATGATCGTTTCAATAAATTCCATTGTTGATGGAATATTTGTTATTCAAATGATTATTTCAATAAATTTCCTTCCATCGTTTGAATATATGTTATTCAAATAATTGTTCCAAAATGTTGAATCCCATTATTGAATACTTGTTATTCGGATAATAGTTCGATTCGTCGAGTATCTCAACCACTTGTTTAGTAAGACTACCAAGAATATTTTATAATAATTCTATATAAACTATTAGAATTTGTATAATAATAATAATAATCCTATTAAATTATATAATCTATCCTGTTTAAGATTCTTATATATATTTATAGTACGTAATACCCAATTCACTTGATTTTTTTTTTTTTTTTTTTTTTTTTTTGTCCATTTTGGATCAATGTTGAGTCTAAGAAGACCTCAAGACAGGCACGGAACAAAATATATTTGCTGGGCGGCGGGAGAATACGTATATATATTAAACCTGTCTTATTCTGCACCCGAAAAGATTATAAGTAATTGTTAATTACTGCCACCTATATTTTTAGGAAAGTAATTATTTGGTTAAGAAAAGAAAGATTACGAATAAGGCGTAAAATCAAATTTTTAGCCCACATCAATCATTTCTCTTTTAAACAAATATAGTTTTGTTAAGAAAGTCTAGAAATGTTAGTGTTACTTTGAGTTAAGAAATTTTGGGGGTTTCCGGACCTGGTGCACCCCCCGTGTCTGCGCCCCTGCCACAAGGACATATCTCGAGGACCACATGGGTGATATGGTGGTTCAGTGGTAGTGCGCTTACCTCTCTGGGTACGTGGGGTCCCTGGTTTTATCCCCAGCCAAATAAGTTTGTGGCGAAGAACATCATGTCCCCGGTTTTTCTCAGTATACTTCCGTTTCCTCCCGCATTCTCATTCCACCAATTTATCCATCATCATTCACTTACCTTAATTTTCGTTCTCTTTAGGCTAAAGGGTATAATCGTGGAACGTTAAACTGAAATATTTCGAGGACCTCCTATGGTCCGTGAACCACAGTTTGAGAAACTCTCCTGGAAAATGTTCTGTGTATATGTATGCGGAACATATTGAACGTTGTAACAATATTTCTAATATCCTGGAAGAAGTGAGATGTGGTAAGATGTGGACAGAGAGCTTGTACATTATTGCTTTGCCGCAGTTTTCTTATCTTCCTTTGTTGAAGTCCCGCATGACGATGTTCTTTGTATTCCGTCGCAGCAAGAAATTTCACCTGCATCTTCTTTATACTTCCTTCCTTTGCGTTTGCCAGAATCTAGAGCAGCCTCCACGCTTTACGTCTTTCTTCCTCACTTCTTACTTTATATATTTTTCTCTCTTTTTGGCTCTTTTTCGTATTTCAAGGAAAGGGGAAAAAAGCTGTTAGTGAAATGCATCGAACCATGATAAAGAAATGAGTGTCCTTTTTCGAGCATCTCTCTGGCCATAAGATAATAGAATAAAAAAAATAAAAGAGTAATGGACGGCAACGCGTTGGCGGTTGACACATACAAAGGCGCGTACACACAAGTATACTATACATATATATCAAAGGAAGAGAGCAACGTCCTCTAGTTTCCTCGTGTTCTGGAGAGCCACACGATGATTATTTCCGATCTGGAGCATTACCATCCCGGTCGTATCTCAATTTCTCGCTCTCTTTCTACTACTGGATTTTTTAAAACCCTACATATGACGTCAAGGGCTTTCGCATCCAATATTTTATCCTGGATAATAGGCTATTGTTACAACATGAAAGATAGGCTGGTGGTCTATACTCGGAGGCTGTTTTTTTTATATTATACTTCCCTTGTATTTTTGTTTCTCTATTATAATAGTTCTTACAGGGTAAAAATGCTCAATACTCTTCAGGCCTCTAATTATAATGGAAATATTTTATATCAGAAGATCTGAAACAGGTATACTGACCAGAAGAAGCTTGTTTAAAGGAAATATATATATTTTTAAAACCGGTTCTGGTTTTCAACAAAAAATATCGACGAAAAACAAAACCAGTTTTGGATAAAACGGAAATGGGGTTTCTCGTTCTTTTCAAATGTAAAAAACCGGTTTTCCACATCCCTTTAAATCCCACTTTGAATCTATAGCTCTCTCTTGGATAAGCGGTTAGCGTATACGCCTTTGGTGTGAGAGACCCAGGTTCGATTCCCAGCTTGAGCTCATGTGGTTCGGATTCCACTTGAAACGTCTCATATAGCCTTACTGCTGAACAGGACGCTGAACTCAACATCAAATCAAACCCACTTTAAACCGTTGATCTGAATTTATGCTGCCTCGCTGCTGACAAAGCACGTAAAGACAAATCAATCAGTTAATACGTCACTTCTACAGATTTCCTCAGCAACTGCATGCAAATGACCTCATGAATAGCACTTTCCATCCTTCCTCAGGAACGTATTAATTCTGTGTTTCATGGAAAGACTGTTCTTAGCGTTTTGCTGCAACTAATAAAAGAATACTTTAATGCTTACCGTATAGCAATGCGCTAGTTTAAATGCACGCAAGGAGGTAGGGTAGGGAAGAAATAAAGGATTTAGAATTGTGAATTGTATCCCATCGAGGAGCACTGGATAACGGCCAAAGTGGATTCCTTTAAATTACATGGTTAATCCCAGTTTAACTGCCTCTGCAACTGCATATCGAGCCACTAATCTTAGTATTAAGTAAAGGAAGACTTTTCCTCCAATCCATGCCAGGTTAAAGCTTTTTACTGGCAAAGCAAATGAAAATTTTCTTTTCTGGCGATAATCCATGTTTTTCTCAAGAGAAACATTCATTAATTGTTCTCGTCGTAGTTTTAAAGTAAGAAGTTTTTGTGTGCTAGATAACGTATAATTTCCGTTCTGTTCCAAAACAAATAAAACTCAATGTCTGTCGAAAGGTCTGTTGGCTGCCAGAAGACCTTTATCGGCAGCCCATCCTTCTTGCTTCTTTCTTCTTTCTAGATGGAAGTTCAATACATCGCATTTAAGGCAGTTCGATATCCGTATTTCGATATCGATAAAAAAAAAAATATCGAAACGATTGATATACGAGGTGTGATCAGAAAGTATCGAACCTTTGGTTGTCAAAAATGGGTCAATCCATCTGAAATGGTCCAGATATTCTAAAAATAAGCAGCAATTTTTGGTACTTTGCCCTCCTGAGATATTAGGCCCCAAAAATGGCATCACAGTAACAAACTTCAAATTTCGGACCCCCATGAATCTACGGTGTCAGTGGTATCATAGCTGTGGATATTTCTACTGAATCTTTACATGTAATAGTATTCAGCACAAAACTTATGACCTCTCCCCCCACTTTATGACCATTCCAAAATACAGCCCGTTTAAAAGTGTAATTTTCTCGTTTTCCTGGTGACTTCATGTATTGGTTTGCAACCCTGCATATTTATTTAGACGCAAAAGTTTATATTCTCCGTGTACCTTAGTCTCTCCTATAAACATTAGTTTGGTTTGGTGTTCGTCTGATACGTACATCCTGAGTAACTGTAGTTTTCGTAAACACTTGCAAATGCAAAAAATTGGCATTCCACCGACAACAAAGATGTCCGCCATTAAGGAACACTTGTAATACGACAACGTGAATGATGTTATTGACCTTCTCATACACAAGGTTCGTCACACTCATTTTTTTATAATTTTCGGAGATGGTCGAGCAACCACCTCTGGACCAATTCATATGGATTGACCCAAATACATTTATTGATTTGGAAATCCGAAATACTAATCCCCTTCAATGTAATCTCCTTGGTAATGCATACCTTTTCTCAGCGCTCCCGCCATTGTTGAAAACACTTCTGGAACGCTGTTTTTGAAATGGTGAGCAACCGTGCCGCCACATTCCGCTTGATGTGTTCTCTTGACTCAAATCGGATCCCTTGTACTAACATTTTCAGCTTGGAAAATAACCAAAAGTCACACGGAGCCATATCGGGTGAGTAGAGAGCCTGATGGTACACAGGAATGTTATGTTTAGCGATGCAAACCTGAATCAAATTTCGCAGATCCACTCCTCATGCTCAAATTCTCGTTCAAAATTGAATGGTTTCCGCTTGAGTATCACCAAGCTTTCGGAAAATTTTGATGTAATATTGCTGATTTGATGTAATATTGCTGATTTGGTGTAATATTGCTGATTTGATGTAATATTGCTGATTTGGTGTAATATTGCTGATTTGATGTAATATTGCTGATTTGCTGTAATATTGCTGATTTGATGTAATATTGCTGATTTGATGTAATATTACTGATTTGATGTAATATTACTGATTTGATGCAATATTGCTGATTTGATGTAATATTGCTGATTTGATGTAATATTGCTGATTTGATGTAATATTACTGATTTGCTGTAATATTACTGATTTGATGTAATATTACTGATTTGCTGTAATATTGCTGATTTGCTGAAATATTGCTGATTTGCTGTAATATTGCTTATTTGATGTAATATTGCTGATTTGGTGTAATATTGCTGATTTGATGTAGTATTGCTGATTTGATGCAATATTGTTGATTTGGTGTAATATTGCTGATTTGATGCAATATTGCTGATTTGATGTAATATTGCTGATTTGATGTAATATTGCTGATTTGATGTAATATTGCTGATTTGGTGTAATATTGCTGATTTGATGTAATATTGCTGATTTGATGTAATATTGCTGATTTGATGCAATATTGCTGATTTGATGTAATATTACTGATTTGATGTAATATTGCTGATTTGGTGTAATATTACTGATTTGATGCAATATTGCTGATTTGCTGTAATATTGCTGATTTGATGTAATATTACTGATTTGCTGTAATATTACTGATTTGATGTAATATTGCTGATTTGCTGTAATATTGCTGATTTGATGTAATATTGCTGATTTGATGTAATATTACTGATTTGATGTAATATTGCTGATTTGATGTAATATTACTAATTAAATTGTTCTGTCATTTTACAAAAAAAAAACTGAAATTCGACTACCACTCACTACACGTTTTCACTCGTTGGCGAATTGCCAGCTCCTGACGCTTTCTGCGAGCGGGAAAAGAAAAACGCGCATTCACGATTGCGCATTCGAGTGTCTACATCTACACTAAAGAAAGTCGCCCGCGCTTCATTGGTTTACGCGGGAAAAATAAGGTTCGATATTTTTTTAAACACCTCGTATATTGAAATGTATCGAATAATGTCAAAACATTGAGTTTTGAAATATCGAAAAATATTGAAATATCGTAATATACCGAATATCGAAGTATCGAAAATTATTAAAACTTGATCGATATATCGAAAAACTTTAAAATATCGTATTTATAAGTATTAAAGTTTCATATAGCTTACATCTTACTAGTGCCTCTTTCTAGCCGAGTCGGGCAACGGTGGCTCAATGATAGAGTGCTTGAGGTACGTGGTTCAATGTCAGCTCGCGCCAAGTGTCATTTTGTGGTGAACAAACACCCTATGCTTCACAAGATTCTCCAGTTTTGTCCCACTTTCTTCATTCTATCATTTAATTCATTATTACCATCACCGTCTGTCTTAGCCATGATAAAACCGTCTTTAGCCATAAAACTAGATTTTTTAAAAATATTTTTCTAGCTGAGTAGCTAACAACGCATATGCCTTGTGTTCATGTGGCCCCAGATTCAATTGCCGGTGGAGCTTCTTATCTTAGATACAAAATAGATGGTGAACTATAGTTCTCGTTTCATATAGCCTCAGCGTCGAAAAGGGATGTTCGATTGCACCAATGTTTCACTCGTAGAAATTAAAACGAATTTCTATTATCTGTAGAAGCTAAGAATGGTTTCTTCCTGTCATTTAAGCTGTGTGCTTGGTTAAAATGTGATACTTACAAATAGTGTTTCCAAACTAACGGCGAACAAGTGATCCGTACCGCTACCAAAGATGAAGCGCACTTGTGGGAAAAAGAGGAAAATAACAAGAGTTCAAATGAAATGAAATAAAATCTTTGAGTTTTACGTCCCTCTTTTACGCCGGCTAGGCTAAAGGAGACGGTGATGGTAAGAAATGAATGAAATGAAGAAAGTGGAAGGAAACGGGAGAACCCCAGAAAACCACGAATACAGTGTTTGCCCACCACAAAGCCCACTTAGCGCTAGCTGGGATTGAACCAGGAATCCCACGCACTAGAGGTGAACGTTTTACCACTGAACTACCTCCCCCCGAAGAATAATTCAAGAAGAGCGGACAAATCTTTTTACATTACATTGAGAGTGGATTCATGTGCTGTTAAGAGATCTGCTGTGAAATCCAGCTTATTCAGGCAGTCAAGCAACATTCACGAACATGCAGCGCCGTGTTGAACTGTGCATACAGATGGAGGGAGGTTACTTCCACTATCTCTTGTAATGCACTTTCATTTCTCAACCATAAAGGTATGTCGGGTACAAATTTGGTTCCATATCCTGTTTTATTTAGATTTTTATAACACTTTTCCCACGGCCCCTGACAAGTGGGCCTCTCTGTATATCGTCATCGTATTGGCATAAGTCACTGACTTCCTGAAAATCTGAGTATTTGTAAGTTAATACAGCAAACTAAATAGCGCAGGCATAGTGAAATTATGTGCAGGAGAGAGAGAACATAGTATAAGATTACTAAGAAATTAATTAATGTTGCCAAGCTTCCTTCAGCAATGTTTCAAACTTTAAAATAGCTATATCTAGGGTATCTATCGGTCACGAAAGTCATGAAAAAGTAAGGAAAACAGAAAACGGTCATGAAAGTCAAGAAAAAGTCGGAAAAAAAAGTGACGAAATTTAGCTTTTGGGTCATGATTTTTTTCAAATCTGTACAAATATAGTACAGACTGGAAAATTTTGTTGTGTAAAACGCCAAAATTCACCACCAAAAATGTCGGTGGTCGACTTTTGACGCTACCAAATTGCAAGCAAAGCACGCTTTTATTGCATGCATGAAAATTCGCACCCAAATTCGCTCTTGAGAATGTTGCAAATTTTATGGTTTGGTAAATTAAAAGTCACGAGATTTCATTTTGGAATTTTAGTAGACACTCTGCTATATCTCAAAACTAATATTTTGGGCTTACTGTTAGTTGCTTCTGCCAGAATGACTACAAATACGTATTAAGTAAGATCTTAAATTGTGTTGCTGTAATCATATATCAAGGTAATAACTGTACAAGTACTATTGGCACTGCTTTCCTTCTTCAATAAATAAATATTTTAGGTACGTTGTTGGATTATTGAATTATTATTTTTTTTCCAGCTCCTTGTGATTTAACTGTCCGAGAGGTAGATAAGAGAAAAATCCGTGAAAACATAATGTAAAAGAAGTGTCTTTGCTCTCGCGTTTCTGGAAAATGACGAATGTAAAAAGAATTCAAAGAGAGAGAGCGAGGACACAAAAAGAAGACCGTTTATCTTTCAGCATGCAGACATCCTAAAAGTTTAAAAATTCTCGCAGTAAATACAGCTGAGAAACTCTCTGGTTGTAAATCGCACGAAGTCAGGCAACCGGCAGAAGCAGAGGTGGGATCTCTTTTCTTTCACAAGAATTAATGTGAACCAGGTGCTTGGGGAGTCGCTCATTCCGTCCTACGCCATGAACTAGTGCTGTAGTAGCCGTACAAAAAAAAAAAAAAAAAAAAAAAAAAAAAAAAAAAATCTCTACAAGTAATATGCAGAACGTACTTTTGAATATATAATTTACATCTAAAAAACGGGTTATCAAATATTTTTTTAATGCAATAAAATGTAATTTCTAGTTTAACGCCCTATACTAGTGGTTCTCAACCGATGTGTCGCGACACACTGGTGTGTCATGTAGTTCCCTAAGGTGTGTCTCGCGAAATTTTAGAATTTAAAAATCATGAAGAATTTAATAATACTTAGTTAAAATGGAGACAGACTGTATCAGTCAACACCTCCAGCGGTAGCAATAATGCTCAGTGGTACATAATCATTATAAAAAAAAATTGTTTTCACTGTTATAATAGATATTATTATTATTATTATTATTATTATTATTATTATTATTATTATTATTATTATTAATGCAAAAAAATAGTAGATAATGTTGAATACTGTTTACGAAACATAGGTTTTCAAGCACCCAACTATAGCATAAGAAATAGCACAATTTTAATTCCTCTGAATTGGAAATGTGAATTTTTAAAACGATTGACAGATTGTTTAAGCACATTTTAGACAATGTACTAAGCAAGTGAAATTTTTATGAGTTCTTACTGATAGTTTTTAAGCAATGACGTTCAGAAACATAACCCTTTTAAGATATATCGTAGTTTTTACTACGAAATGATACTGTCTTCAAAATTCGATTAAAAGAGAACTAAGAAAGCTGTTTAGTTGTTCCGTTTATTATTATTATTATTATTATTATTATTATTATTATTATTATTATTATTATTATTATTATTATTATTGTTATTATTATTATTTTACAAGAGAGGAGGCATTGAAGAAAGCCTTGAAAGGGTCTATACGGTTCCGAGCGTCGGAACATAGGGGTTATGACGTCATCACTTTACAAATTCCCTTTTTTTAGTGAGGTCTAACTTCAACATTTATGGCGAGCTTCTCTTTAACCCTAGATTTCTGAAGTTTTACATAAAGAATCAGTGGGCCCTTTAGTTTCTATCTGATTTTTTCAGATCTCTTCGTCAACACAGAAGGGGGTTCAGAGGGGCTAAAGGTTATTTCTTGACCAAAAATCTCACTTTCGCGATTATTGCTCCGCTCGGATACATGAACATATGAGTGGTACTGTCTGAAAGCCTACCCTATTCTGAATAGAACGGTGTATTAATCGTGATCCTACGATAATTAGGGACTTGTCAGGAAATTTTTTAATTTTGTAGGGTGCATTTTAGGGAAATTTTGGGCGTTTTTAGATGCTTTCCCAACATGGGTAAAAACTTCCCGACATTACTATTGAAGACAGAAAATTCTAATTTGTCCCAAGTAATTAGTACACAACGTAGTATTTTTCAAGATTTTTTCAGGTTTGTGTGCAGAACCGGGGGGGGGGCTCAGGGGGTCCCAAACTTTGAAGAAGGTTTTTTTGAAAAAAAAAAAAAGAATCCCGATTTCCCTTGAAAAACTCCCTTCAGGTACATGATAGGGACATGTGAGTGCTACTGTCTGAAAGCCTACTCTATTCTGAACAAAATGACGTACCTTCTTGGCTGAAAGTCAACAAAAACACCTTAAAAAACCCCATATCTTAAAAGGGTTAAGCTAAAATGTAATTTTAAGACTGTTGTTCTTAGCTTTTCGATGTTTTAGATAGATAAAAAGAGCTTGATTACTTTTACAGCGTTGACAAGAAATTATTTCTCCTTAATTGACTTTTATCAACATTGTGTTTTCTATTAATGTTTATCTTTATACTGTTTTCTTTATTATTACTATTATTATTCTATAGCAATGTAATGCTCTGATACCACGTACTGTATTTTTTGCCAAAAAGCTGTTGGCAGCGCTGGAATAAAGATTATTATTATTATTATTATTATTAATAATAATAATAATAATTAAAATAATAATAATAATAAAAGTATGATATCAATCGTATCGCGATGTGCTAGAAGTTCAGTAAAGTGCGTCGTCAATCAAAAAGGTTGAGAACCACTGCCCTATACCATGCTCTTTAGGCTAAAAGAGACGTATGAGTAATAAAAGATGGTGATTATGAAATAATTTGTAGGATGAGAATGTGGAAGAAAATGGGAAAACTCTGAATAAACCCATGGACAAGATGTGCGCTCTCATGTTCAAATTTACATGTTCTGGGATCAAACCAGGAACTCCTAGCACTAGATGTGAGCTCTCCACCACTGAACCATCGTGCTTCCCTTTAACGTTTATGGCTTGGATTTCTAAAATGAGGTTCATCGATGCAGACACAACACTTCGATTGTTGATAGTTCTCCTAGCTTGGCTTGGATTACGTTCACCGTACCGCAGGTTGGGGGGGGAGGCGGTGGCTTAGTGGCAGAGCGTTCACCTCTGCTGCATGGGATCCTTGGTTCCATTCCAGTTCGCGCCAAGTGAACTTTGTGGTGGACAAACACCGTGTGCATTGGTTTTCTCTGGGTTATCTGTTTCCTCCCACTTCCTTCATTCCACCCTTTCGTTCATTTCTCATCATCATTGTCTCCTTTAGCCTAGCCGGCACAAACATCAGACGTAAAACTTTAAATTTTATTTATTATTATTATTATTATTATTATTATTATTATTATTATTATTATTATTATTATTATTATTATTATTATTATTATTATTATTATTATTATTATTAATACCTTTATCACTTCGAGATTTCAGTCCAAGTTAATGAAAAGAATTTTTAAACTTCAAAGGGAATGGGTGCCACTTTTCATGAAGGGTTTGGATTATTGCAGATGTCTTATGCGCGAGGTGAATTCTGAGCAATACACCTCATTGAGAAGCGTCATCAGTGTTGCACAGATTACGAGACAAGAAATAAGGTTTTCTCGCCTCGCCTACATTCTCGAAAAAAAACTTTTCTCGTCTTCTTTTGTGAATGTATATATAAAAAATTTTGCTCTATTTTGTTTTAAATTCATCTAGAAGTTATTAGAAACTTTCTGAGTCACAGGAGGTCCACATATATTGCGAGATAACAGCATTTACACCATATTTATTATTGGAGTATATTGTGTAATGACTTGCATACTTTTAAACGTTGCTAAATGTTCTTCATTGTGTTTCGCATAATCCCTTTATCAATTTATAGAGTTTATATTATAAATTATGTAACACTAGAATAGTGTTTAAGATATAAGACTTGGGTAAACTAGTGTTCCCCATGAGATTCGTGATTTTTAAAAATTTAATGAATTTAAATAAATTAAAAATTATCTTGAATTTAAGAAAGTTCTTCTTCATTCGATTCTCTTCTTGTTTTCGAGACAATAAATTTTCCGTCTTCCGGGTAGCACTACTCAAATCTTGGTATTAATCTAATCCCTTTCTACGCTGTAATTCTTCATGAATGTCAAGTTTCAACCTGGAACAATATGTTTATTTCCTAATCCTGTGACATACTACTCATTGCTGCCGAGTCCTTGCCAGTCCTCCGTACGACTAGTTAATTTTCTCCATTCTTTTCCATATCCACATTTCGAAAAGTTCTTGTCTTTTTCATCACTCCCCATGTAATACCCATATGTCTCTCTTCTCTGACCCGGTACCGATCTAACTGCGAACCGACCTAACTGTGTCACCCGGACTCAGTGTTTCTTCCAGACATGTTTTTACGGGGAAGCACTGCCCCCCCCCCGGAGTTCTGAGAGTGCCCCCCGCCGGAGAAGACTAAAATAATTCGTCTATAATATAATAATAAATAGAACAGTACCAGCAGTGCCGCCACCGGAATACTAAGTGTGCTCCCCCAAAACATTGTTTCTGAAAGAAACACTGCCCGGACTTAGTTAATTACCTATAAGCAATTAAAATCATATCAGGTGTTGCAAATTTTGCGTTGAATTACTCTAATATTAATGTCACAGATGCTCGATCTTAACGTTTTATTTAATTGCGATACATTTAATTGGTAGGATTGTGATTTTGTATGTGTTACGAGGTCGTGTGGATTACTGGATCTATGTAAGGTTAGAAGGTGTATGCGAATCTGGCAGCATGTAAATGACTCATATGCCGTTAACAAGATAAAAGTTACGAATGTAAGAGTAAATTAAGTATTGCAATTTGATTTTAAGGATATATTGTCTTTCTTCTTAATTAGTTAATTTCTCAATTATAAGAAAGTACATAAAAGAATGTAATAACTTGCTATACTTGTACAGTAGTTTAGAGCCAGTAATGAGCCAGAAACTTAGAAGTGTTGAAAACAGATTGTGTAGTGGATCAAATATAATGGAATTAAAAAGATCTTTGTCGATAAATATATACGATGTTGTTTATTGTTTACGCTTAAATAAAACTAATTAGCATAGTGGATTGATTCAATGGAAAATATCCACTTAACAACATATACTCAAGGACTACTTGTGAAACATAGTTCTTCTCATAATAAACATATAATTAAGTTTTATTCAAATGTCTAAATACGAAAATTTATTTTTCCCTTAATAATAGCATATGAAAGTTTATTTGTAAACACGAACTACAATATTGTAAGGCTGATAAAGAGTCTGTATACTAACCAGACCACCCGAAATTCACTTTTTTTTTTCTATTCGCTGGTTCAAAAGCAACACCACTTTTTACCATTTTACAATACTTTTAGTAGTTTACTTTTCTGTTTGAGTCAAAAACTTGCAACTTTAAATTTCCAACATGTCCTTAGTAACTAGAGTTTTTGAGGAGATTTTGTCGAGATTAATAAACTCGAATTCAATACGAAATTTCCACAATTCTCGCTGTATTTTATCATGTTGCTGTAAAAAATCATTATTTGAGGCGTCTAGTATCAAAATCCGCCTCGTCCATTTCGCTTAGTTTCGAGTAATCTCGCAAAACGTTCAGTGAAGCTCCATATACACGCGTACGAAATCCCATATTTGAACTTATTTTTTAGTATGAAATATTAAGCTTTTAAACAAAATTCTGCTTCCATAGAATTCCTTTAGATCGAACATATAACAAGCGATATAGAACTCAATTTCGGTTTTTTAAAAGAATGTCCTTGGCGGCTTTTCATACTAGGCGCCTCATTTAACAATTATATAATTAACAACCTCCTGGTGTTTATACAACCCAAATTTTCACGGAAGTATAGTTGGTTGCAGACCTACTAGGCGTTCTATTAACTACTTATTAACAGGTTTGAGCATCTTCCTTTTTGAATTATATTTTTCGCATATAAGGAAGTCACCTAGGGTTACCAAACTCTCCTACACCGATAGATCTTCATTAGACCTAATATTGTATGATGCATTCTTTTAATTTTCGACTCAGGATCGTATGTGGAAGGGGAGGTGAAAAATGTATGCGAAAACTTATGCAAGTTTCTACCGGTTTCTAAGAGCAGCTGGCATTTATGCAACCCGCATTACGTCATGGTTGTGTGGGCTTACATAACAGCATAGGATAAATATCGGAGACAGTTTTTTCCCCTCTCTTTTAATCCCAATTCTGCAATATGAGTCGGCAACGACGGAATGTTTAACTTTTTATATCCAGCTTCTGAATTAAGACACGGGACGAGTTCTTACAGCTAATTGTAATAAAAGGAAAGAAATTGTTGTCTTTCGTAATACATAATTAAAATTTGGAATAAAGATCATTTCAGATGTCTTAGGAAAGTTCAGTGTTAGCTAGTCAATTGTTGTTTGGCTTTTTTAACGACGCATCTACTCTTTACGCACATGTAACACACGAAAATTACATCATCAGTTAGCCATATGGAGCATTTCGAGCTCATCACAGGAAGTCTTTTCCAACCTAACCAATTAACCAAATCTACGTATGTGCAAGGAGCATCATATTTACAAAAAGACTATCAACAGATGGCGTTAGTGTCCCACCAAAAGACAAATTAAAATTTTTTTGTTCATATCGACTTCTATTATTAATGTGAGACTAAATGTGATATGATAAAATGATACTCGCGTATTTTCTTTTTCTGTTATCGCCTGCAAATAACAATAGAGTTTACTTTTACAGTGAGACGTACCAGAAGCAGCATCTGACATACACTGGAAACCGTATTCACTTGGTACCACTGCAAGAAAATCATCAGCAGTCTGAAATAATACCAAACGTAATTTCTTTTGCAGATATCCAGACGTGAAAAGGAAACCAGGCATTGCGGAACATGGTTTGAGGGAACGGGCTTCAGTTAGTTGTTGTCATGCTCAATTCTTTTTCCTGATCTTCCTTGGGGGAAACTGCACATAACGAAAAAAAACAATTTTCTATCCTTAGTAGGCCTAATCTGGCCGCGTGCGTTTTGTCAAGTTCTTTAACAATATACATGAGGTTTCTCTGGTATTTGGTAAAATCATTGCAATAAAGTTACAATGGTGAGTGACAAAATAGCTGTCATTCCATCATTGTTAGACAGTAATGTGCGGTAGTGAATTCAGAAGGTTTCTTCCGTGCGGAATTTCAACAGACAGGGAGTGAAAGTAGTACGTTCGGAGAAAAAACCCCAGGCCGTTACCTGAAATTATCACTGGTAATGTGTACAAGGGGAGCGTAGTTGTTATTAAAATAAACTAGTTGGTGCGCCTGAATATACTATAAGTTAAAATTATGCTTAATTAAAAGCTCGAATTGTTTACATATAAGTTTTTTTCTAAAAGTTTTTCCGTTAATGAGCAAACTGCATTCCATATTTATGCAATTGTTAGCAAATGCCCCCTCTCCTCTCCCCCGACGTGATACTGCTGGCAATATTTTGCGATCTTCCTTCTGGACCATTTACATACGAGTAGGATTCATGTAAACTCGGAAGTCTTGCCAGATGCTTGCATTAGTAGCAGAGACAACCTGCAAACCACTTGCTGGAAGCTTGAATTGCAAGTCGGCCAAGCTTGCATCCAACTTGATTGAGAAGCGTGCAAGCATGCCGCAAGCTGGATTCCAGTAACGGAGTTGCATGGAGGCAACCTTGCATACAGTATTCCATTCAAGCTTGATGCAAGTGTGCACAAGCGGCAAGTCAATAGCCAACGAACGGCCAATGATGCTATGACGTTTTGCGAAGGGTCTAAAGCATCGCTTGCAAGTACAACAAAAGGCAGATTGTATGAAAGCATGCGTTTCAAGCGCAAGCGTAGAAAACCAAAAGACAAGCACGTGCCAATTGGCCGAAAGCTTTCGGGTGGCAGGCGCGCACTCTAAAATGTGTGCTGGGAGGGGTCCAATACGTCTATGTAATATTGAACCTGTCTTATTCTGCACCCGAAAAGACGATAAGTAATTGTTAACTACATCCACGTATGTTTTAAGAAAAATGATAGAACTACATTATTTTTTATATAGAAGTGTACAGACGTTATGGGACTCTGTAGTGGTTAGAGCGTTGAACTCACGTCCGCGTTGTCGCAGGTTCGATTCTCGGTCGGAGCGCTCCAAATTTCTGCGTCCACCCAGCGTCGTGAGGCAAACTGGGGAGTCACGTGAATAAAAGACGTGACTGCCATTACTAGGTCTAGAAAGCTCCTAATACACCTGTTGGAAACAGGGCGCTAGTGTTTCTTCCAGACATTTTTTGGGACGAGCACTGCCCTCCCGGAGATCTGAGAGTGCCCCTCACCCGGAGGAGACCAAAATGATACGTCTGTAATATAATACTAAATAGAATAGTACTGTGTAAACATAACATGTGTCCATCCGAATACTAAGTGTGCTCCTCGGAACATTTTTTTCTGAGAGAAACACTGCAGGGCGCTGGCAACGTGTTAATTGCTAAGCTAGACGTGGTTCAGGCGGTTGCTGAAGATGGCGTTGGAGCGACCACATCAAATCATTAGCATACGTCAATAATTCCTCTGTTAAACAGGTATGATTTTGTTAGGAAGATCTACAAATGTTAGTTGAGTTACGAAGTTTTGGGAGGGCACAGTGTTTCTTCCAGACATGTTTTTGGGAGGGCACTGCCCCCCAGAGCTCTGAGAGTGCCCCCCCGGAGAAGACCAAAATAATACATCTATAATATTATAATAAATAGAATAGTACCAGTAGTGCCCAACTACTGGAACACTAAGTGTGTTCTCCCGGAACATTTTTTCTGAAACAAAGACTGGTCCAACCCCCCCCCCCCACCTATGAGTGCATTTCTAATGCCTGGCATGGTCATCTTTAGTGAACCACCCTCGCCACAAATATAAACGTTTGAAACACGTATTTAAATATTTTAAATGAGAACTTTGAATACCAAATAATTCTAATAAAAACAGAGAAGCTACTCTACTTGAAGTCAACCTAACACTTTTAGCGTCCTGCATTTAGAATTTACTTCCAGTTTTAAGTGTGGTGAGATCCCAAGAAAATCGAATCTCCAAAGAATAGAACACGAGAAAGAAGAAAGTAGCCCTTGATGTGTTGCGGCTGATCTAGCACTCAGGACGAAACATTACCTCTTTCTCCCTCGAGTAGAGTCCTCTATCCTCCTGCATGGTCCTCAGGGAACCTCACTCTCTCCTTCTTTAACCAACAACTCTTTCTTTCTCTCTCTCCCTCTCTCTTTCTTCAATTTCAAACCTTTCTTATTTTTCTTTTTTCGAAAGTCCCCAACCATGAAACCAAACCGAAGTTTCAGTCTCTATACGAGAAAAAGAGGAGAAATCGATTCCTTACAAAATAATGAATTACCATCAGAAAAGGAAAACACAAGCAAGCGTCCAAGGCTGATGGAATTTGTAGGTTCGGATGACCTTTTAAAAGGAATGAACCAACAGTTTAAGGTTACTTGGGTTCGTTCGAAATAATTACTCGATAGATTTTGTTTCAAAGCTAGATTTGTTGTTGTTATTTTTTTCTCTCCTGTTGTTTTCCCGTCTTTCTTCCGTCTATTTATCTTGTAAAGTTGGTGTTATTTGGAAACCCGATACTCATCATCTGGAAACTTCCTTTAACAATCTGGTTATTAATTTACGTATGTTATAAAAGTATAATTATGCAGTTACATAGTTCATAATGTGGAAAGTGTTCTCGCATTCTCACAGAGTAAATATAGAGACAATTTATAATGCACCGTAGGCCAGGATTAAAATATCAAATAATACTTTCGACAAAGTGGACCTTTCAAATATCAAGCATTAATATTAACAGACTAAAACTATATCCACAAAGAAATTAAACGTCGACTGAAATGAGAGAACCCGTGTTATTATTCAGTCCAAATTCTTCTGTTGTCGCGAATTCTGTCGAGAAATTTGAAACAAATTATCTAGAGCAGGGTTTCTCGACCTGGGTCTCGCGACCCCCAGGATTTCGTGTGGGTCGCGAAGATAAGGGGAAGAGATAAATATAATTAGAATCCAATACCGGAAAATATTTTAAAATATTATTTTGAATTTTGTTCTGATAGGCATATCTTTTATTTTTATACATACTGTTAAGAACAACAAAAAAATAGGTCTACTAAACATTTTCAACAGGTGCAGAGTTGTTTAAAAATCATTTTAAATGAAAGAGGTACGACATGAAACTAATGAGAACTGCAGAAAAGTACAAATACAAAAAAAAACCTGCATATTGAAATACAATTAAAATTCAAAGTTAAGGAGATACCCGAGCATGATATGATTTCACTAGTGGGGCAATGTCCGGTTCAATCTTCGTGACTCACATTATCAAGTCATTTTCAACTCATAAGCGATTTCTTGTCTTTGTTTTTAATGCTTACCATGAAACAGGCACGTAGCCAAGAGGTGCGTCCGGGAGGTCCGGACACCCCCCTTCGGAAGCAGAAATGAAGAAAATTAAGGAAGGATAGAACAAAAAGAAACGAGAAAAAGAAGAATCAACGTTAAAAATGTAAAGCTACAGCAAGCGTTTGGTTACTTTTTCTTGCGAGGATCTTTGTGTGGAGGAAACGGGGAAGGGGGGATCGGTCAAGTTGAAAATGGATATTATTGTAACGAAGCATTCCGTAGGCCATCTAGCTCCATGCTAATCCTATGGACTACAAATGACTATCGATAAACCGATTCGATCAGAGAGACTCTCAGGTTGAACTTAAGAAATGCCAATAATAATCACCAATAATATGAACCTGGCAACATAGTTTCTAGTTAACACTTGGTAAAGAGATTTTCAATTTCGCGGCAACACTAATCATTTTTATATGATATCTTTACTGCCAAAAGAGATTTCGTTATTATCTTTGACGGCATTGAACGAAGATAAGAGAAAGAAGAAGAAAGAACACAAGAAGAACCGAGTTCGAATGACCTCGGAAGACAACATCTTTTTCAATACTTTTTTTATAGTGTTTTACTCGAGATTTCTTCATAGTTTTTTTTTTCTAAAATACTTACTAACATATTCTCATTTTATTGTTCTAACAAATCAATATGGGTATGTTGTCAGTAAAATATTTAGATTGATCGAGCCCCTGGTGTGTAACCACAGTATTTCATTCGTGCCCCCCATTAGAAATCTTGGCTAAAGGAACCAATATATGTTGTCAGTAAAATAGTTTAGAATGATCGAGCCCCTGGTATAATAACCACCGTATTTCGTTACGGACCCCCGCTATTACCAAATTCTGGCTGCGCGCTGCATGAAAAAAAAAAAATCTGGCCAATGGAGTTCATTTTGGAACAGTATGATGGATCGGAATCGGTATTTGTAATATGAATGAACTGACCAAATTTGGTTTTAATTCATTCGCTTTAAGGGAAGTTACTGTATCCACTATATACAAAAAATGGATTCTGCTATTATAGAAATAGCTGGATATCGTGAGATCTCCGCAATAGATATATTAAAAATCCTACACAAGCTTATTACAAATCAGAAATTATAAGGAGATCGCTGGCAAGACGACGTGATAAATTGGAGGTCGTAATAGGAATTAGGTTGAGGACCACTGCTCTAAACCAACGAAGGGGTTTAATATGACCTTAGAGTTTGTCCTTCTGGCGAAGGCTATGTTACCATTTATGACCTCTTCCCCGCCTGGAAACAGCACTGCACGCCACCAATATAATTGCAGTAATTTCTTGTACCTTTAATTTGAATCTCCCGGTGCTATATAGTGCCCCTTTGTTTCTAAGTGATTAACGGGAGTGTTTTCTCTTGATATAAACCCAAGTGCTGGTTCGAATCACACAGATTCTACCTAATATAGTTAAAACAATAACTTCTTTACTATGAGCAAATTGAATTGAAATTAAAAAGAAATCCGCACAATTTCCGAAAATTCCCTGTGTATTGAGGTCTAAATTTCCTACGAAACTAGGAATTTTTCTTTCAATTAACAACACTGCTTGAGTCAAGTAACGTGATTAATAAATACTGCCTACTTTTGATTAACTTCCAGCTAATTTGCATGATATAAAAATACATCGCATACACACCCACAAACACACTCAGGGAAAAATATAGTGAATATGTTTACTTTCTTGGAATAATATTATGATGTATGCTTTCTCTCTCCGTTCTACATTATCAAAACGATAGAGGTTGCTATGCGACGACACAGATAAGACTTAACGGTTACAATTACTCTTTATAGAAATCGTAAGAACTAGAGTGTTGAACAGTGGTGTTAATTGTTCGTTCACATTAACGAATGAATTTGTGTGTGTCAGATATTCTGAAAACACGGACAAAGAAATTACGTAAGTTTACACATTATGTATAATTATATACTTTTATATATATATATAAAATTATATTTAATTATATCTTATGCAGTGGCGGTTCTTTTGAGGGAAGTCACGTCGGTAAAAATTTAGCTTCAGAAAGCTGTATAGAAGAATTAATAAATTAGGAAGGCTTTCTTCTGTTAGTTTCTAACGAGAAAATTTAAATTTTTTTTACCTACGTGACTTCTCTCAAGGGCCGCCACTGTTTTTATGTAAGAAATTTAAATCAAAATATGCAATTGAAAGCATTTTAAAGATATACTTGAACCTCTTTTCTCCAACTCCTTACTACGTGCATTTTAATGAAAAATGAAATGACATTTTTGAGTTTTACGTCCCATGGTTATGCCGGCTAGGCTAAAGGAGACTGTGATGATGAGAAATGAATGAAATGGTGGAATGAACAAAAGTGGGAGGAAACGGAAGAACCCCGAGGAAACCCACGCACACGGTGTTTGTCCACCACAAAGTTCACTTGGCGGAAGCAGGGCTGCATCTTAATGAAATTGACATGGTAAGACTAGTTCGAGATAGGGGCATTAGTGCTGTATCGCTGGACCAATGTAAAAATCGAAAAAAAAAAAAAAAAAAAGTAGCAAAAAGTACTGTATTCGGTTATAATTGGTTGGATTAGATTAAGTTACGTTATATTACGTTACATTAGGCGTGCAGTTTTACTATACGGATCCATAGTATAAGTAATAGCAGCAGGCCCGTATCCACGGGGGGGCAAGGGGGGCCGGGCTCCCCTAAAGTTTGGCTGGCCTCCATAAAATTTCACGGTAGGCTTGCAAATGAACTACAGGGTTTGTATGATAAGTAATGAGACCAGGTCTGGAAACATTGTTTTATTGATCTGATCTGTACAGGGACTTAAAAGCTTTCGAAGTACTCTCCTCTTGCGTCGATGCACTTCTGCAATCGATGTTTCCACGCTGCAAACGCCCCCTGGAAGTCAGCAGCCGGCATGTCCTTTAGAAATGTGGTCACGGCTGCTTGGATGGCTGTGACGTCTGCAAAACGGGTTCCTTTCAAGCGTGGCTTCAGCTTCGGGAAGAGGAAGAAGTCGGCCGGGCTCACATCTGGGCTGTAGGGTGGTTGTGGAAGGACTTCCACCCCAATCCGGGTCAAAAAGGAGGTCACTAAGAAGGCGGTGTGGGCAGGGGCATTGTCGTGATGCAACTTCCACCGGCTAGCGATCGCCGGTCTTTTCCGCTTGACGCTCCTGTGCAGTCTCTCAAGGACTTGTTTGTAGAAGGCGGCGTTGACGGCTTGTCCTTGGGGTACAAACTCCTTGTGGACCACCCCCACATTGTCAAAAAAAACAATCAACATTGTTTTCACCTTTGACTTCGACATTCTGGCCTTCTTGGGGCGCGGGGACGCAGGAGTGTGCCACTCCGCGCTTTGACGTTTCGTTTCAGGGTCGTACTGGAACACCCACGACTCGTCACCTGTTATGACGTCATCTTCAAAGTTAGGGTCACTGTTCATGAGGTTCAACAGTTCCTGACAACAATCAACACGTCGTTGCTTTTGTTCGTCAGTCAACACTCGCGGCACCAGTTTCGCACAGATTTTTCTCATTCCCAATTGTTCCGTCACAATCTTGTGCACTGTTGTGTGGTTCATATCGAGTTCATCAGCAATCAATCTCAACGATAATCGACGGTCTGAGTTCAGGAGATCCCTCACTTTTGCCACAGTTTCGTCCGTAGTCACTGTTGTCGGGCGTCCAGCCCTCTCCAGATCCTCAACGCTTTCCCGGCCGTTCCGGAACGCACTGTGCCAACGAAACACCTGGGCTTTGGATAGGGCTTCCTCTTTGTAGGCCTCCGTGATGAGAGAAAGCGTCTGAGTAGCCGTTTTCCCCAGGCGAACGCAAAATTTGATCGCATAACGCTGTTCGATGGAACCCTCCATGTTTGTTGATTTTCCGCCGTGACAAGAATGTTCACAAGGGCTTTGTCCAAGGCTTGTCCGCGCTCCACTAAGGCTCGGAGCCAACTGACGCGCGGTGCGTTGCTTTGCTCGGACCCCCCCCTACATCCTCCATCACCGACAAACCCGCTCCAGCGACACGCGCGCCGCGGCGCGGCGAGTCTCATTACTTATCATACAGACCTTGTATAATATGGTGATGAAGTATAATATGATTGGGTCGGGCCCCCCTAACTTCTACCGGGCCCCCCCTAAATTTTTGGGCTGGCTACGGGCCTGAATAGCAGGAGGAGTAGTACACTGAGAAAAAAAAATGTACGTGACGTACTTTAAAAAGTAGGTTACATGCGTATTTCCTGTAGTTTTTCGACTTAACGTACAGCAGTTGTATAACTGAAAACGCATGTTTTATAATACTTTCTGTATAACTGTTACATCTATTCGTACTTTCCATATGAAACAATATAGGCGGTCAGGATCTCACATACAAATGGACGTATATAACATATAGCTGACGAAAGTAACAAGTATATGCATGTGATATACGGAAAAACTGTTAGATGTTAGACATCCTGCAACGGCAGTGGGTAGTGCGTATGTAGCATATATATTAGGGATGGGCAAAACCGGTTTTTATAAAAACCGAAAACCGGTTTCTATAAAAACCGAAACCCGAAAAACCGACATTTCGGTTTTCTTCAAAACCGGTTCGGTTTTTCACCGAAACCGGTTTCGGTTTTCTCCAAAACCGGTTCGGTTTTCACCGAAACTGGTTTCGGCGAAAACTTTTCGAAAACACATAAAACTATTTCTGTGGAAATGGATTCGGTTTCCGGAGAACAACGAAACACCATTCTGGTCAGAAATAGAACAAATTTTGGAAAAAACCGGAATCGGTTTTGAAGAAAACCGAAACCGGACCAGGTAAAACCGAACCGGTTTTGGAGAAAACCGATAATCTGTTTCGGTGAAAAACCGATAACCGGTTTTTCTAAAAACCGAAAACCGAAAAAACGGTTTTTGTGCCCACCACTAATATATATATAACGTATGCTTCATACTGATTTCTGTAGTAAGCAAGGTCATTCCGTATATCTGTACAATATACCGCTGTCCGGATAACGTATTTTTCTCAGTGTAGTAGTAGGAACAGGTTAAGCCCCGCAAGTGGTTGGTTGGGCTCTGTTCTCGACATGAAAAGGGGCAAATTAAAGACGTGCCCAATTTTTTTCTGTACATTTTACAATCTATGCCATAGCCTTGACATACACAAGCTATTTTTACACTCCCTTTCAGCCACTATATTATAACAAGTGTACCTCCGCGAAATAGTCCATCCGCCTCCACATAAAGTGACGATTACAACATCAAAAACAACCGACAAATACAACCACTTTCTTAACTTTTACCGTTCCCCCTTATCTAACACTCATTCTTGCTCACAAACTTAAATAAATTGTCCAATTGACCCGGTAAATTTCCTAAAATTGATCCGGCGATACAGCACTTAACCTGAAATAGGTACTAACTAAAATTCATTTCAAACTGTTCAGACATTTCTCCATGGTGCTAATGCTATCGCAGAACATTCTACGTTCCTTTTAATGTGGCAAAAAAATATGTAGAAAATGTGACGAAAAATATGTAGAAAATGTGGTGAAAATAGATAAAAAATATTGCGAAAAACTATATAGAAGATGTGGCGAAAAATATACGGAAAATGTGGTGAAATGTAGCGAAAAAATATATAGAAAAATACAGCGGAAATGTGGGAATGCTATATAGAAAATGTGGTGAAAAATATACAGAAAATGTGGTGAAATGCATCAAAAATATATAGAAAATGCGGCAGAAAATGTGCGAAAAACTGTATAGAAAATGTGGCCAAATATAGTGGAAAACTGTATAGAAAATACAGCGGAAAATGTACGAAAAATATATAGAAAATGGGCGAAAATATATAGACCGGAATATATGCTAAATTAGACCGGAATTTGCTCATGGTTTTTACTACTCTAGTATTTTCGCTTATTACTGACGTTCAGTGTTAGCGTTATGCATATACTATCCTCAAATTAGATGTATGGACGAGAGTACGCTGCAATTAACTAATCTATTGCATATATTCTCAATTCCTGGAGGGGATGTAGTTTGTGATTTACCAGGAAGTACGGTACAGGGAACTGAAGAGAGAGGGGGAAACAACAACAACACAAAATTAGAAAAATGGAGAGTTGTAATCATGTATTTTAGTAGCGAGTGTACGCACAATACCTGTCATTTGTTCTAAATCTCTGCTGAAGGGGATTCTGACACATGTCAATACAAGGGCTTGCTAACCGTCTCCCTCGGGCATTTCATATGCATACACCAAACACATATTCACACGTGACACATAGTAGCGCTCTCCCATTTGGACCCATTGTTACCAATCAACCACAATGTTAACCTCCGCGAATAGTAATGAGAACATGGAGAGAGATCTGCAGAGTACGCCTACAGCCCAGAATAATTGCGAACATGTAATTCTGTATTGTTATGGACGGCGGTTTTTTCTGGCGAAATCTCTATTCTACATTTGTAAAAATCATATCCATGTTACAGTTTTACCGTGGTGGGCATGATTAAACGCGCTTATGAGTCCAGTACCCCCACTTTTTTTTTTTTTTTAAATAACATTAAATTTTCGATAACACGAGCTGGATAGAACCGAGTTTATCCTACGTTTAACGGAAAAGTTTGATTTCATAAATTTTTACAAGCACAATATACAGGGTGGGCCATAAGTAGGGCTTCTATATTTCTATATAGAAAACGGGACACTTTATGAAAATTTATAGTATGTTCATACTTATATATCAAAATTATTTGCTTTTGATGTTTCTGAAATATCAAAATTAATACAGTATAATAATTGGTTGAAACGTTTTTGACAGACAGTACGCCTGTTTATTTCAAGAGTGGCATAACTCAAAAATCACCCTTATTCACTTATGGGCAGAAAATGAAAGCTAATCTTGTTGTCTATCTCTGGTAAAAATTTCACAGATGTGCTTCTACTACTGGGCACTAGAGAGCACTTTCTGTGTTCCTTGCGCCCATTCGTTTTCATTGCATTTCGAAACTTTCAAATGCTTCTGCTGAAAAGATAGGAATTTTGAGTTATGTTACTCTTGAAATAAACAGGAGAGTATATATTATTATCAGTTGAGTACCAATGATTAATAATAGCTTTTAAAACATTGCATGAATGCAGGAACGCACCCATGTACGGGGTCTTTCGAGTTCTCCCGTTTCCTCCCACTTTCTTCATTCCACCATTTAATTCATTTCTCATCATCACCGTCTCCTTTAGCCTAACCGGCATAACCGTGGGACGTAAAACTGAAAGATTTCACTTCATTTTTTTCATGTAGGGGGTCCATCAGGTGCGGATCTTCGTGGCTAAGCGGTTAGCTTACGCGCCTTTGCCGTGAGAGATCCGGGTTCGATTCCCAGCAGGAGCTCATGTGGTTCGGATTCCACGTTAATGAGTAGGTCTCGTCTCATATAGCCTCGTTGCTGAAAGGGACGTTGAGCTCCTGATATTTATTTGATTGCTCAACATATATACAAATCAAAAACTGTATTTGTTTAGGAGAGAAATTATTAGTGTAGCCCAGGGGCGGATACAGGACGGACTGCTAGGGGGGGGGCTGTAATACTGCTAGTTAGAGCTACTTTTAAGAGCTCCAAACTTTGGGATGGGTTTAATTTTTATGTAAAACAATAATAATAATAAAAAAACTTTCCTCTTCTGGGAAGGGAGGCGATCGCCCCGATCGCTGCCCCCCTGGATCCGCCACTGGTGTAGCCTAAAGATTTTGATCTTACCCTTCATTTGTACTCTTTTTTTTCTTTCTTTTAAAAACAACATAGTTCTAACTGAGAATATAAATGGCAATATTAAACAATTATTTATCGTCCTTTAGGGTGTGAAATAACACTGGTTCAATACTTATATAGATGGTAGTATTGGACCCCTCACAAGAAAAAAAAATGGATCTGCTCGTGCGCGAATGAGAACTTACGTTCTTTGAGTGCCTCCCTCTGGTGCATGGGGTCTCTGATTCGATCCCCGGCCAAGTAATTTCATGGTGGACAACATCGTGTCTATGAGTTTTCTCAGGGTACTCCAGTTTCCTCCCACACTTTCATTCCACGAATTCTTCCGTCATGATTCACTTGCCTTAGTCATCCATCTCCCTTAGTCTAAAAGACATAATCGCGGGACGTTAAACTGATAGATGTAATTTTCCTTCTCAAGCAGGGGTAAAAAGTGGATCTGAAAAAGTAGGGTAACGGTAGGTAGCGGCATGACGTCACGCCGTCTCCTTGCTTATCTTTTCCCATTGTAATTTCTTAAGAACTGGTGGGACGCCGTACATATTTTTGAAGGTGGGGAACGGCATCCCTCCCCGTTCCCCCGCACTTTTACCCCTGTTCTGAAGTTAACGTTCATTGCGTTACGAATCATCGGTCGCTCGTGCGATATTTCATTTCTGTGCTGTGCCGTCTTATGTATTCTATTACCTCTGTTCAAGGGCGCCCATCAGGGGGGCAAGGTGGGGCGCTCGCCCCCCCCCCCCTAAGACGAAATTATACTTGGGAATATCGAAAACCCAATAGAATTTTTTTACATTAGTTACAGCAAAATTTGAAACTATATTTGAAATGTCGCTTATACTTGCCCCCCCTTGGAAACCACAACATGGGCGCCCATGCCTCTGTTCGTTTGTACAGATTTTGAACCTCGTAACACACAGACGGACAAACCTTCAACGAGCACACGGTGACTCGTATAACACTGAGATTCAAACTCAGTTTTACACTATCGCAGCGAACGTGTTAAGAGAACCGAGTGTATAGATAATAAACTAAAAAGCGAATGATAGAATTTAATAAATATATTGAAAAGCAAATAAGCTCAGTGAATCCATGGTAAAAGAAAGAAAAAAACTTGAAATCTAATATTTCATTGGTCTCTATCACCCAAAGGTATTGGGATTGAATTCAACCCTATTTCATCCTACCCCTCCTGCTTCCAGTAAGTTATTAATTGAATTCAGATCAAATTAATAGCAATAGCCTTGAGCAACTTCCTTTCTCCCTTTGCGCGTACGTGCGCGCCTTGCTTTGAGTTCATCAGTAAAACGATTGGTCTATTTCCTTTTTTACTATTAGTATTATGATTTCACTGAAAATTTCAGCTGTTCTTTGATCAAGTTATCCACTTAATGATGTGTATATGCGAATCACATCTTCACTGCTTTAGTGTGCAAAGAATATTAATGGAGAACAAAAGACATTTTTGCAAGAATTGTCTACCTAGTTTTATTTTATTTTATTTTTGTAAGAGAATCTCTGTATAAGGTGTCACGTAGAGTCGGTTTGTTTGAACTAATATTGGACATAAAAATTATGAAAGGATGAGCGGAATGGACTATTGTGAGCAAATGCAGAATCTGAATGGAAAATTATTATTAACATCATCATAGATGTACTTAAATTATTGATAGATAGGTCACTTACTGCATTAACATCATTATAGGTATTCTTACATTATTGACAGACACTGATTGCATTAACACATCATAGGTATTCTTATATTATGGACAGTCAGGTCACTTACCGCATTAATATCATCATAGGTAGTTTTACATTGACAGTCAGGTCACTTACCGCATTAATATCATCATAGCTATTCTTATAGTATTGACCAGTCAGGTCACTTACCGCATTAATATCATCATAGGTGTTCTTCTATTATTGGCATACAAATTACTTACCCCATTTACATCATCATAGATATTCTTATAGTATTGACAGTCAGGTCACTTACCGCATTCATATCATCATATGTATTCTTACATTGACAGTCAGGTCACTTAACGCATTAATATCATCATAGGTGTTCTTCTATTATTGGCATACAAGTTACTTACCGCATTTACATCATCATAGGTATTAAATATATTATTGACAGGGAGGTCACTTACCGTAGTAAGACCATCATAGATATTCTAACATTATTGACATACAGGTCATTTCCCGCATTAACATCATCATAGCTATTCTTATAGTATTGACACGACAGGTTACTTACCGCATTAACACATCTGGAATATGTCATAATGGGATATATGATATTTGAAAAAAAAAAAATATAACTTTCCATTAAGTTGATAACAATGCTAATCTAATAGTGTTACAGAATATGTCAAAAAATTCGCCCTAAATAATTTTTGCTCTGTAAAAATATCAGTGATTTTAAATGAGTTTTGTCACCCTATCTGTCCGTACGTCCGTCTGTCCGTGAGACAAGAAAATCTCAAGAATTGCTTGATGGATCAGCATCAATTTTGGCCAGAGTGTAGAACGCCGAAAGTTTAGAATTGGGTTCGTTGATTGAAGTATTTTTCAAACCGGAAGTGGTAGAATTTCTATCATTTCCGGTTTTACTGTTCATCACTATAGAGCAGAAACGGTAAGAGATGTCGAGAAGCGGTTTCCTGCGATCGGTTAAGAGGCCTGATCACTGCGAAATTAAAATACCGCTAATTTTACAGTAATTATGTGAACTCTTCAAATAGATAAAAGATAATCGAAAAGTGGAACAAGAGCGCCCTAGACAATATTATTTTACATGAGATACCGTTATCGTAACTCATTTATCTGCTTTCGATTTCCAACCATTTAGAAAATCGGCATTTATTTTCGCGTTTCTAAATAACTGCAAACGGAAAGCTACTAGGTGACTCGTGATAACGGTACCTCATGCAAAATAACATCGTCTACGGAGGTCTTGATCCACTTTTCGATTATATTTTATCTATTTGAAGGTATCACATAATTACTGTAAAATTAGCGGTATTTTAATTTCGCAGTGATAGGGACTCTTAAGCGTTCCAAAAATATATATTTCATTTCCCACTCTAATCTCTGTTACTAAAACTGCGGAAGTGGTAGATGTCTAATACAACTTCCGGTTTCAATATTAATTGAGAAAATAGCAGGTCATATAGACCAAACTTCATCACGTAGTGTACACCTGAGACTGCTCCCAACGAAAAAAAAGAAAAAGAAAACAAAAAGAAAGAAACAGAAATTCCGTCTCTAGGGACACTTTTCTTTTTTTTTTTTTTTTGTTATTATTTTTTTCATTCGAATTTTAACAGCATTAATATGCACTCGTAGTTGGACCTTCTTTCAATCATTTTTGTGATTCGGAGCCGACGGTATTAGTAAAGCCCGTCTTTGATAACCTGGGTGCTGCATAAGCACATAAAATACATAAGTTCAAAAACTAATAAAACAAAACAGCGTAGTTATACTGTTGAGGGTTGCCAATTAAGCCACTCTGTGACTTGATCTGGCTATTTTGAGAACCTGGCTAGCCAGAAATTTTCAAAAAATCCACTAGTGGCTTTTCTAGCTATATGGTTTTTTGCTTTTAGCCATTTCTAGCCATTTTCTGCATTCGGCCACTTTTTTATATATAGCCTGTCTTGTGGGTGTCATTTTGCCCTTTTCTGAAGTTTAATTCGTTCTCTAAGTGGCAGCAGCATTCTAAACTCCACTGCTAGAATTTACCCCCCTAAAAGATAGCATTGACCCCCATTGATTGACATATTGATCTTTCCCCATATCTTGGTTACAATAGAGAATGAGCTCAAAATCTGTTAGTTACCAGTAGACGTTGAGAAAAATCTTCGGGAAAGAAGTGTAAGTTTGAGTTAAAAAACAAAAATGTTAAAGAAATTCAGAATAGACTACATCCTTAGAAAATGCCCGTTACACAGTCACGCGGAGCTCCGCGCGCGGAGTTCCGCGTGGCAAGATTGTTCTATTGATTCTTATGGGAGCAGCCTCCGCGTGGCCCTATCCGCGCTCCGCGAGGCAGATAAGGCCATTGAGCAAATGGGTGCTTACATAGTCAAGCGGAACTCCGCGCGCGGAGCAGCCACTTCTCTTTAAAATTTAAAAAGAAACGTGCATGGTAGCAAAAGCAAAATGCAAATTGATCCAGATTTCTTTTCTTATTTTTGATAGTGAGTTGCTAAATAATATTTTATACTGTTCTATAATACTATTTTCATATTGTTTAGTGTTATTTTTAATTTAGCTATATTGTCTTCGTTCAATTGGAACTTTCAATTAATGTCTTTGCTTAATTGGAACTGTACATGTGGTGCCTCTAATATACCACTGTTAACAGTACGTGACTATTGTAATTTTTGGACTTTCTTTCAACAAATTTCAGTTTCAGTTTCAATTATCACGGAGGTTAAATTAAACACCATGTTAATGGGATCCCTCTTGGAAGGAAAGAAAAAGCGTGACATTCGTGAACAGGCATGGAACGAGATATGTAAAAGATTTTTTTTTTTTTTTTTTTTTTTTTTTTGTAAAAATGAAGGTATGGGCAATGAAAAAAGATAAATTGAGGCAAATAATTTATCTCTACTATTAAATAGTTGATTGGATGTGAAGTTCTAACCAAATGTACAAACATAGGTTATTTTCATTTGTTAAAAAACAGGATCTGTTAAGTGCTGTATTTTAAGAGCGTGCATATGAATTTTATTTAAATTGCATTTTTATAATTTCGATGGATTTTTTTTCAATTAGGTCATCGAACGACTGAATTGACGTACGGAAATTATTGAAGTACTTCTCGTCTTCTCGCAAATCTATATACACCGACGTAAAGCTCCCTTCAAACTTCTTTGAGAAACTAAGGGATGAATCTTGAGACATTTATTTTTCTGTGTTCTTCGTTTTCTCTTCTTACAGAAATATTAAGATGCCACTATTGTCGTTTCGAACTTTTTATGCTGACTCGCAACACTGACAGAAGAATCCTGTATATAATCACGTGACGCGTAGCGCGTAGCTACGGATGACTGTGTAAGGCCCGTTACACAGTCAAGCGGAGCTCCGCGCTCCGCGTCCCGTCTTCCGCCCTCCGCACTACGCGTGTGTGCTTACACAAGATAGGGCCACGCGGAGGCTGCTCCGCGCGCGGAGGCCTCCGCGTGACTATGTATGCACCCATAAGAATCAATAGAACAATCTTGCCACGCGGAACTCCGCGTGACTGTGTAACGGGCATAAGCACACACGCGTAGTGCGGAGGGCGGAAGACGGGACGCGGAGCTCCGCTTGACTGTGTAACGGGCCTTAAGTATCAATCAGGATTTGAAACCAGTGAAGCAGTCTTTCACTAACTTAGTTTTAGATTTCACTTTGGAATTTGAAGATAATGAAGGCAAAATTGAAAATCAGTGTCGAACATAAATTTCATGAAATGGATAAATAAGTCTTCAGCTGAAGAATTTTTGCAAGAAGTAAATCAGTGCACAGATGCTGGAGGGGAGAGTCCATTTTCAGAATTAGTTTTGCTGGCTTTCTTTCATACTAACGCTTCCACATTCGAACGCTGAAATGAAGTGTGTATTCAAACAAGTGAATATAGTCAAAAATAGACTCAGGAACAGGTTGGAAACAAAAAAGCTTTCTTCAGTTTTAAGAGTGAGATTTAAAATATTATTTTCAAAATATTATTCCACCGTCTTAAATATATATATATATATATATATATATATATATATATATATATATATATATATATATATATATATATATATATATTATTTTCTTATGAAAGTTTCAGTCACAGTTTTACAACTAGTTGCAACAAAAGTAGCGCGGTACAAGCAACCAAGACAAAAGAACCTTTCCCTCAATATAAAGAAGAGTTGAGTTGAGTTGATTTTGAGTTTAACGTCCCTTTTCAGCAGCGAGGCTATATGAGACGTGGACCTACTGATTAACGTGAAATCCGAACCACATGAGCTTCCGCCGGGAATCGAACCCGGGTCTTATAAAGAAGAGTGGTGACGTTTATTTTTGTTAGGGGAGTTTTGTGTTAGTTTTGTTATTATAGGAACCGAATTTATTAGTTTTGTCTCAGCGCGGGAGCTTACTTTTTTTGTTTGTTTGTTTGTTTGTTTAGCCATTTCTGGCTATTAATTTTAGCCACTTTTCTAGTTGAGTATTGGCAACGCTATATTCTGAACATATTGTTCAGAATATACCCAGTAACTACGTTAAGAGAATTCGTGCTTTTGTGACACTTGGGAAATGGGAACGTGTTGCATTATTTGCGATGAAGATGCATAAGAACACGTTTCCAAACGTTATCTCAAAAAGACTGGTGGATGAAATAACTCTGCGTTGCATCGTCTCACGGCTGCGAGCCAAAAGGTTGATAATCCCTTTAAGACACAAACAAAAGGGGGTGGAATGTGCAGACGTGTACTGGCGAAGTTGAAGGTAGAAGGGGAAAAGACGAATGCTATCACGGTGTCAACACAACTATTAAATTGCACAACCTTACAATATTTTAGTGCTAATTTGCGTGAGAGATGCAAGCAATATTGCCAGTTCTCTAGATTTAACTGTTGTTTCCGTTTGAACTTCCAGTAAAATTTAATTATTCATCTTGTTTTTGTGGTATCGAACTTCGATAGCTTTGTAAACTGTAGTTTAGTCTAAGAAATATATTACTTAATTTAAGATCTCATTACAATTGGAACTCGTTACAAAAACTGATGGGGCAAGTGTAAAATCCGAAAGATAGATTTAAATATTTTGTAATCTATATAGCCTATATAAAAATGAAAGTAACTATGTTTGTGACTTTGTAACATAGACGAGGTTCGGGCCTGAGTTGGCTTTTATCTATTCACTTTGAAGGTGCAACTTATGGGAGGGGGACGAGAGGGAGATATATAAAAATGATCGAAAATGACCGATATTAGTGTCGAGTCCTTAGTTTTTGGGGTCGCTGAGATGAGCAATGACACTTCCGATGCGATTTAAATCAAAATTTAGTCCTCATTAGTACTCATAAGGGGGATGGTGACATGTAAAAATAATTGAATGACAGATATTAGTGTCGATTTCGTAGTTTTTGGGGGTCCCGGAGTTGATTGGTGACAGTTTTTGTTCCCTTTATGTTCAAAATGAAATGTATTCTCCCCATGTGAAGAACCTATATTCTGTTAGTCCTAGATAAAAGAGAAAAATCAAGTTTTAGATCTTTCGTTTCCTCACACTATCCAGCCAAATGCTGACATTCCATTTTTAGTCTGTGAATGATAATAGAGTAAAATCCAGTCACTTGGCAAGTATGTCTAGTGCTCCCTTGTGCCCGAGTGGTTATTACTAGTGTTTTCTGTGAGCGTTGTCGCGGTTCAATTCCCGTTGGGTATCCTCACCTTAGATACAAAACGGTCTTCTAATTAAGATCAATCTCCTGACAAGTATGATTATTGTCCATTCATGGTCGAGTTGTAACGCGAGTGTCCTCTGTATGCTTGATTGCGATTCGATCCTCGGTTGGAGGTACTCACCTCGGGTACAAAACCAGGTAAAATGATTCCAATTTGAATTTAAGCATTAGGTTGCGTCTTGTACAGGGTGACCAATAAAATCTCCCTCATTTTAAAGACTAATAAAACAAAAAAAAATGTTGCAGCTAAAAACTTGTTTATTTCAAAATATAAAATGGTGTTGATAACAGTTTCTAGTTACTTTACTCTGGTTTGAATTACTCTGTTCTCTTGTGTGTTGAAATGACGCATCAATTGACAATACAGTTATTGTCAATAATACCAACAACTCCCCTCCCCACATCTTCATGGTCACCCCTTCCACTCACCACCCTCCTGCTGTTTTAGTCGTCATTATGGTTTGGTATGGAGCTGATCGCGCAAATGCAGTCGTTAAAAGCAGCAGTTCTATGATTACTGTGCAAAGAGCTTCTTGCTTAGTTTCCTATTCCACGTAAGACTAACTTGCAGTGGATAGAAAATGTCCGAAAAACGGGCTCAGCATTGAAAAAAATAATAATCTAGCCGACCTAAAAGTGCTCGTATGTTTCAAATAAAATCTTTTTAAGTTTTACGTCCCACGTTAATGCCGACTAGGCGAACTGTAAAGATGGTGGTGATGAGAAATGAATGAAATGAATAAAGTGGGAGAACCCCGAGAAAACCCACGAACACGGTATTTGTCCACCAAAAATCCCACTTGGTGAGAGCATGGATCGAACCAAGGACCCCACGCACCAGAACCGAACGCCCTGCCACTGAGCCACCGTGCTCGTATGACTGAGAATATTGAACAATTGGAAAAGACAGTCTTTAGAAATCGTCTTCAAATTGTGTTGTCAATTGTTTCATTTCAAATCAGAATAAAGCGGCTACAAACTGTATTCAATACTCTTTTTATATTTTTGAATAAACATATTGCTACCTGGAATACTTTTTATTTTATTAGCCTTTAAAATGTGGGAGATCATATTGGATCACCCTGTATAATCTCAGTGCTAAAAAGTAACTTTAAAGCCAATCAATCAATCAGCAAAGATAGAAGATCTCCCACCACAACCGGGGTTCGAACCTGGCTCGCCTAGTTTAGTTAAACGTAGTTGTACTACGCCATGCGGTTACCCAAACTTTTGAGATATCCTATTTAAGTAAGGACAAAGAAATTAACATTCGAACGTTAATAGTGCACCTTCATGGCAAAATGGCTAATTCGTTTGTCTTCTGTGTACGTAGTTCGCGTTTCGAATCAAGATAGGAGTGCTTTCCCTCGGATGCAAAATCGAATAATGATTTGGATTTGTTTGTTTAGTGAAGTTTAGCGTTTTCTTTTTCAGGACAGAGTCTATATCAGTCACAGATCTACAATTTTAAAGTGGAATTCGAACCTCTCCCACTGGGAATCGAACCCGAGGCCATTTGCACCAAAGTCACAAACCACTAGACCAGCAGGAAGGGCTTGGAATAGCGATTCGAAAGTCTCTGTAAGAATATGCCCCGTCTTATAGATTTGGTCCAGAAAAGAGCCTAAATAATTAATAGAATGCAAATATTCTTTTTTTTTTTAAAAAAAAAAATCCCGTTTGGATTTGTTAGTAGGTTAGTTGAAATTTAGCATCTTTTTTCAGCGCCGAGGCTATATGATACATGGACGTACAGTTCAAGGTGGAATCCGAAACATCAAACTGCATTCAAATAGTGTTGCCTACGTCACAAGAAGTATTTTTGAAAATTCAAGACGAGACAAGAAACATTATTCTCGTCTCTTTTTCGAAACCCAAAATTTGTCGAGTCTCGTGGACAGCACTAATTTACCCAAGTCTTACGTCTTAAACACTGTTTTAAGGTTACATAATTGTTACTAACAAATCCACTAATTCATAAACTGATCATACGAACACAGTGAAGAGCGTCTATTATCAACGTTTAGTTAGAGAGCACGGTGGCTCAGTGGTAGAGGGGATTTAGGATTTGGATTTCTGGGCTTTCGGCATCGAAGGCCATTTAGCCCTTCACGATTGGAGGGATGACGTCCCTCGGCGAGCACACAATCCGGGGAAAGGGAAGGAATAAAGGATTGGGGAAGGAAGGAAGCGGCCTGGGACCTATAAGTTAGGTACCACCCCGGCATTTGCCTGGTGCGAATGAGGAAAACCCAGGAAAACCTCATTCAGGGTGGCTGGCCTGAAAAAGCTGTTACACTTTTTCGACCGAGTGCCCCCACCGGGAATAGAACCCGGGAGGCTCAGTGGTAGAACGCTTACCTCTGGCGCATGGGGACCCTATTTCGATGCCAGCCAAGTAAGTTTGTGGTGGACAACCACGTGCTCGTTGGTTTTCTCGGGGTACTTCCGTTTCCTTCCACTTTCTTATTCCACCAATTCTTCCATCATCATTCACTTGCTTTAATCACCGTCGCCCTTAGCCTAGCAGGTATAATCGTGGGACGTTAAACTCAAAGATTTTACTTCATTTGTATCAACCTTTAAAGATATGTGAGTTACAAAATGCTCCTAGTTTAGATGTTTTTATGCTATACAACCTTCGTGGCGTGGAAAGACTCTGATTTTGTACATAAGTACAAAACGAGACAAGAAAAAAATTTGAGACAATAAAAACTTTCCGAGAATCGAGACGAGATTAGATAGAATTCTTCTATAATTGAGACGGGATTTCTACGAACATCTACAAAATGAGACGTAAAACCTTGCTTTTCATGGGCTACACTACATTCAAATTTCAAGGCTCCCCTGCCGGGAATCGCACGCGGTATCTCAAGCATCTAAGGTGCGTGCCCTAGCCACTAGGCCTGCAAGGAGGGCAATCCTGTTTAGAAAATTCGTTCGTATGCTATGCATATACTTCTCATTCTTAATTCCATATATACAATCACAGTGATATTAGCAAATGTAGGCAAATGTTTACATCGGCCACCTGGTTGTTGGGAGTATATTACCCTCGATATAATGATATACATAATAAAGACCGAATCCCGAATTCATTATCAGTGGAGCGTAATTGCTTTATATCTTTATGCATGTTATGTATTATAATAAAAATAATGCATGACCCGACAACCAGCGTCCAAAAGCGTGGCAATATTATTCAGAATATAATACATATTAATGGATGTATGGCAACACTGAATGTAACATGGCTTGCGAAGGAAATAAATGTGTATAGCTGCCGTGATAATAATCACTGTTTAGTTCAGGTTTGGTGCGTGATAAAAAATTTTCAACATTGAAAACTTCTCCAGTATGACTCAGAACGTGGTGTGGCGGGAAGCAATTAAAAACTAAAGATAATAAACTACAATTAAAAAAAAAAAAATCCCCCCATTTTGAGGTCACTGACGCTATGTTAATATTGCAATTTCGACGTTTAACTGCTGCTGATATTACATGCACATGTTGTATTAAAGATAAAATGTTATCTCTAACCCTTTTAGCAGTGTCTACAGCTATCCGCTGGCATGTGTTCTACATATTTCAAACAGTCATTACATATATTTCAATCAAGATATGTACGGTTAATTAATTCAAATTTAACTTCTCTTCCCAGTTTCACAGTTACAGATCCTATAGTATGAGACAGGACTCACTGGATCTGAACCACTATTCAGCTGTGTTCAAAGCAGGAACTTCCATTGACATGCGACCACGTGTTAGCCGCTTTCCCACAAAGGAGTCTTATGGAAATAAGTGATATAGAAATTAAATGAAATCTTTAAGTTTTATGTCCCACGCTTATGCAGGCTAGGCTAAAGGAGATGGTGATGATGAGAAATGAATGGAACGGTGCAATGAAGAAAGTGGAAGAAAGCACCCCGAGAAAACTCGCGCATATGGTGTTTGTCCACCACAAAGTCCACATATTATCTACTTTCTGAATATGGAATATAAACGAAAGCAATTGACATATAATCCTTGTTATAATTCTGTAATTCTATGGTGCCACACCAAGGTACCCACTCCGAGCTAACTTGACGCAACCTCACTCTGTAACATTTATTCCAACTTCAGCTAATTTTGTTGGACATATTTGCTCTGAGTTCGTCAAAATATATGATTATTAACCCTCCGTAGCACCCGCCGCGGAGTCATACTCCGCTTATAGAGAAATATTAGTTTTCTTAAAACTGTTAAAGGAGTTTGTGCTGTAAAATATACTTGGGCAATTGAAAAAAAAAAAAGTTTAATATCGCTTCAAAACAAAATATACATTAAAATTAAGATATAGGCCTATAAATAAATATTGCGGAATGAGACTCCGCTTGCGTGCCTTGATGTTACAATTGACGACGTGTGCTATGGAGGGTTAAACTACTTAAGATGTTCTTCACTGAATGAATGAATGTTCCATGATAACAAATTTAAACTTGCGTATTTTACGAAGACTTTTCATATTTACCTTATATTTTCATATTTCTTCCTTTTAAGTTGAACATACATGCATTCACAATGATGTCTTTATATATTCATTGCCTAGAAATCTGTTTTTCTACACAAAACTAACTTTTAAAAAAAGTGCAGGTCTGGCCATAAAAGAAAATGATACCTTCCGTACCAGACCATTGTCCGTTACAATGTTTACACTTTTGTACGGATTATCATTATAGCTCTACCAAGTTTGTGGTGGACAGTATCGTGTCCTTTGATTTTCTAGAGTTTCTCTCGTTTCCTTCCACATTATCATTCTACCATTTCTTTCATAACCAATGCTTTCAGTAATCATATCCTTTGTTTCGTTTGGCCTAAATGGTATAATCGTGGGATGTTAAATTGAAGATATTTTCCTCATGCTATTGTATCTAGAGCATCATCACGGTCACTTCGACGTCACAATTACCATTTCGTCATCACTTTCTAGTGGACCGAAGGGATCTTAGCAGATGTCTGCAAACTTTTCTAACGAATAAATTCAGGGTTGACAATAAACCAAAAAAAAATTTTACATAAAAATAAATACAATCATGGGCGGTGCCTAGATACCTTTCTTCATAGACAGAGAACATATCTACCAAATACATGAGTACCAAAGTGAGCTCGATAGTACATCAGGTAGAAAAAGTCATAGAATCCTAATCATAATTTACATATATTTAGTAACATTTCCTTGTGAATCTCACTCTATATTTCCGGTGACCCCCCTCCCATTTAAAAAATACATGCCTTATTTGAAAGACACAGCAAATATCTACCACATATATAAGTATAAAAGTGCGCTCGATAGCACATCAAGTAGAAAAAGTCATAGAATCCTAATCATAATTTACATATATTTAGTAACATTTCTTCGTGAATTTCACTCTATATCTACAGTGACCCCCCTCCTATTTAAGAACTACATGCCTCATTTGAAAGACATAGCACGTATCTACCACATATATGAGCAAAAAAGTGCGCTCGACAGTGCATCAGGCACAAAAAGTCAAAGAAACCTAATCATAATTTACATACATTTATTAACATTTCTTCGTGAATCTCATTCTATATCTCCGGTGACCCCCCTTCCATTTAAGAACTGCATGCCTTATTTCAAAGACATAGCACGTATCTTCCACATATATGAGTACCAAAGTGCGCTCGATAGCGCATTAGGTAGGAAAAGTCATAGAATCCTAATCATAATGTACATATATTTAGTAACATCTCCTCGTGAATCTCACTCCATATTTCCGGTGACCCCCCTCCCATTTAAAAAATACATGCCTTATTTGAAAGACACTGCAAATATCTACCACATATATGAGTATAAAAGTGCGCTCGATAGCGCATCAAGTAGAAAAAGTCGTAGAATCCTAATCATAATTTACATATATTTAGTAACATTTCTTCGTGAATTTCACTCTATATCTCCAGTGACCCCCCTTCCATTTAAGACCTGCATGCCTTATTTGAAAGGCATAGCTCGTATCTACCACATATATGAGTACCAAAGTGCGCTCGATAGCGCATCAGGTAGAAAAAGTCGTAGAATCCTAATCATAATTTACATATATTTAGTAACATTTCTTAGTGAATCTCACTCTATATCTCCAGTGACCCCCCTCCCATTTAAGAACTACATGCCTTATTTGAAAGACATAGCACTTATCTACCACATATATGAGCACCAAAGTGCGCTCGACAGTGCATCAGGCACAAAAAAAAGTCGCAGAAACCTAATCATAATTTACATACATTTATTAACATTTCTTCGTGAATCTCATTCTATATCTCCGGTGACCCCCCTCCCATTTAAGAACTGCATGCCTTATTTGAAAGACACAGCACGTATCTACCACATATATGAGCACCAAAGTGCGCTCGATAGTGAATCAGGTACAAAAAATCACAGAATCCTAATATTAATTTACATACATATATTAACATTTCTTCGTGAATCTCATTTTATATCTCCGGTAACCACCCTTCCATTTAAGAACTGCATGCCTTATCTGAAAGACATAGAACGTATCTGCCACATATATGATTACCAAAGTGCGCTCGATAGCGCATCAGATAGAAAATGTCATAGGATCCTAATCATAATTTACATATATTTTGTAACATTTCTTCGTGAATCTCACTCTATATCTCCAGTGACCACTCTCCCATTTAAGAACTACATGCCTTATTTGAAAGACATAGCACGTATCTACCACATATATGAGCACCAAAGTGCGCTCGATAGCGCATCAGGTAGAAAAAGTCATAGAATCCTAATCATAATTTACATATATTTAGTAACATTTCTTAGTGAATCTCACTCTATATCTCCAGTGACCCCCCTCCCATTTAAGAACTAAATGCCTTATTTGAAAGACATAGCACGTATCTACCACATATATGAGCACCAAAGTGCGCTCGACAGTGCATCAGGCACAAAAAGTCACAGAAACCTAATCATAATTTACATACATTGGTAACTTATCTTCGTGAATCCCATTCTATATCTCCGGTGACCCCCCTCCCATTTAAGAACTGCATGCCTTATTTCAAAGACATAGCACGTATCTGCCACATATATGAGTACCAAAGTGCGCTCCATAGCGCATTAGGTAGGAAAAGTCATAGAATCCTAATCATAATTTACATACATTTATTAACATTTCTTCGTGAATCTCACTCTATATCTCCGGTGACCCCCCATCCATTTAAGAACTCCATGCCTTATTTGAAAGACATAGCACCTATCTACCACATATATGAGCACCAAAATGCGCTCAATAGTGCGTCAGGTACAAAAAGTCTCAGAATCCTAAGCATAATTTACATACATTTATTAACATTTCTTCGTGAATCTCATTCTATATCTCCGGTGACCCCCCTCCCATTTAAGAACTGCATGCCTTATTTGAAAGACACAGCACGTATCTACCACATATATGAGCACCAAAGTGCGCTCGATAGTGCATCAGGTACAAAAAATCACAGAATCCTAATATTATTTACATACATATATTAACATTTCTTCGTGAATTTCATTTTATATCTCCGGTAACCCCCCTCCCATTTAAGAACTGCATGACTTATTTGAAAGACAAAGGACGTATCTTACACATATTTGAGTACCAAAGTGCGCTCGATAGCGCATCAGGTAGAAAAAGTCATAGAATCCTAATCATAATTTACATATATTTAATAATATTTCTTCGTGAATCTCACTCTATATCTCCAGTGACCCCCTTCCCATTTAAGAACTACATGCCTTATTTCAAAGACATAGCACGTATCTGCCACATATATGAGTACCAATGTGCGCTCGAAAGCGCACTAGGTAGGAAAAGTCATAGAATTCTAATCATAATTTACATATATTTAGTAACATCTCCTCGTGAATCTCACTCTATATTTCCGGTGACCCCCCTCCCATTTACAAAATACATGCCTTATTTGAAAGACACAGCAAATATCTACCACATATATAAGTATAAAAGTGCGCTCGATAGCACATCAAGTAGAAAAAGTCATAGAATCCTAATCATAATTTACATATATTTAGTAACATTTCTTCGTGAATTTCACTCTATATCTCCAGTGACCCCCCTTTCATTTAAGAACTACATGCCTCATTTGAAAGACATAGCACGTATCTACCACATATATGAGCACCAAAGTGCGCTCGACAGTGCATCAGGCACAAAAAGTCACAGAAACCTAATCATAATTTACATACATTTATTAACATTTCTTCGTGAATCTCATTCTATATCTCCGGTGACCCCCCTTCCGTTTAAGAACTGCATGCCTTATTTCAAAGACATAGCACGTATCTTCCACATATATGAGTACCAAAGTGCGCTCGATAGCGCTTTAGGTAGGAAAAGTCATAGAATCCTAATCATAATGTACATATATTTAGTAACATCTCCTCGTGAATCTCACTCGATATTTCCGGTGACCCCCCTCCCATTTAAAAAATACATGCCTTATTTGAAAGACACAGCAAATATCTACCACATATATGAGTATAAAAGTGCGCTCGATAGCGCATCAAGTAGAAAAAGTCGTAGAATCCTAAACAAAATTTACATATATTTAGTAACATTTCTTCGTGAATTTCAGTCTATATCTCCAGTGACCCCCCTTCCATTTAAGAACTACATGCCTTATTTGAAAGACATAGCACGTATCTACCACATATATGAGTACCAAAGTGCGCTCGATAGTACGTGAGGTAGAAAAAGTCATAGAATCCTAATCATAATTTACATATATTTAGTAACATTTATTCGTGAATCTCATTCTATATCTCCGGTGACCCCCCTTCCATTTAAGAACTGCATGCCTTATTTGAAAGACACAGCACGTATCTACCACATATATGAGCACCAAAGTGCGCTCGATAGTGCATCAGGTACAAAAAATCACAGAATCCTAATATTATTTACATACATATATTAACATTTCTTCGTGAATCTCATTTTATATCTCCGGTAACCCCCCTCCCATTTAAGAACTGCATGACTTATTTGAAAGACATAAGACGTATCTGCCACATATATGAGTACCAAAGTGCGCTCGATAGCGCATCAGGTAGAAAAAGTCATAGAATCCTAATCATAATTTACATATATTTAATAATATTTCTTCGTGAATCTCACTCTATATCTCCAGTGACCCCCTTCCCATTTAAGAACTACATGAATTATTTCAAAGACATAGCACGTATCTGCCACATATATGAGTACCAATGTGCGCTCGAAAGCGCACTAGGTAGGAAAAGTCATAGAATTCTAATCATAATTTACATATATTTAGTAACATCTCCTCGTGAATCTCACTCTATATTTCCGGTGACCCCCCTCCCATTTAAAAAATACATGCCTTATTTGAAAGACACAGCAAATATCTACCACATATATAAGTATAAAAGTGCGCTCGATAGCACATCAAGTAGAAAAAGTCATAGAATCCTAATCATAATTTACATATATTTAGTAACATTTCTTCGTGAATTTCACTCTATATCTCCAGTGACCCCCCTTTCATTTAAGAACTACATGCCTCATATGAAAGACATAGCACGTATCTACCACATATATGAGCACCAAAGTGCGCTCGACAGTGCATCAGGCACAAAAAGTCACAGAAACCTAATCATAATTTACATACATTTATTAACATTTCTTCGTGAATCTCATTCTATATCTCCGGTGACCCCCCTTCCGTTTAAGAACTGCATGCCTTATTTCAAAGACATAGCACGTATCTTCCACATATATGAGTACCAAAGTGCGCTCGATAGCGCTTTAGGTAGGAAAAGTCATAGAATCCTAATCATAATGTACATATATTTAGTAACATCTCCTCGTGAATCTCACTCGATATTTCCGGTGACCCCCCTCCCATTTAAAAAATACATGCCTTATTTGAAAGACACAGCAAATATCTACCACATATATGAGTATAAAAGTGCGCTCGATAGCGCATCAAGTAGAAAAAGTCGTAGAATCCTAAACAAAATTTACATATATTTAGTAACATTTCTTCGTGAATTTCAGTCTATATCTCCAGTGACCCCCCTTCCATTTAAGAACTACATGCCTTATTTGAAAGACATAGCACGTATCTACCACATATATGAGTACCAAAGTGCGCTCGATAGTACGTCAGGTAGAAAAAGTCATAGAATCCTAATCATAATTTACATATATTTAGTAACATTTATTCGTGAATCTCATTCTATATCTCCGGTGACCCCCCTTCCATTTAAGAACTGCATCCCTTATTTGAAAGACATAGCACGTATCTACCACATATATGAGCACCAAAGTGCGCTCGATAGCGCATCAGGTAGAAAAAGTCATAGAATCCTATTCATAATTTACATATATTTAGTAACATTTCTTGTTGAATATCACTCTATATCTCCAGTGACCCCCCTCCCATTTAAGAACTACATGCCTATTTGAAAGACATAGCACGTATCTACCACATATATGAGCACCAAAGTGCGCTCGACAGTGCATCAGGCACAAAAAGTCACAGAAACCTAATCATAATTTACATACATTGGTAACATATCTTCGTGAATCCCATTTTATATCTCCGGTGACCCCCCTCCCATTTAAGAACTGCATGCCTTATTTCAAAGACATAGCACGTATCTGCCACATATATGAGTACCAAAGTGCGCTCGATAGCGCATTAGGTAGGAAAAGTCATAGAATCCTAATCATAATTAACATATATTTAGTAACATTTCTTCCTGAATCTCATTTTATATCTCCGGTGACCCCCCTCCCATTTAAGAACTGCATGCCTTATTTGAAAAACACAGCACGTATCTACCACATATATGAGCACCAAAGTGCGCTCGATAGTGCATCAGGTACAAAAAATCACAGAATCCTAATATTAATTTACATACATATATTAACATTTCTTCGTGAATCTCATTTTATATCTCCGGTAACCCCCCTCCCATTTAAGAACTGCATGTCTTATTTGAAAGACATAGCACGTATCTGCCACATATATGATTACCAAAGTGCGCTCGATAGCGCATCAGGTAGAAAATGTCATAGGATCCTAATCATAATTTACATATATTTTGTAACATTTCTTCGTGAATCTCACTCTATATCTCCAGTGACCACTCTCCCATTTAAGAACTACATGCCTTATTTGAAAGACGTAGCACGTATCTACCACATATATGAGCACCAAAGTGCGCTCGATAGCGCATCAGGTAGAAAAAGTCATAGAATCCTAATCATAATTTACATATATTTAGTAACATTTCTTAGTGAATCTCACTCTATATCTCCAGTGACCCCCCTCCCATTTAAGAACTAAATGCCTTATTTGAAAGACATAGCACGTATCTACCACATATATGAGCACCAAAGTGCGCTCGACAGTGCATCAGGCACAAAAAGTCACAGAAACCTAATCATAATTTACATACATTGGTAACTTATCTTCGTGAATCCCATTCTATATCTCCGGTGACCCCCCTCCCATTTAAGAACTGCATGCCTTATTTCAAATACATAGCACGTATCTGCCACATATATGAGTACCAAAGTGCGCTCCATAGCGCATTAGGTAGGAAAAGTCATAGAATCCTAATCATAATTTACATACATTTATTAACATTTCTTCGTGAATCTCACTCTATATCTCCGGTGACCCCCCATCCATTTAAGAACTCCATGCCTTATTTGAAAGACATAGCACCTATCTACCACATATATGAGCACCAAAGTGCGCTCGACAGTGCATCAGGCACAAAAAGTCACAGAAACCTAATCATAATTTACATACATTTATTAACATTTCTTCGTGAATCTCATTCTATATCTCCGGTGACCCCCCTTCCGTTTAAGAACTGCATGCCTTATTTCAAAGACATAGCACGTATCTTCCACATATATGATTACCAAAGTGCGCTCGATAGCGCATTAGGTAGGAAAAGTCATAGAATCCTAATCATAATGTACATATATTTAGTAACATCTCCTCGTGAATCTCACTCGATATTTCCGGTGACCCCCCTCCCATTTAAAAAATACATGCCTTATTTGAAGGACACAGCAAATATCTACCACATATATGAGTATAAAAGTGCGCTCGATAGCGCATCAAGTAGAAAAAGTCGTAGAATCCTAAACAAAATTTACATATATTTAGTAACATTTCTTCGTGAATTTCAGTCTATATCTCCAGTGACCCCCCTTCCATTTAAGAACAACATGCCTTATTTGAAAGACATAGCACGTATCTACCACATATATGAGTACCAAAGTGCGCTCGATAGTACGTCAGGTAGAAAAAGTCATAGAATCCTAATCATAATTTACATATATTTAGTAACATTTATTCGTGAATCTCATTCTATATCTCCGGTGACCCCCCTTCCATTTAAGAACTGCATCCCTTATTTGAAAGACATAGCACGTATCTACCACATATATGAGCACCAAAGTGCGCTCGATAGCGCATCAGGTAGAAAAAGTCATAGAATCCTAATCATAATTTACATATATTTAGTAACATTTCTTGTTGAAAATCACTCTATATCTCCAGTGACCCCCCTCCCATTTAAGAACTACATGCCTATTTGAAAGACATAGCACGTATCTACCACATATATGAGCACCAAAGTGCGCTCGACAGTGCATCAGGCACAAAAAGTCACAGAATCCTAATCATAATTTACATACATTGGTAACATATCTTCGTGAATCCCATTTTATATCTCCGGTGACCCCCCTCCCATTTAAGAACTGCATGCCTTATTTCAAAGACATAGCACGTATCTGCCACATATATGAGTACCAAAGTGCGCTCGATAGCGCATTAGGTAGGAAAAGTCATAGAATCCTAATCATAATTAACATATATTTAGTAACATTTCTTCCTGAATCTCATTTTATATCTCCGGTGACCCCCCTCCCATTTAAGAACTGCATGCCTTATTTGAAAGACACAGCACGTATCTACCACATATATGAGCACCAAAGTGCGCTCGATAGTGCATCAGGTACAAAAAATCACAGAATCCTAATATTAATTTACATACATATATTAACATTTCTTCGTGAATCTCATTTTATATCTCCGGTAACCCCCCTCCCATTTAAGAACTGCATGTCTTATTTGAAAGACATAGCACGTATCTGCCACATATATGATTACCAAAGTGCGCTCGATAGCGCATCAGGTAGAAAATGTCATAGGATCCTAATCATAATTTACATATATTTTGTAACATTTCTTCGTGAATCTCACTCTATATCTCCAGTGACCACTCTCCCATTTAAGAACTACATGCCTTATTTGAAAGACGTAGCACGTATCTACCACATATATGAGCACCAAAGTGCGCTCGATAGCGCATCAGGTAGAAAAAGTCATAGAATCCTAATCATAATTTACATATATTTAGTAACATTTCTTAGTTGATCTCACTCTATATCTCCAGTGACCCCCCTCCCATTTAAGAACTACATGCCTTATTTGAAAGACATAGCACGTATCTACCACATATATGAGCACCAAAGTGCGCTCGACAGTGCATAAGGCACAAAAAGTCACAGAAACCTAATCATAATTTACATACATTTATTAACATTTCTTCGTGAATCTCATTCTATATCTCCGGTGACCCCCCTCCCATTTAAGAACTACATGCCTTATTTGAAAGACATAGCACGTATCTACCACATATATGAGCACCAAAGTGCGCTCGACAGTGCATCAGGCACAAAAAGTCGCAGAAACCTAATCATAATTTACATACATTTATTAACATTTCTTCGTGAATCTCATTCTATATCTCCGGTGACCCCCCTCCCATTTAAGAACTGCATGCCTTATTTGAAAGACACAGCACGTATCTACCACATATATGAGCACCAAAGTGCGCTCGATAGTGCATCAGGTACAAAAAATCACAGAATCCTAATATTAATTTACATACATATATTAACATTTCTTCGTGAATCTCATTTTATATCTCCGGTAACCCCCCTCCCATTTAAGAACTGCATGCCTTATCTGAAAGACATAGCACGTATCTGCCACATATATGATTACCAAAGTGCGCTCGATAGCGCATCAGATAGAAAATGTCATAGGATCCTAATCATAATTTACATATATTTTGTAACATTTCTTCGTGAATCTCACTCTATATCTCCAGTGACCACTCTCCCATTTAAGAACTACATGCCTTATTTGAAAGACGTTGCACGTATCTACCACATATATGAGCACCAAAGTGCGCTCGATAGCGCATCAGGTAGTTAAAGTCATAGAATCCTAATCATAATTTACATATATTTAGTAACATTTCTTAGTGAATCTCACTCTATATCTCCAGTGACCCCCTCCCATTTAAGAACTACATGCCTTATTTGAAAGACATGGCACGTATCTACCACATATATGAGTAGCAAAGTGCGCTCGATAGCGCATCAGGTAGAAAAAAGTCATAGGATCCTAATCATAATTTACATATATTTAGTAACATTTCTTCGTGAATCTCACTCTATATCTCCAGTGACCACTCTCCCATTTAAGAACTACATGCCTTATTTGAAAGACACAGCACGTATCTACCACATATATGAGCACCAAGGTGCGCTCGATAGCGCATCAGGTAGAAGAAGTCATAGAATCCTAATCATAATTTACATATATTTAGTAACATTTCTTAGTGAATCTCACTCTATATCTCCAGTGACCCCCCTCCCATTTAAGAACTAAATGCCTTATTTGAAAGACATAGCACGTATCTACCACATATATGAGCACCAAAGTGCGCTCGACAGTGCATCAGGCACAAAAAGTCACAGAAACCTAATCATAATTTACATATATTGGTAACTTATCTTCGTGAATCCCATTCTATATCTCCCGTGACCCCCCTCCCATTTAAGAACTGCATGCCTTATTTCAAAGACATAGCACGTATCTGCCACATATATGAGTACCAAAGTGCGCTCCATAGCGCATTAGGTAGGAAAAGTCATAGAATCCTAATCTTAATTTACATACATTTATTAACATTTCTTCGTGAATCTCACTCTATATCTCCGGTGACCCCCCATCCATTTAAGAACTCCATGCCTTATTTGAAAGACATAGCACCTATCTACCACATATATGAGAACCAAAATGCGCTCAATAGTGCGTCAGGTACAAAAAGTCTCAGAATCCTAAGAATAATTTACATACATTTATTAACATTTCTTCGTGAATCTCATTCTATATCTCCGGTGACCCCCCTCCCATTTAAGAACTGCGTGCCTTATTTGAAAGACACAGCACGTATCTACCACATATATGAGCACCAAAGTGCGCTCGATAGTGCATCAGGTACAAAAAATCACAGAATCCTAATATTATTTACATACATATATTAACATTTCTTCGTGAATCTCATTTTATATCTCCGGTAACCCCCCTCCCATTTAAGAACTGCATGACTTATTTCAAAGACATAGTTACGTATATTCCACATATCTGAGTACCAAAGTGCGCTCGATAGCGCATTAGGTAGGAAAAGTCATAGAATCCTAATCATAATGTACATATATTTAGTAACATCTCCTCGTGAATCTCACTCGATATTTCCGGTGACACCCCTCCCATTTAAAAAATACATGCCTTATTTAAAAGACACAGCAAATATCTACCACATATATGAGTATAAAAGTGCGCTCGATAGCGCATCAAGTAGAAAAAGTCGTAGAATCCTAAAGAAAATTTACATATATTTAGTAACATTTCTTCGTGAATTTCATTCTATATCTCCGGTGACCCCCCTTCCATTTAAGAACTGCATCCCTTATTTGAAAGACATAGCACGTATCTACCACATATATGAGCACCAAAGTGCGCTCGATAGCGCATCAGGTAGAAAAAGTCATAGAATCCTAATCATAATTTACATATATTTAGTAACATTTCTTGTTGAAAATCACTCTATATCTCCAGTGACCCCCCTCCCATTTAAGAACTACATGCCTATTTGAAAGACACAGCACGTATCTACCACATATATGAGCACCAAAGTGCGCTCGACAGTGCATCAGGCACAAAAAGTCACAGAAACCTAATCATAATTTACATACATTGGTAACATATCTTCGTGAATCCCATTTTATATCTCCGGTGACCCCCCTCCCATTTAAGAACTGCATGCCTTATTTCAAAGACATAGCACGTATCTGCCACATATATGAGTACCAAAGTGCGCTCGATAGCGCTTTAGGTAGGAAAAGTCATAGAATCCTAATCATAATTAACATATATTTAGTAACATTTCTTCCTGAATCTCATTTTATATCTCCGGTGACCCCCCTCCCATTTAAGAACTGCATGCCTTATTTGAAAGACACAGCACGTATCTACCACATATATGAGCACCAAAGTGCGCTCGATAGTGCATCAGGTACAAAAAATCACAGAATCCTAATATTAATTTACATACATATATTAACATTTCTTCGTGAATCTCATTTTATATCTCCGGTAACCCCCCTCCCATTTAAGAACTGCATGCCTTATTTGAAAGACATAGCACGTATCTGCCACATATATGATTACCAAAGTGCGCTCGATAGCGCATCAGGTAGAAAATGTCATAGGATCCTAATCATAATTTACATATATTTTGTAACATTTCTTCGTGAATCTCACTCTATATCTCCAGTGACCCCCCTCCCATTTAAGAACTGCATGCCTTATTTGAAAGACATAGAACGTATGTGCCACATACATGAGTACCAAAGTGCGCTCGAAAGCGCATCAGGTAGAAAAAGTCATAGAATCCTAATCATAATTTACATATATTTAGTAACATCTCCTTGTGAATCTCACTCTATATTTCCGGTGACCCCCCTCCCATTTAAGAACTACATGCCTTATTTGAAAGACACAGCAGGTATCTACCACATATATGAGTATTAAAGTGCGCTCGATAGCGCATCAAGTAGAAAAATCATAGAATCCTTATCATAATTTACATATATTTAGTAACATTTCTTCGTGAATCTCACTTTATATCTCCAGTGACCCCCCTCCCATTTAAGAACTGCATGCCTTATTTGAAAGACATAGAACGTATGTGCCACATACATGAGTACCAAAGTGCGCTCGAAAGCGCATCAGGTAGAAAAAGTCATAGAATCCTAATCATAATTTACATATATTTAGTAACATCTCCTTGTGAATCTCACTCTATATTTCCGGTGACCCCCCTCCCATTTAAGAACTACATGCCTTATTTGAAAGACACAGCAGGTATCTACCACATATATGAGTACCAAAGTGCGCTCGAAAGCGCATTAGGTAGAAAAAGTCACAGAATTCTAATCATAATTTACATACATTTATTATCATTTCCTCGTGAGTCTCATTCTATATCTCCGGTGATTCCCCTTCATATTAAGAACTGGATGACTTATTTGAAAAAGAAGGCACATATCTACCACATATATGAGTATCAAAGTGCGCTCGGTAGTGAATCAGATACAAAAGATCATAGAATCATAGTCACAAAATATTTAAACTTATTATCGCTTTTTCGTGAAACTAATTCTATATGTCCTGTGATTACGCTACAAAATCAGAACGACTTCCTTATATCAAAGACAAGGGACATATGTATTTCATATATGAGTTTCAAGGTGCGCTAAAATGTAAATCAGGTACAAAAAGACATAGAGTCATGTTTACAAAATATATACACTTACTACCGCTTCTTCGTGAATCTAATTCTATATCTCTGGTGACTACTTTGAATGAAGGGAGGAATAACCGTGGAGAACTACATGGGAACTCTTAACTATTCAACTTATCCGTACGAGGAGATTGATAATTCCTCAAAATTTGATTTCTTTCCCTCAAAATCAAAATTTATTATAAAATATATTTCAAATCATTTCGAACCAACTTTATATATGGTTAGTCTTGTTATATGGAAATAATTGAGACCAGAAGCAGTCTACAGGCTAAGTCCAAAGAATCTTGGCCGACTCCTGATAAACCACGTCTTTCAGCAAGGTGAATTGTGGCAATCCGATACCCACATGAGGAAATCTTGGGTTCAGTGTGAAAGCTTCCATAAGGGCCAGCACTCTAATCATTGAAATGTGTTTTGCTAATTTTTATTCAATGTGAAAGTACCTAACTTTATTGCTAAAAAGGAAAAGGCATTTATTTTAAACAAGTCACCATTACAGTTTTCGTATTTGAACACAACACTCATGAAAAGTCATGTTAAAGCGCGACTTACCCCTGAAAAAGAATATTTATCTGTTTTTAGTTTCTCGTGTTCCCCAAACTACATGCGGAATTAGTGTAAGTGCCTTCCACTCGCATTACCTAGGTACAAAGGGCTACGATCTTGGTACTAGCACATGTTTCGGTTTCCAGATCTCAAATATTTATCTTTCAGCCCAATTCTATGTATGAATCCGAAATTTCAAATCTAGATAAGGGGCACCAAAATTCATAGTTTATCTCGGTGCTCATATTGTGATTTACTAAATAATTATTAAATCTAATTGTAAGGTATACATTTGATATTTTGAGCAGACTGAGCAAGATAAATATACGTAAAAACTAGTCAATACTTATCTTAACTGTTTGTTTTCTTAACTGTCAATGAAATAGGCGTATTGAGGAATTTTAAATATTCGAAATTTGTATTCCGGTTTCAAATATAAATATGTGTGTATTTCATCTCGATCCTGCAACCGGGTGGACCTAGATTCGACATTCGAACTCTCATCCGGATCAAATCAGATTATTTTTTAGTAAGGCAAGCATTTGATCTTTAGTGTAGAATGAAGGAAACAAATAGACTTGTCAATATTCGTCTTAATTTTCTTCTTTCTTCTTCACTGTCAGGACTTCGTGAAATTACTTTCGGCGAATTTTAGATATTCAAGTTTATCACAATTTGGGTGGGATGTGGGTTTGGATAAGAATCAAGATCTGAGATCCGGATTTCGGATCCAGATCCGAATTTGGGACCCAGATCCGAGATCCGGATCCATATCCGAGATTCGAGATCCGGATCCAGATCCGAAATCCGAGATCCGGATCAAGATCCGAAATGCGAGATCCGGATCAAGATCCGAAATCAAAGATCGGGATCCATATCCGAGATCCGAGATCCGGATCCATATCCGAGATTCAAGATCCGGATCCAGATCCGAAATCCGAGATTCGGAATCGGCCATCCCTACTCCACACCAGGGCCATGCCGTGGGGGGGAGCAAGCGGGGCGACGACCTCTGGCGCCGAAATAAGGGGGCGAAATAATCGGGAGAAAAAGGGGCAAAAGATAGGAAAAAATACTTGGAATATGTTGTGACAGTTGCATCATCACCATTTTATTTAATTTTTAAATAAATCTTTTTAATTCAATTTTGCATATAATTATGAACAACGTTAGTAAACATCATTGTTATTTTCATTTTTGAGTGTTAAAAGAAGCAAAGAACATTCTTTATTTTCCTTCACTCTCCGAGAGTAAGATTTTTTTTTATTCTGTATACCTGTCGTCGCGGCGAGGACAGTTGAAAGACCCTTCTATTGTCTCTTAATACCGCTGCCTAAACATTAGTCTCATGCGTAGAAGACCACACACAACAGAGGACCCAGCGAGAGCCCAAGAAAGAAGAACAAAACAGCTTTTAGCATCTTTTTGTGAAATTGAGAAAAATAATAAAGTCTGAACACATTGAATAGAATCCGAGTGGAAAATAATCTCTGCGAATTTGTCAAAATCACAGCATAGACCATATGTCGCCACGCAGTACCAAGATAAAATTTTGACACAGGTCTGTAACTTGGTTCAAAAGCACGCATGAGACTAATAGGCGCCGAATCAACCCCTATAAAAATTTTAGATATAATATGTGAAATTTAAAAAAATCACGTACGTTGGAGAGACGACGTTCGAACACCGTAAATAGGCGGAGACCAAGAAAATAAAAAATTAGGACATCAAAATAATCTAACAAATAAGAGAACAGAGACGAAATCGAAGACACCGTTAGAGGCGTATGCAAAAAGATCGACAGGTTAAAAATTCAAAACTCCAAGTCAGTCGTAAAAAAATTCATCACCGGGAAACATCATATCAACAGAACACAAAAACACACCCGACATAATCAGTTTTGAAGTACTATACACAATACTTAAAAACGATAAATACTATTTACCCGTGTAACATTACACTTGTGACACATAGAGTGATGTTGGTGCAGTGTAACGTTTGAAAGTGCTGTCAAGAGTGAAAGTGACCAACAGAAATGGAGCAAGAGAAGCCCCACTTATGAGACGTGGTGTGAGTCCATGATAATCAAAGGCATTTAAGATTGGGATTTATTTTGTAGTTGCTGGTATTTATAACTGAATAACATTAGGAATGAAAATGACAGAAAGCTACACGATTTACTTTTATTATATTTTCAGTCACGTAAAACAAACTGTCTCCTTTAACAGGTTCAACGTATATTTCAAGTAACAAGTTTTATAAACAGAATATCCACCTAAAAGGAACAAACACTATCAACTTCGTTCTTATTTTATGCAAAAACAATGAAGTTATACTGGTGAAAATCAGTTTCCTCCCTTCAAGATAAGGAAATAAATATTACACGTTTTAATTGTTGTATACAACAATATACACATTAAGAAAGTTTTCTTCTTTTAGATTTAATCGAGAGAACTTCAATTTTTACCAATGTGATTTCTTTCACAAGCCACCTCAGGAAAAAACGAATCTTCTACACATGTCTCCAAATATGACAATCTCTCCTTGTACGCTTCCTTCTGTTCGTTTCTAATTCTTTCCATCTCCCTTCCAACCAAAAATAAATAAATAAATAAATAAATAAATAAATATAAAAAACTTGCAATAACTTCTTTACTGATTGTAGTTTCACTACTTTAAATAGAAGGAAGACTCACACTGGAGAACCATACGGAAACTCAGATTTATCCAATTTATTGACATCAATCGGTTCTGTGCAGAGGAGAACAAATCATTGAGTGTAGAAAAGAATCAAGTTGGAAAACCAAGGAATTTGGAATAATTCAACATTGTGAAACAATAGGCCTCGATTTGAATGAATGAATCATTACTTCTAGAGTAGGTCGAAACGTAAAAATGAAATGAAATCTTCACGCTTATGCGGGTTACACTAAAGAAAACGAAGATGATGAGAAATGAATAAAATGGTGGAAAGAAGAAAGTGAGAGCAGAATCGACTGCGAAAAGAACTAAACTAATAGAACTACATTCACCAAGAAATCTTAATACATATACGCAAATTATGACTACGATTCCATACTTTTTCTATCTGATGCACTTTCGGATGCACCTTGATACTCATATATGTCATAGACATGTGCTCTGTCTCTAAAATAAGTCATGTAGTTCTTAAATGTGAGGGGGTCACTGAAGATATAGAATTGGATTCACGAAAAAATCTTAATAAATATGTGTAAATTATGGCTACAATTCTATCACCCTTTCTACGTAATGCACTATCAAGCGCACTTTGATACTCATATATATGGTAGATATGCGCTCTGTCCTTGAAATAAGTTTATTAGTTCATAATTCGAAGGGAGGTCAACGGAAATATAGAATGAGATTCACGAAGAAATGTTAGTAAATATATGTAAATTATGGCTACGATTCTATGACTCTTTCTACCTGATGCACTATCGAGCGCACGTTTATACACATATATATGGTAGATATGGGCTCTGTCCTTGAAATACGCCGTTTAATTTTTAATTTAAAGAGGGGTCACCGGAGATAGAGAATGAGATTCACGAAGAAATGTTAATAAATATATGTAAATTATGTCTACGATTCTATGACCCTTTCTACTTGATGCACTATCGAACGCACTTTGATACTCATATATGTGATAGATATGCGCTCTGTCTTTCAAACACGTCGTTTACTATTTAATTAAAAGGGGGGTCACCGGAGATATAGAATGAGATTCACGAAGAAATGTTAATAATTATATATGTAAATTATGGCAAGGATTCTATGACTTTTTCTATTTGGTGCACTATCGAGCGCACTTTGTTGCTCATATATGTGGTAGATACTTGCTCTGTCTTTCAAATAAGGCATGTAGTTCTTAAATGGGAGGGGGTCACCGGAGATATAGAGTGGAATTCACGAAGAAATGTTACTAAATATATGTAAATTATGATTAGAATTCTATGACTTTTTCTACCTGATGCACTATCGAGCGCACTTTGTTGCTCATAAATGTGGTAGATACTTGCTCTGTCTTTCAAATAAGGCATGTAGTTCTTAAATGGGAGGGGGGTCACCGGAGATATAGAGTGAGATTCACGAAGAAATTTTACTAAATATATGTAAATTATGATTAGGATTCTATGACTTTTTCTACTTGATGGGCTATCGAGCGCACATTTATACTCATATATGTGGTAGATACTTGCTGTGTCTTTCAAATAAGGCATGTATTTCTTAAATGGGAGGGGGGTCACCGGAAATATAGAGTGAGATTCACAAGGAGCTGTTACTAAATATAAGTAAATTATGATTAGGATTCTATGACTTTTTCTACCTGATGCGCTATCGAGCGCACTTTGGTCCTCATATATGTGGCAGATACGTGCTATGTCTTTCAAATAGGGCATGCAGTTCTTAAATGGGAGGGGGGTCACCGGAGATATAGAATGAGATTCACGAAGAAATGTTAATAAATGTATGTAAATTATGCTTAGGATTCTGTGACTTTTTGTACCTGATGCACTATCGAGCGCACTTTGGTGCTCATATATGTGGTAGATATGTGCCTTTTATTTCAAATAAGTCATGCAGTTCTTAAATGGGAGGAGGATCACCGGAGATATAGAATGAGATTCACGAAGAAATGTTAATGAATGTACGTAAATTATGATTAGGATTCTGTGATTTTTGTACCTGATGCACTATCGAGCGCACTTTGGTGCTCATATATGTGGTGGATATGCAGTCTGTCCTTGAAATAAGTATATTAGTTCATAATTCGAAGGGAGGTCAACGGAGATATAGAACGAGATTCAGGAAGAAATGTTAATAAATATATGTAAATTATGGCTACAATTCTGACTCTTTCTACCTGATGCACTATCGAGCGCACGTTTATACACATATATATAGTAGATATGGGCTCTGTGCTTGAAGTATGCCGTTTACTATTAAATTCAAAGGTGAGTCACCGGAGATATAGAATGAGATTCACGAAGATATGTTAATAGATATATGTAAATTCCATACTTTTTCTATCTGATGCACTTTCGGATGCATCTTGATACTCATATATGTCATAGACATGTGCTCTGTCACTAAAATAAGTCATCTAGTTCTTAAATGTGATGGGGTCACTGAAGATATAGAATAGGATTCACGAAAAAATCTTAATAAATATGTGTAAATTATGGCTACGACTCTATCACCCTTCTACGTGACGCACAATCAAGCGCACTTTGATACTCATATATATGGTAGATATGCGCTCTGTCCTTGAAATAAGTTTTTTAGTTCATAATTCGAAGGAAGGTCAACGGAAATATAGAATGAGATTCACGAAGAAATGTTAGTAAATATATGTAAATTATGGCTACGATTCTATGACTCTTTCTACCTGATGCACTATCGAGCGCACGTTTATACACATATATATGGTAGATATAAGCTCTGTCCTTGAAATACGCCGTTTAATTTTTAATTTAAAGAAGGGTCACCGGAGATAGAGAATGAGATTCACGAAGAAATGTTAATAAATATATGTAAATTATGTCTACGATTCTATGACCCTTTCTATTTGATGCACTATTGAACGCACTTTGATACTCATATATGTGATAGATATGCGCTCTGTCTTTCAAATACGTCGTTTACTATTTAATTAAAAGGGGGGTCACCGGAAATATAGAGTGAGATTCACGAGGAGATGTTACTAAATATATGTAAATTATGATTAGGATTCTATGACTATTCCTACCTAATGCGCTATCGACCGCACTTTGGTACTCATATATGTGGCAGATACGTGCTATGTCTTTGAAATAAGGCATGCAGTTCTTAAATGGAAGGGGGGTCACCGGAGATATAGAATTAGATTCACGAAAAAATGTTAATAAAGGTATGTAAATTATGATTAGGTTTCTCTGACTTTTTGTGCCTGATGCACTGTCGAGCGCACTTTGGTGCTCATATATGTGGTAGATACGTGCTATGTCTTTCAAATAAGGCATGTAGTTCTTAAATGGGAGGGGGGTCACTGGAAATATAGAGTGAGATACATGAAGAAATGTTACTAAATATATGTAAATTATGATTAGGATTCTATGACTTTTTCTACCTGATGCGCTATCGAGCGCACTTTGGTACTCATATATGTGGCAGATACGTGCTATGTCTTTCAAATAAGTCATGCAGTTCTTAAATGGGAGGGGGGTCACTGGAGATATAAAATGAGATTCACGAAGAAATGTTAATATATGTATGTAAATTAATATTAGGATTCTGTGATTTTTTGTACCTGATGCACTGTCGAGCGCACTTTGGTGCTCATATATGTGGTAGACACGTGCTATGTCTTTCAAATAAGACATGCAGTTCTTAAATGGGAGGGGGGTCACCGGAGATATAGAATGAGATTCACGAAGAAATGTTAATAAATGTATGTAAATAATGATTATGATTCTGTGATTTTTGTACCTGATGCACTATCGAGCGCACATTGGTGCTCATATATTTGGTAGATACGTGCTATGTCTTTCAAATAAGGCATGTAGTTCTTAAATGGGAGGGGGGTCGCTGGAGATATAGAGTGAGATTCACGAAGAAATGTTACTAAATATATGTAAATTATGATTAGGATTCTGTGATTTTTGTACCTGATGCACTATTGAGCGCACATTGGTGCTCATATATGTGATAGATACGTGCTATGTCTTTCAAATAAGGCATGCAGTTCTTAAATGGGAGGGGGGTCACCGGAGATATAGAATGAGATTCACGAAGAACTGTTAATAAATGTATGTAAATTATGATTAGGATTCTGTGACTTTTTGTACCTGATGCATTATCGAGCGCACTTTGGTGCTCATATATGTGGTAGATACGTGTTATGTCTTTCAAATAAGACATGCAGTTCTTAAATGGGAGGGGGATCACCGGAGATATAGAATGAGATTCACGAAGAAATATTAATAAATGTATGTAAATTAATATTAGAATTCTGTGTCTTTTTGTACCTGATGCACTATCGAGCGCACTTTGGTGCTAATATATGTGGTAGATACGTGCTATGTCTTTCAATTAAGGCATGTAGTTCTTAAATGGGAGAAGGGTCACTGGAGATATAGAGTGAGATTCACGAAGAAATGTTACTAAATATATGTAAATTATGATTAGGATTCTATGACTTTTTCTACCTCATGCGCTATCGAGCGCACTTTGGTACACATATATTTGGTAGATACGTGCTATGTCTTTCAAATAAGGCATGCAGTTCTTAAATGGGAGGGGGTCACTGGAGGTATAGAGTGAGATTCACGAGGAAATGTTACTAAATATATGTGTAAATTATGATTAGGATTCTATGACTTTTTGTACCTGATGCACTATCGAGCGCACTTTCATACTCATATATGTGGTAGATATGTGCCTTTTGTTTCAAATAAGTCATCCAGTTCTTAATATGAAGGGGGGTCACCGGAGATATAGAATGAGATTCACGAAGAAATGTTAATAAATGTATGTAAATTATGCTTAGAATTCTGTGATTTTTGTACCTGATGCACTATTGAGCGTACTTTGGTGGTCACATATGTGGTAGATACGTGCTATGTCTTTCAAGTAATGCATGTAGTTCTTAAATGGGAGGGGGGTCCTTGGAGGTATAGAGTGAGATTCACGAATAAATGTTACTAAATACATGTAAATTATGATTAGGATTCTATGACTTTTTCTACCTGATGCACTATCGAGCGCACTTTGATACTCATATATGTGGTAGATACATGCCATGTCTTTGAAATGAGGCATATAGTTCTTAAATGGGAGGGGGGTCACTGGACATATAGAGTGAAATTCACGAAGAAATGTTACTAAATATATGTAAATTATGATTAAGATTCTATGACTTTTTCTACTTGATGCGCTATCGAGCGCACTTTTATACTCATATATGTGGTAGACATTTGCTGTGTCTTTCAAATATGGCATGTATTTTTTAAGTGGGAGGGGGGTGACCGGAAATATAGAGTGAGATTCACGAGGAGATGTTACTAAATATATGTAAATTATGATTAGGATTCTATGACTTTTTCTACCTGATGCGCTATCGAGCGCACTTTGGTACTCATATATGTGACAGATACGTGCTATGTCTTTCAAATAGGGCATGCAGTTCTTAAATGGGAGGGGGGTCACTGGAGATATAAAGTGAGATTCACGAAGAAATGTTACTAAATATATGTAAATTATGATTAGGATTCTATGACTTTTTCTACCTCATGCGCTATCGAGCGCACTTTGGTACACATATATTTGTTAGATACGTGCTATGTCTTTCAAATAAGGCATGCAGTTCTTAAATGGGAGGGGGTCACTGGAGGTATAGAGTGAGATTCACGAGGAAATGTTACTAAGTATATGTAAATTATGATTAGGATTCTATGACTTTTTTTACCTGATGCACTATCGAGCGCATTTTGGTGCTCATATATGTGGTAGATACGTGCTATGTCTTTCAAATAAGGCATGCAGTTCTTAAATGGGAGGGGGTCACTGGAAATATAGAGTGAGATACACGAGGAAATGTTACTAAATATATGTGTAAATTATGATTAGGATTCTATGACTTTTTGTACCTGATGCACTATCGAGCGCACTTTGATACTCATATATGTGGTAGATATGTGCCTTTTATTTCAAATAAGTCATCCAGTTCTTAATATGAAGGGGGGTCACCGGAGATATAGAATGAGATTCACGAAGAAATGTTAATAAATTTATGTAAATTATGCTTAGAATTCTGTGATTTTTGTACCTGATGCACTATCGAGCGCACTTTGGTACTCATATATGTGACAGATACGTGCTATGTCTTTCAAATAAGGCATGCAGTTCTTAAATGGGAGGGGGGTCACCGGAGATATAGAATGAGATTCACGAAGAAATGTTAATAAATGTATGTAAATTATGATTAGGTTTCTGTGAGTTTTTGTACCTGATTCACTATCGAGCGGACATTGGTGCTCATATATGTGGCATATACGTGATATGTCTTTCAAATAAGTCATGCAGTTCTTAAATGGGAGGGGGGTCACTGGAGATATAAAATGAGATTCACGAAGAAATGTTAATATAAGTATGTAAATTAATATTAGGATTCTGTGATTTTTTGTACCTGATGCACTATCGAGCGCACTTTGGTGCTCGTATATGTGGTAGATACCTGCTATGTCTTTGAAATAAGGCACGTAGTTCTTAAATAGGAGAGGGGTCACTGGAGATATAGAGTGAGTTTCACGAGGAGATGTTACTAAGTATATGTAAATTATGATTATGATTCTATGACTTTTTGTACCTGATGCACTATCGAGCGCATTTTGGTGCTCATATATGTGGTAGATACGTGCTATGTCTTTCAAATAAGGCATGCCGTTCTTAAATGGGAGGGGGTCACTGGAGGTATAGAGTGAGATTCACGAGGAAATGTTACTAAATATATGTGTAAATTATGATTAGGATTCTATGACTTTTTCTACCTGATGCACTTTCGAGCGCACTTTGGTACTCATATATGTGGCAGATACGTGCTATGTCTTTGAAATAAGGCATGTAGTTCTTAAATGGGAGGGGGTCACTGGAGATATAAAGTGAGATTCACGAAGAAATGTTACTAAATATATGTAAATTATGATTAGGATTCTATGACTTTTTCTACCTCATGCGCTATCGAGCGCACTTTGGTACACATATATTTGGTAGATACGTGCTATGTCTTTCAAATAAGGCATGCAGTTCTTAAATGGGAGGGGGTCACTGGAGGTATAGAGTGAGATTCACGAGGAAATGTTACTAAATACATGTAAATTATGATTAGGATTCTATGACTTTTTCTACCTGATGCACTATCGAGCGCACTTTGATACTCATATATGTGGTAGATACATGCCATGTCTTTGAAATGAGGCATATAGTTCTTAAATGGGAGGGGGGTCACTGGACATATAGAGTGAAATTCACGAAGAAATGTTACTAAATATATGTAAATTATGATTAAGATTCTATGACTTTTTCTACTTGATGCGCTATCGAGCGCACTTTTATACTCATATATGTGGTAGACATTTGCTGTGTCTTTCAAATAAGGCATGTATTTTTTAAGTGGGAGGGGGGTGACCGGAAATATAGAGTGAGATTCACGAGGAGATGTTACTAAATATATGTAAATTATGATTAGGATTCTATGACTTTTTCTACCTGATGCGCTATCGAGCGCACTTTGGTACTCATATATGTGACAGATACGTGCTATGTCTTTCAAATAGGGCATGCAGTTCTTAAATGGGAGGGGGGTCACCGGAGATATAGAATGAGATTCACGAAGAAATGTTAATAAATGTATGTAAATTATGATTAGGATTCTGTAACTTTTTTTACCTGATGCACTATCGAGCGCACTTTGGTACTCATATATGTGGCAGATACGTGCTATGTCTTTGAAATAAGGCATGTAGTTCTTAAATGGGAGGGGGTCACTGGAGATATAAAGTGAGATTCACGAAGAAATGTTACTAAATATATGTAAATTATGATTAGGATTCTATGACTTTTTCTACCTCATGCGCTATCGAGCGCACTTTGGTACACATATATTTGGTAGATACGTGCTATGTCTTTCAAATAAGGCATGCAGTTCTTAAATGGGAGGGGGTCACTGGAGGTATAGAGTGAGATTCACGAGGAAATGTTACTAAGTATATGTAAATTATGATTAGGATTCTATGACTTTTTTTACCTGATGCACTATCGAGCGCATTTTGGTGCTCATATATGTGGTAGATACGTGCTATGTCTTTCAAATAAGGCATGCAGTTCTTAAATGGGAGGGGGTCACTGGAAATATAGAGTGAGATACACGAGGAAATGTTACTAAATATATGTGTAAATTATGATTATGATTCTATGACTTTTTGTACCTGATGCACTATCGAGCGCACTTTGGTACTCATATATGTGACAGATACGTGCTATGTCTTTCAAATAAGGCATGCAGTTCTTAAATGGGAGGGGGGTCACCGGAGATATAGAATGAGATTCACGAAGAAATGTTAATAAATGTATGTAAATTATGATTAGGTTTCTGTGAGTTTTTGTACCTGATTCACTATCGAGCGGACATTGGTGCTCATATATGTGGCATATACGTGATATGTCTTTCAAATAAGTCATGCAGTTCTTAAATGGGAGGGGGGTCACTGGAGATATAAAATGAGATTCACGAAGAAATGTTAATATATGTATGTAAATTAATATTAGGATTCTGTGATTTTTGTACCTGATGCACTGTCGAGCGCACTTTGGTGCTCATATATGTGGTAGACACGTGCTATGTCTTTCAAATAAGACATGCAGTTCTTAAATGGGAGGGGGGTCACCGGAGATATAGAATGAGAATCACGAAGAAATGTTAATAAATGTATGTAAATAATGATTATGATTCTGTAATTTTTGTACCTGATGCACTATCGAGCGCACATTGGTGCTCATATATTTGGTAGATACGTGCTATGTCTTTCAAATAAGGCATGTAGTTCTTAAATGGGAGGGGGGTCGCTGGAGATATAGAGTGAGATTCACGAAGAAATGTTACTAAATATATGTAAATTATGATTAGGATTCTGTGATTTTTGTACCTGATGCACTATTGAGCGCACATTGGTGCTCATATATGTGATAGATACGTGCTATGTCTTTCAAATAAGGCATGCAGTTCTTAAATGGGAGGGGGGTCACCGGAGATATAGAGTGAGATTCACGAAGAACTGTTAATAAATGTATGTAAATTATGATTAGGATTCTGTGACTTTTTGTACCTGATGCATTATCGAGCGCACTTTGGTGCTCATATATGTGGTAGATACGTGTTATGTCTTTCAAATAAGACATGCAGTTCTTAAATGGGAGGGGGATCACCGGAGATATAGAATGAGATTCACGAAGAAATATTAATAAATGTATGTAAATTAATATTAGAATTCTGTGTCTTTTTGTACCTGATGCACTATCGAGCGCACTTTGGTGCTAATATATGTGGTAGATACGTGCTATGTCTTTCAATTAAGGCATGTAGTTCTTAAATGGGAGGGGGGTCACTGGAGATATAGAGTGAGATTCACGAAGAAATGTTACTAAATATATGTAAATTATGATTAGGATTCTATGACTTTTTCTACCTCATGCGCTATCGAGCGCACTTTGGTACACATATATTTGGTAGATACGTGCTATGTCTTTCAAAAAAGGCATGCAGTTCTTAAATGGGAGGGGGTCACTGGAGGTATAGAGTGAGATTCACGAGGAAATGTTACTAAATATATGTGTAAATTATGATTAGGATTCTATGACTTTTTGTACCTGATGCACTATCGAGCGCACTTTCATACTCATATATGTGGTAGATATGTGCCTTTTATTTCAAATAAGTCATCCAGTTCTTAATATGAAGGGGGGTCACCGGAGATATAGAATGAGATTCACGAAGAAATGTTAATAAATGTATGTAAATTATGCTTAGAATTCTGTGATTTTTGTACCTGATGCACTATTGAGCGTACTTTGGTGCTCATATATGTGGTAGATACGTGCAATGTCTGTTAAATAAGGCATTTAGTTCTTAAATGGGAGGGGGGTCACCGGAAATATAGAGTGAGATTCACGAGGAGATGTTACTAAATATATGTAAATTATGATTAGGATTCTATGACTTTTTCTACCTGTTGCGCTATCGAGCGCACTTTGGTACTCATATATGTGACAGATACGTGCTATGTCTTTCAAATAAGGCATGCAGTTCTTAAATGGGAGGGGGGTCACCGGAGATATAGAATGAGATTCACGAAGAAATGTTAATAAATGTATGTAAATTATGATTAGGATTCTGTGACTTTTTGTACCTGATGCACTATCGAGCGCACATTGGTGCTCATATCTGTGGTAGATACGTGTTATGTCTTTCAAATAAGACATGCAGTTCTTAAATGGGAGGGGGGTCACTGCAGATATAAAATGAGATTCACGAAGAAATGTTAATATAAGTATGTAAATTAATATTAGGATTCTGTGATTTTTTGCACCTGATGCACTATCGAGCGCACTTTGGTGCTCGTATATGTGGTAGATACCTGCTATGTCTTTGAAATAAGGCACGTAGTTCTTAAATAGGAGAGGGGTCACTGGAGATATAGAGTGAGTTTCACGAGGAGATGTTACTAAGTATATGTAAATTATGATAATGATTCTATGACTTTTTGTACCTGATGCACTATCGAGCGCATTTTGGTGCTCATAAGCAGCCCATACACGTAAACACATGCCTGAAGAAACAGCCCGACTTGTATGAAAAATGATAAAACCACAGGCAAGTTAATCGTGTATGGCCTCGTTCATTCATGTTAAAAGTTTTCAAAATCTTCTGAAAACATGTTTGATGTTTTTGCCGTTCTGCGTGCATGTTTACCGTGTATGGGGCTCGTTCATGCAAGGTGGCTGTTTTATATTTAGGTCCGCCAATCACGACAGCGGAAGAAATCACGTGAGTCTCTCCTCCGTCGCATGCCAAGGTCGTGCAGTTGCAGAAAGAAAAAGCACGCGTTTCCTCGTCCTCCACATTTCTCCAACTACTTTCAGTATGTTGGACAGCACGTTGGTACGTGTGTGGGCAAAAAATTCTTTCAAGATGCTTGATGAAAGAAACCTTTCATACATGTTGGTAATGCAAGCGCGTGCGTCTATGGCACGCTTATAGCTTAATTATGATTAGGATTCTATGACTTTTTCTACCTGATGCACTATTGAGCGCACTTTGGTGCTCATATATGTGGCTGATACGTGCTATGTCTTTCAAATAAGGCATGTAGTTCTTAAATGGGAGGGGGGTCACTGGAGATATAGAGTGAGATTCACGAGGAAATGTTACTAAATATATGTAAATTATGATTAGGATTCTATGACTTTTTCTACCTGATGCGCTATCGAGCGCACTTTGGTACTCATATATTTGGCAGATACGTGCTATGTCTTTCAAATAAGGCATGTAGTTCTTAAATGGGAGGGGGTCACTGGAGATATAGAGTGAAATTCACGAAGAAATGTTAATAATTATATATGTAAATTATGACTAGGATTCTATGACTTTTTCTACTTGACGCACTATCGAGCGCACTTTGTTGCTCATATATGTGGTAAATACTTGCTATGTCTTTCAAATAAGGCATGCAGTTCTTAAATGAGAGGGGGGTCACCGGAGATATAGAGTGAGATTCACGAGGAGATGTTACTAAATATATGTAAATTATGATTAGGATTCTATGACTTTTTCTACCTGATGTACTATCGAGCGCACTTTGGTACTCATGTATTTGGTAGATATGTTTTCTGTCTATGAAGAAAGCCATCTAGGCACCGCCCATGATTGTGTTTATTTTTATGTAAAAATTTTTTTGGTGTACTGTCAACCCTGAATTTATTGGTTAGAAAAGTTTGCAGACATCTGCTAAGATCCCTTCGGTTTCTAGTGGCCGGTCTGACATTGCGGACTAGGGTTGCCAACTGTGGAAAATAAAAAAAAATACCCCCTCAAAATTCCTTATGATATAGGTCTAAGTGTGAAATATCTCTGTTCGGATCCATCCATGGGAAGGAAATGTACTATCGTGAACAAAAGTGCATTAGCACCTATATTCTGCATATCCTTAGTACATTCACTAATAAGCTTAATAGATACATTGTGCTATAAATGAGAAACCGAAATCGGCATTCATCATTTTATTGTATTTACCACTAACTGACCCTTCTTTAGAAATTATCGAAACAGATAAACAAAAGTATATTAATCTTTACGTGACAATCTTGGATTTGGAAAATGAAATGTATTCTTTAAATTTATACTTCAACTACGGGAAATTGCTTTAAGAAGTCTTTTTTCAGTCTCCATAAATGTATATAATACCTTACAATTAAATTTTAAGTTTTCCCTGATACAGTCCATGTTGTCTCTTTAAATCATGTAAACAGATGAACAAAACATATCAATCGTTGATAGATGGTGAAAGATGACAGTTTTGGATTTACAGAATGAAAGTTACTTTTTAAATCCGTGCTTCGAACTAGGTGAAATTGTTTCGAACTAGATTCAAATTTTTAAAATTAAAAAAAAAAGTCATAAAAGGGTTGGTAAGAAGTTTGTACCCGTCATCGATTTTACTCAAAATAACAGCAATATTTCCTGTTAGCCCGGTGAAAAACCGGCTAGTTGGCAACCCTATTGCGAACGCGCCACCAATCTGACATTCCGCTCTCTAAGGCTTCTACATTTATTCAACCTTACGCCGAGAATAGTATTTCGATATCACGTCAAAATCCATCTACTGCAGTTATACCTACGGATAAGATGTCAAGTGTTTCAAGTCTGCACAGTTCAGAATCCCACGATGTAACCAAAATATGAAGAGTTAAACCTGTATGATCCTAGAACCTCCTGTGAACTATGGAGCGGTTGTAATTCCAGCGCGCGTTCCTCACATTACGTATAAAGTAGTACGTGCAGTACCGCAACCAATGGCTAGTGCAATCTGCCTCTTTGAGAGTATGACGGACCTCTCCTCTCCACATTTCACTCATCTTATTTTGTAATAAAGACTGCCAGTGAGGAATTTGATTGTACACAGCAGCATTTAATTTAATTCCTCATAGACTTCTTTTGGACTAGCGCTTGGGAACAGTGGTGCGCACTGGCCGATTTTACAGGGTTCTTACTGATCTGGAGAAATCTATTTCCCTGATTTCTCCCTGACCTTTGGCAGGAAATTCCTTGACTTTCATGACAGGTGCGGATGACATTGATGTTAAGAAATAAATAACAGTGAATATTTATATACGAGAACATTTATTCTGTAGGGACAAAATAATAATCAGTTGTTCACATGTACACTCATGTCCAAAATGATTGTCGCATATCTATAACTGTCTTCTTGTAAGAATATAATTTGATAATGATTTTGCAGGGTATTTTTAACACTGATACTATGTGTATAATGGGGAAATGTGTATCTGTGGTGAATTTCATAGGAAAAGAATTATAAATACGAAAATTAGAATGAGTAAAACAAAATGTTGCTAAATAAACAAAAAAGTTCTATTTTCGTTTTATTGTTCTTATTTACTGCTCTTTTAACATGAAATTTGGCACATACATGTCTTTGCCGATTATACACATATTAACTATAAGAAATATCGGGCGAATTCGTTATCAAATTATATTCCTACACCAACATATTTATAGATATGCGACAATAATTTTGGACATGAGTGTACATTCCACTTACCACCCATAAAAATCTGAGGAACGTTCCATTCTGTGATCATTTATGGTTGGCTAAGTTCAAATTGGTGTACAAATAATGCTAGAAAAATATATTATATAAAATTTCTCTGACTTTCCCCGGCTTCCAGTCTTTTCCCCTGAGTTTCCCTGAACTGTATCATTTCCTGACTTCCCTTAATTCCATGACCAGTAGAAACCCTGTTTTATGGAGCAGGTTGCGACTATGGCATTGCTTGTGGGGACAATTATTAATTGCAAGTGTTACAATGAAACTGGAAAGGAGAAAGGAAGACCCCTTGGGGAACAAAATGGTAAATTTTGCAGTCAGAAATGTAAATTTGGGAAACTACCGATTGAAGCTCTAGTGGCATTTGTTCGATGAAAAGAAATACATAACGTCTTGAGCAGGATTCGAACCTGATGGACAGGTCTTACAATCTCCAGCCTAATGTAGATCGTGCCAGCTGGATTATTGTTCCAGAGAAATAAACTTATTTAGGACTTAAAACAAATCAAAATGTAGTTCTGTCCATGCGAAAACTTGAGGATTTCGGAGAGACATATTCCCTTCTCTTCCCTGGTTACACTTCTTGTTTTGAATACATTTACATTCTACAACAGTTTGTATAACAGGATGCGTGTGGTTGTCGCGTTTCACTTTTTTTGTAATATTCTTCGCTGTTGTATTCGAGATAAATGGTAAAAGATAAACCTCATTGCATATTCTCTTTGTGCGGAGAGCTTCCCTGTGACTCCCCCTTCTGTCGTTTATTTTTAGTTGGTCTCCCAATTTTGCTTTTTATTTTCTGTTGGAATGAGGGTGTCTTGTGAAGCGAACCACACCCTCGCATCCGAAACCCTCTGAAACTGCTGGTGGCTACTGCTGTGTATCTGCCACCAGGCGGTCTCCCTTGCAACAGCTCCACCACGTATCATTCGATACCAGCAGCGGAAAGCGAGACTCAACTTCAGTTCGGTCTCAATGCTCTGACTTCCAGTCTAGTTCCATTCATGCTCGCTAGATAGAGCAAGTGTTGTCAGTGTTGCTAACGGGAAAGATTGTTTGCCACGCTGAGATTTTGTAGGAACATTGATTTGACCTCAATGTGATGTATGCAATTTAGTTATCACTAGCCATTCCCAAATTCATTCCCTTCCAGTTATATCATCATGTTTTCTTTTTTTTTCTTTTTATAACACGTGATTGTGATTCGATAAATAAAGATTTAGGTTTTGTTGTGCACAACAGGAAGTTTAATTTTGTAATGAAATTGCAAAAAAATGATTGGTTAAAAGGAATATGTTTATCAGGGTATTCAAATCCATGCGATTGCTACTTCCTGGTCTTACAAAGAGATAAAGCAAATCCATTCCCTCTGTCACGTTGCCAAAAGTTTTAAAAACGTTTATGCGGTGAGGGTTTAGAGTCAACGGTTCTTTTCAGCAGTGAGGCTACAGTTTAAGGTGGAATCCGAACCATCTTAATCCGTTCAGTGTCTTCCCACCGGGAATCGAACACGGAACTACGTTCACCAAAGGCACGTGTACTTGGCCAATCGACTACCAGAAAGGACAGTGAACGTCGTGACCAGCTGGGTAGTTTTTACTTCGGTTATGTATTCGCTTTTGCAGATGATATGGCTCTTATGTGGGAATCCAAACCGAAAATCAACTGAAGTTAGAAAATTTTAAATTAAGATGAGTGTAAAAACTCCACTATCACCAATATATGCTAGCACTTTTCCCCTACCTTTCCTGTGTATTTTGTGTGGACGGACAATATTCAAAATATTCGAATCAAATGCAAAAGATCAATAATCAAACTCTCTCCAATGAGGTCCCGGGTTCGATTCCCGGCAGGGACACGGTCGAAAAAATTTAAAAAAAGCTTTTTCAGATCAGCCATCCTGAATGAGGTTTTCCTGTGTTTTTCTCATTCACACCAAGTAAATGCCGGGTTGGTGCCTAGCTTTTAGGTCACAGGCCGCTTCCTTCCTTCCCCAAACCTTTCTTCCCTTTTCCCGGATGGTGTGCTCGTCGAGACACGTCATCCCTAGTACGTGACGAGCTAAATGGCCATATATGCCGAAAGCCCAGAAATCTAAATCTTAAATCCTAAATCGATTAGTGGATAGGACAGTGAACTTCGTGACTAGCTGGATAGTTTTTACTTCGGTGATGTATTTGCTTTGCAGATTATATGGCTCTTATGTGGGAATCCAAACCGAAAAGTAGCTAAAGTTAGAAAATTTTTTAGCTAAGATGATTGTAAAGACTCCACTACCACCAATACATGCCAGCACATTTTTCCTAACTTTGCGTGTTTTTTCTGTGCAGAGACAATATCCAAATAATTCAAATTCAAGAAAAATCAAATAAAATGAAGTATTTCAGTTTAACATCCACGATTAGGCCTTTTCGGCTAAGGGAGACGATGGTTAAAGCAAGTGAATGATGACGGAATAATTGGTGGAATGAAAATATGGGAGGAAATGGCAGTGCCCTGAGAAAATCCACAAATACGATGTTGTCCACCACAAACTTACGTGGCCTGGAATTGTTGTTGAAAGTTCAAAAAAAAAAAAAAAAAAAGATTGTGTTAGAATGGAACGATTGAAGATTCCTAACAAATTTATATATGAAGCGGCAAGTAAGTATTAGAATAGGACAATTGGAATGGGTGTTCTAGAGGGATGCTGTCTCTCGCCGACGTTATTTAATATCTATCTAAAGGAGACAGTGAAGAAGAGATTACATAATGAAGACGGTAATTCGGTAGGAAGTAGAATGATTAAGTATGTACGGTTTGCAGTTGATAAGATACTTGTTGCTGAATCTGAGAAGAAAATCAATAAGAAGTTAGAAAACTGGAGGAAGGGATGTGAAGTATATGGGATGAAAAATAGATGTTAGAAAAGACAAAAGCTATGGTGATTGGTGTCAAATTTAGAAGTAAGGAGGAAGAAAACAAAACAGGTGAACAGTTTTCAATGTCCGGATAGTATTAGTATGTAGGGATGATATGAAGTGTGAACGTGAAATAAAAGTAAGAATAGGAATGGTGAAAGAAGCATTTAGGAGGAAGAAAAGTATATTTTATGGATCCACGAATAAAGAATTTAGAAAAAGACTTATAAAATGCTTTCTGTGGATTATTGTGCTATATGAGACAGAAACATGGACATTACCTAAAAGTGATTTACAACATTGAAGCTTTTGAAATGTGGTTGTGAAGAAGAATGGGGAGACTTAGTCGTGTAGAACATAAAACTAAGGAAAAATGTTAGGAATAGTAGGGGAGAAGAGAACAATTTTAGATGTAATTGAAAAGAGGAAGAGAAACGGGTAGGAACATTGCCTGAGAAGGACAAATAGACCCTATGAGGGACATGGTAGGCGGTATGGTAGCAGGAGAAAGAGGGAGGGGCGAAAGAGGCTGCAGTTAATGGACGATAAAACAGAATAATCGTACGTGAAGACAATAGAGTTAGCTGACGATCGTGGCGCATGAAAACTTCTGAGTTTTATGGCAAGTGACCTGTCAGTTATTTAAAATAAAATATTGTCCGAAGATAACGCATATATATATATATATATATATATACAGGGTGCGGCACGTAAAACCGGCCCGTCTCTTCATAATACATCAGAAGATGAACATAATCAATGATTAAACAAATTTAACACATAAAATGAAATGTAGTGTTTTGAATATGATTACTCACCTTCACAGTAGATGCTGAAAGTGTCCTCCGCCCTTTTTAACACACTTCTGAGCACTTGTGAGGAGTGTGTGTTTTTGTTTTCACTAAAGATATAGTACGAATAAATGCTTCAACAGTGGCAGCACGCTCGGTTATCGAAAACAGCATTATCACACACTCACCCGACTTCACACAACGTGGCCTTCAACTACAGCCAAGGGCGCCCATTAGGGGGGCAAGGGAGGCGATCGCCCCCCCAAGAAAAAATTGTACTTGGGAATATTGAAAATCCAATAGAATTTTTACATTATTTACAACAAAATTTGAAACTATATTTGAAGCGTCGCTTACACTTGCCCCCCTGGAAACCACAACATGGGCGCCCTTGACTGCAGCTGCTTTACAAATGCATCTGCAGGTCACGTGTCTTGACCCCGGCTCGACACGCCATCTCTTGGTAGGAAGCTGAAAATAATTGTTGCCCAAAACGCAATTACGACGGGCCGGTTTTATGTGCCGCACCCTGTATATATATATATATATATATATATATCAGTCGATAGATCAGCTCGAGCTGAACGAAATAAAAATGCTTGTGAATAAACTCACGTGCGTAATTTTCGAGAAAATTGAACAAAAAAAAAAAAAAATGAACTTCTGTGGTGTGCTAAAATGTAATTATTTAGCTTGTTACCAGTTATGCAGTTATTTTACTGCACGAAATTGTCATTTATATGTTGTGTCTGTGGCAAAATACATTGTTAACTATTGTTGTTTGTCTCTTCTTAACGGTTGCATACATATATCTCTTTATGCGCATAATACTTGTAATACATTAATATGTCATATGTGGATGTCATAATCCCTGGATGTATCCGTATTAGAGCCTTAAAACCTCTGTTGACGGAGAAAACGATTAGAATGTGTTAGTTTCATGTATTCAAGTAGCTCTGAGGATTTTCTTATATTATTCAATTAGTTCTGCAGATTTTGGTATAGTATTCAACTAGTTCTGAGGATTTTGCTACATTATTCAACTAGTTCTGAAGATTTTGCTAGTTACTTAACTAGTTCTGGTGATTTTGCTACACTATTCAACTGGTTCTGACGATTTTGCTACATTCTGTGGATTTTGCTCCATTATTCAACCAGTTCTGACGACTTTCCTACATACAGTAGACTTTCGATTATCCGGCCTACCTACTTTCCGGTGTAGTGCCGAAAAAAAGGAACTCCAAAATAAAGTGTTTTTTTAATGTTCTACTCGACTTGTAAAGCTTTTATAAAAAACGCAGCGTTGTCAGAGAAAGGCAGTCATCTATTGTATCAAGAACTTTTCTGAAAAATTGAAAACTGCAAATTATGACTCTTTTAGGCCTACTTTTTCACATTTGTGTAATCATTTATCTATGAGCAGTAAATAAGTTTAAATCATTTATTTACGAATTAGACCTAAGTTTTATGTTAATGTTTTTATTTATTTTAAAAATTGTTTACTGACAGTGTACATCATTCTATGTTTCCTATAATTGAATTAGATAAAATTATAAAATTTATTTAAAATGAATACAATATAGAAGGTGTATGAAAAAAAGGACTTTACAACTTTGTAAACTCATATTGGTTTATCCATGTACCTTACAGACATGGTTTTGATGTCGTTTTGTAGCAAAGCACATACAATTTTGACTCATGTAGTAAGTATATTAGTTCGGAAACAAGCCACCGCAGACGCTAGCGGTAGTTGGAGCAAAGATGGCTAGTTTTATTGGTCCAGGTAAATGAATCGGCAGAGGTGGGCCAACCGCATGGCCCCCAACATTCACCCCGCCTGACACCTCTTAATTTCTTCTTTTGGGGGTTCATTAAGATATCGTGTTTGTTCCACCCTTACCGGCTTCTCTACCAGAGCTCAGAGCTAGGATCTACCCCGCAATTGAACAAGTCACACCTGTTGTTCCACCCTTATCGGCTTTTCTACCTGAGCTCAGAGCTAGGTACTTTTTTCTTGTACTTTTTTCTTCTGTAATGAATCTTTAAAGCGTATAGTACACTACGTAACAAACGTTTGTAAAGTAAATGGCCTGTACTATAAAGTCAGTTAATGAGTAACAGCTGGTTTCGGTATTTAAAAAGTATGTTTTTAATGATATGGGTGGGACAAGAAGTGTCTAATATGGTAGAACTCCGGACTATCTGGCTTTTTTTTTTTTTTCTTTTGTTACCAAACCTGTTTATCCGCTACATTGGGCCGGTTAGTCGAGAGCTTACTGTATTTACTAAATGCTAACTCGAATTAAATATAGTAGAACATCGTGTTTGTATACACGTTCTTCAATTGTTCAATCCTTATCTTGTAAGCAGTCTTAGGAACAGTAATGTTTTTATGTAGTGCTATCAAATAGTAAACATACTGTAGCAAATGAACATTGCGTTTTGATGTTCTGGTTACGCAGAACACATTTGAAACAGAAACATGTTTGATTTCAGTTCTGGACAAAGTTCAAGTGGTGAAGAATAATGATTTAGTGTGGAGTGATCAATAAAATCGTTTGTTTGTAACAAAAATCTTATTATTATTATTATTATTATTATTATTATTATTATTATTATTATTATTATTATTATTATTATTATTATTATTATTATTATCAGCGTTGTGCTGCGTTCACTTGCCTCGGACAAAAATTTCCATACGTCCTCTCTCGTTCGGTCCGGGAGTGTCCTCTGTTTGATGTGGGTGGGTTAGGTGTTCAGGCAGATTGTAGTTCAAAATGAAATTCTGTGGTTAGAACAGAAGTGGGTGGTCTTCTTAATCCTCACTTGCCATCAGTATTTCTTTCAGAAAAAAAATGTTTCGGAGGGGGGGGGACAACACACTTAGTACTCGGAGGGGCATGTACTATTTTCACATGGTAGTATTCTATTTATTAATATACATGGTTAGCATAAATGACTCATTCGTTTTGAAAAGGCCATATTCTTAAAAGTATTATACGTACACACATAAAAGATATATGAAAAGAACCAAAAACTCACAAAGTTTATACACCCTCTACGAATGTTCAGCAATATGTGCTCCTTTGGTAACACTACACACGTCTAGACGATACTCGAGATCATTCCATACATTTTGTAGCATAGTACTGTAAATTGCCTGCACTGCAGCACTGATACGTTCTTTGACTCGACTAAGGATTATGGTAGTGGGGGTATCTAAGCAAGGTCCTGAAGGTACCCCCACAGGAAGAAGTCGCAGGGCGTTAAATCAGGAGATCTACGAGGCCAGGTGCTTTTCCCTTTACACAAGCAACCAGTGTCCTTGAATTGCCTGAACCACCGCAAAATACTTTGTTTACATGGCGGCTCTTTTCCATATTCTCTTCTGAAAGCGCGTTGCATAGCTATAACAGACGAACATCTGGCATATTCAAGCACACAAACATTTTTTTCTTATTTTCCGTCCATTTTTGACAGGTACTAATCTTGTACTGCCACACTACCACACCCGATCGGAAAGATAATGGACTCGTGCTGCCACACAGTGCAATCTTGGTGTTTGTTGTTCTTTTCATATATCTTTCATGTGTGTAACGTGTAATACTTTTGAAAATATAGCCTTTTCAAAATGAATAAATCATTCATGCTAACCGTATTATAGACATACTATTTTGCTCTCCTCTGGAGGGACATTTTCAGAGCTCCGGGGCGTAGTGCTACGCCCCCCCCCCAAATTGGAAGAGACACTGCTTGCCATCGCCCCCCGAATTGCATTCTCGCTCTCACCCTGAAAATATATTGTTAACCTCGCTCTTATTCACCCTCAAAACATATGTTCGATCTGACCCTCAAAGCGTACTCTCGCCCTGGCCCTCAAAATGTATTTTCGTTCTCATCCTCAAAACCTATTTTCGCCCTCCGGGTTCTAATCCTCCTTCAACAAGACATGAAAAAAATAAACTTTATAGCGTATTAAGATATGTATAGAAAAATTCTAAACGATATGGATTTGGAAACTTGAAACTCACTCCACCTTGGTGAAGTTCTGCGTACGCCACTGATCCTATCCTTTCTTTACTTGCAGTCACACTGTTTGGAGCCAAAAATACAATTTTTTTGAACTTTGCACTTTCGTTGTCACCTGAAGTGACGATATTACTAAGCATCTAGGCTAATAACCATAATAACCCTGAAAATGATAGAAGAATGATTTGACAACAACAAAGATTTAATATTGATAAAATAAGAATAAGAATATATGATGTTTACACAACGAAAAATTCTTCTGAAAATGTGGCAACACTGTACACACTTAAGATAGCAAAACAAGAAAAGAGACTGACAAAAATCAATGCAGATGAATTGACGACTGACCGTCCATAGGGTGATGACAGTGGCGTAGCAGCTGGCCCCGCAATCCCCGCAGTGCGGGGGGCCCTGAGGTATAGGGGGCCCCGAAGTCTTGCGATGAATAAAGATTTAAAGAAGTAGAACTTCAACCTTACTTCTGTCGGCTTTACAACTAGGGCCCCTTCTCTATACTTTGCGAGGGGCCCGCAAAAGTGTTCTACGCCACTGGGTGATGACGTACATATTGAAGCAATTCTCATATCAAGTTAGGGTGCGATAACTATAGTGGATAGAAACTCAATACCTTTCCATTTATTAGCCGAATCATTATTCTTTGGATATTACAAATTACATAGTGAAACCATAGCTGCTATTCAACAAATGTTTATATAACGTGCGTAATTGAAGAGCTTTGTTTGATAACATTCTTTATATGAAATTACTAGTAACTTAATTAATAAATAGTTTTCAAAAGCGATATTAGATCAAATATTGTCATATTATTTCATAAAGAAAGATTTGAATGGAGGGATTAGATACTTATATAAAATATGCTTTTATCCTACTTATGCAATGTATATGGATATTAGTGCGAAACTTAATGGTAATGCCCTTTTAGTATATAATTTTTCTCGCCTTTGGTGCGAGTAGTTCGTGGTTTGATTCCCAGTGGGGACACTCAGTCGAACACGTATAACAGTTTTCTCAGACCCGCTTTCCTGAGTGAGATTTCTCCTGGATTTTTCTCATTCACACCAGCCAAATGTCGGGATGGCACCTAACTTACAGTCTCGGATTGCTTCTTTCCCATTCCTTCCTTCCCTCTTCCCTGAATAGTTCGTTCGCCGAGGAACGTCATCCCTCATAAATGATGGGCTTAAGACCTTAGATGCTGGCAGTGCGCAGAAATAGTATCCATTGCATCCCTAATTTAAAGTAAGTACATATGCTGAACTATAAAAATACCAATTGGTTATACGCTGTGTACTCTCAATTACATCCCTGTATTTCGATATACCAAGACTTAGTAATTATATAATAATAATAATAATAATAATAATAATAATAATAATAATAATAATAATAATAATAATAATAATAATAATAATAATAATACGCGTTTCTTGTTTGTATAATTAATTTCGTTATCAAGTTGAATTTAGTTTTTGTTTTCCATCCTTGTGCAACACCCAGATTATCAAGGAGAGGATCTACTATTAACGTGGGCTCTGAAACACGACCTGAGCTTCAGCCAGATACAATTGACGGGTGCAGAGATCATCATACAAAATGAATACTCCCAATATATGCCATTTCCCAGCACACTATCTCGCCTGCAACAAAAATAGATTACAAGGACCGGCACTGGCTTTAACATCACTGTTCGTTCAGCCTTTTGCAGAAATATATTGCCAATTATTTTAGAAATTATTTTTCTTCGATTTTCACAAGGAGGTCTGATTATGTCAACCTTTGCAAAAAAAAAAAAAAAAAAAAAAAAAACATATATCAGCAATGGCGAAGATGCGTACCGTATTGTGTAACTGGATGGCAGTGGCGGAAGGTCCAGGGACAAGGGCGCCGATCTTGGGGGGCGAGGAGCCCGGGCCCCCCAAAATCTTACGTGGGCCCCCATGTATTTTTATGAATATGTATTTTTATATGTATTTTTATTGTTATATGTATTTTTGTATGCATTTTTTGTGAATGGTCCCCCAAAGTTACAGAGAAATCGGCGCCGTTGTCCAGGGGTGCACCTATGTGGGGGGTCGGCCGGGTTCACATCTCCCTAAAACTTCGGAACTCGATATACATACATTTATACAATTTCTTATTAAAACTGTACTTGTTCAGCATAGAAATGATTAATGTGGAATAAAGATTTGATCTTACACATCGTCTGTACTCTTATAAAAACAATTTAGTTTTATCATTTTTTTTTACTTTATTTAACAGTATAGTAACACTGATTCAGTAGTACATGGATGTTGTGTCTTGTATTTTTGGACGTCCTTCCAAATTTTGGACCCCTCCCAACAGAAATTTCTGGCTGCGCGCCTGGGAAGATCTGAGAGCATCAAGCTGAGAAGGGGATGGTTAGCGTTCCTGCTTTGCAGTCCGGAGGTCCTGTCTTCGAATCATATGTACATCTATTCTAACAATTTTCGAGGGTTTTTTTTTTTTTTTTTTTTTAAATCCCAGTCGCGAATTCTGTCGAGGAATTTGAAGCTTAAAATATACAAAACGATAATCATGCCCGTTGTGCTGTATGGCTGCGAAACATGGTCACTTACTCTGAGGGAAGAACATAGACTGAAAGTATTTGAGAACAAGATCCTGAGACGAATATTCGGACTCAAGAGGAACGGGAATGAGGAATGGCGGAAACTTCACAACGAGGAACTACATAATTTATATGGTTTACCATTGTTAGGGTCGTCAAGTCTAGGAGGCTTAGGTGGGCGGGTCATGTAGCAAGAATAGAAGAATGTAGAAACGCTTTCAAAGTCTTGTCTGGAAGACCAATCGGAAAACGACTATTAGGAAGACCTAGGCGCAGATGGGAGGACAATGAGGATCTCGCCGAGATTTGAATACAAGTAGAAACTGGATGCAGTTAGCTAAGGATAGGAGTCAGTGGAGAGCTTTTGTGAACGCGGCATTGAACCTCCGGGTTCCATAGGCCATATAGTTAGTTAGTTAGTTAGTTTTTTTTTTTTTTTTTTTTTTTAATCCCAGTTTCACCAGATGAATGCTGGGTCGATATCTTCAAATATACAACTTGACCGTAATTTCAGTGTAAGGTCTTCTCACACATGATATCGACAAGTTTTATAAATAATAAACAAGTAAATGATTTCCAGTGTTGTGTATGTATTTGTCAATTATAACTGAAAGATATTGGCTACCTTACTCCCTGCTCTACTGATTTAAGAGCTTGATATACTAAAAATAATACAAAATTTGCCATTTTTCTTTTACTTGTTTCTCATAAGTGAAAGGAGATAATGAAATGCAACTTACCACAATCATAGATAGTTATTGTATAGCAGGAAATACGAACCGAAAGAATTTTCAGTGTTGCCATCCATAGAAATTACAGTGTTGCCATCCATAGAAATTACAGTGTTGCCAGAATAACATTTTCCTAAAAATTTAAGTTAAGGCAGCGATTAGAGGAACGAACTCAATTGCATGTGATTACGTATCATGTTGTTTTGTTATCCTGTGATCTACTTTTTAAAAATATAATATTATTATTTAGTTTTAATAACTGTATGTTAAAACTATTTTGTTTATTACAAACTAAATACAACTATTATTTGAAAAGTACTTCACAGGAATTCAAGACAAAATGATATGTAATCAAATGCAGTTGAGCTCGTTCCTCTAGTCGCTGCCTTCCTTAACTTAGGTTTTGGGGCAAATGTTATTCTGGCAACACTGCAATTTGTATGGATAGCAACACTGAAAATTCTTCAGGTTCATGTTTTCCGTTGTAGAATAACATTTGTTATGATTGTGGTAAGTTGCATTCCATTATCTCCTTTTAGTTATAGAAAACAAACAAAAGAGAAATGGTAAATTTTGTATTATTTTTAGTATGTCAGGCTCTTAATGTCCCTACTACGTTAGATAAGGGGCCAGAACTCTGTCAGATTTTTTTTATTATTATTATTACAAATAGCAAACTTTTCTGTAATTTGTTTTCCTCTACTGAAGTTTCTTACAACTAGTTATGAGAATGGAAGGGAAGCAATATTTCCTGGTTTGTATGTACTCGTATTTATTCAAACAATCGTCAAGTTGAGTGTCTAATGTGCGTAAAAGACTGGCCATTCCACCTGGACATACGTCACAAGACTGGTGAATGCATGATTAGCAGGGCCCGGATCTTGTTGACAAGTCAACTTTTCTCTCTTACGCATAGGACAAGGCAAGTTCAAATAAAAACGTTACACACCAACTCTAGGTTTTAAAAATATATTTTTTTAGGGTCAACTTTTGGTCACTTTTTGCCGTTTTGAAGTTTCAGGTCATTTTTTAATATTTTAAGGTCACTTTTAGGTCACTTATGGGCTTTATATTCTTTTACTTCTACATAAAAAAATCTTAAAATGAAATCTCTTTTCACGCTTCTGACTATTGGGGTGGAAAAACTGCATTCTTAAATAAGTTAATGAAAACTAACTTGTAGCAGGTTGACGAAAGATGGGTGATGGTAGGTGGCCAGACAGACAGTTTTGGGTTGTTGACCACAAAGGATGTGATCACGTGAATAACTAAAAATGGATTAGAAGGCGTACAAGGACTTTAAACAGGGTTTTTATCTTTTATTTTCATGTAGTCTACACTTGCAAACTTTTACTGTTTAAGAGTGCTTTCTAGTTTCAACTCAGGAGTGAATTGACGCTTTCAGTACGTACAATGCCGTACAATGGGCTGATCAATGGACTGCAACTAACTGAAACAAAACTTTTTGAATATGAGTGAGAAACGTTAATTAAAACACTATGCATATTAAAAAATGTCAATGTTTAACGAAATAAACGTTTTAAAAAACGCAAGTTTTAAGGTAAATTTTTGTGAATTTTAGGGTCATTTTACAGGATTTTTAGTGTCATTTTATAGGTCACTTTTTACAAAATTTTAGGTCAACAAGATCCGGGCCCTGATGATTAGTAACTAGAACGTATTTTCCTTTTTCTTTCCGTGTTTGGGTTTTCCAATATGATAACTTGGAAATAAAAGTAAAGGGTACCTCCCATACTGCGCAGGGCAGTGAAGTCCAGGGTCGATGTGGAAACATACGACTACATACTTGCACAGTACATGAAGTGATATACTCGGTTTTACAGCTGTGCAATATTTCGTTATATGGATATTTTTCAAATGTTGATACGTAGAAGAATTGTACTTATCGATCGATACTTCAATATATTTCGATCTTTTTTTGATATTTTTCGATGTATCGATCATGTTTCAATATTTTTCCGGTATGTATTTTCGATATCCAAACCCGGATATCACACAACTCTAGTCGATACCTCGCTCCGAGTACCTTTATGTATCTCCAGATGTCCATTTTATAGATGCGATTTAAACTCCTAAAGTAGCACCGGAGAGAAGATAGAACGAAAGAATAAATCTCTTCCCAATCGGGGATCCACTGGGGATTTCACTTTTAATATCATCATTCTGAAACCAGCAGGTCTTTTCCATTTAGATGTACGACGCTGCGCGTCATCTGTACCCGTAGCGACGCATACAGAATCTTCAAATTTAACTGGAAATAACCTCATGTACATTATGGTAACATATTACACCAAAGGAGGGTACTTTTTGTCCACAACGAAAACTTTTTTTGTAAAATTTTGGGTTATTTTCTGGAAATTAAAAGTATTGAATGACAGAAAATAAAATTTATATTATTTTTTGACACAAAAGCTGAGTTATGAAATGATAACGAAACAAAATGCTTATCCTAATAAAAGTGTGGACAATTTTTAACCCACCTATGTGTACATAGATTTTTAAATGTTTAGCGTTTGCAAAATCTTATCTAACATACAAATGTTTAAACCTCGCTAAGAAAATGTTTTTATATTCGTGTTTTACCATTTCATTTTTATTTATTTATTTTAGCTAATTAAAGTTTCTCAGAACATTTAGCTAGTTTGAAAATTTCGCAAAAATGTTTGATTAATAAAACATTTAAACAAGACGTTTAGCTAGTTAAAGTTTCGTGAAACGTTTGGTTAAAACTAAACGTTCTTGAAAATGGTTAGTTAATTGAACGTTTCGCAAGACATTTCCCTAAAGTTTCGGAGTAATTAGACATCTCGAAAAACGTTCAGCTCGATAACGTTTCCACACGAGTTTTAAACTAATTTTGCTCATTTATTTACTACCTTGTTTATTTGCTTAGTATGCACGTATATTGATTTTGCAAAAATAAAAATGTTTAATCTCTCGGGTTACGCTTTTACTTCACATTACCAGTTCTGATATATTTTGTTAAACAATTCTTATATAATATTTCATGACCCGTCCAAGAAATGAAATATCTTTAAATTTAACGTTCCATTATTATGCCCTTTAGGCTAAGGGAGACGGTGATTAAGGTTAGTGTAGTTTTGTCGATAGATGTCGCTACAGTCTTCATACGTATCTCTCCCATGTATTTTTTTACGTTTCACGAAAATTTACAATTTCTTTTACAAATTTCAACCTAGAGACTTCAAATTTTTAGAGAAGTAACTTAATAACCTATTAAAGGGAACAATCCGTTCCGATTTTTTTTTATTTAGAATTTTCTTCACAGTTGAAACAGTTCTATTGTTAAAGGTTTGTATATCCATTTCAACAATCAAGCCATTTCAACAATGAAGAATATTCTAAATAAAAAATCGGCACAGAGTGTTCCCTTTTATAGGTTATGAAGTTCCTTTTCTAAAAATTTGAAGTCCCTAGGTTGAAATTTGTAAGAGAAATTGTAAATATTCGTGAAAGGTTAAAAAAAAAAAATACATGCGAAAGATACGAAGACTGTAGTGCCATCTATCGGCAAAACTTGTCCCTTTAAACCAACCTTAAATGAAGTAAGTGAATGGTGATGGAATAATTGGTGGAATGAGAAAGTAAGAGGAAACGGGAATACTCGGAGAAAATGCACGGACAGGATGTTGTCCACCACAAACTTACTTGGTCGAGGATCGACTCCACGCGTCAGAGGTAAGTGCCCTGTGAGCCACCGTGTCTTAGAGGTCTGCACGGGCCGGTATTTTTAGACCGGACCCGGCCTGGCCCGTGAATTTACAATATGAGGCTTGACCCGAGACCGAAATATGTTTCAGCATTTAGGTCCAAGCCCGGCCCGAGCTCGTGTAATAATGAAATGAGCACGTAATAAGCCCGAAAGAAATTACAGAAACTTAGTAATTAACGCAAAATTGTATTTTTATTTACAGCAATTAGAGATTTAATTTTGCAGTTGTACTTGAAAAAGTTCTCCAGAAAGAACGGAGCAATATATATCGTTGTACAGTATTTACAAAGGTCCGAGTAATATGGTTGTATATTTAATAATTCACGGCCTGGGCCCGAAGTTATATATGCTTTGTAGGCCCGAGCCCATGCAGACCTCTACCGTGACTTGCAGAACCACTGAGGAAAGAGAAAACTGTCACTGCTATTACAGCAGTAATAGTCATCGGACACATTGAGTTTTAATGTGAAAAGTAAAAAGTTTAGTTCTTTTAAATCCCAACATGCTGGAAATTTTCCCAAGTCTTCTGGAAATCCCAACATGCATATAACGAACTCAGCGGGATGCTAGCTCTAAACATAGACCGTAATCAACTTCTTATTTTTCTGAATATTTTCCCCTGAAAATATTTTCTTCGTTCTGGTTGTATCTAGAACTTTGCTGGGGAGGGGGGTATGGTAGCTCAGTGATAGAGCGCTTACCTCTGGTGCGTGGGGTCTCTAGTTCGATCCCCAGGCCAAGTAACTTTGTGGTGGACAACATCGTGTTCTTGGGTTTTCACAGGGTACTTCCGTTTCGTCCCACTTTCTCATTCCACTAATTATTTCAGTATTGTTCACTTACTTTAATGATCGACTACCTTAGTCTAAAGGGCATACTTGTGGGACGTTAAAGTGAAAAAAAAAATCATGTCTGGAACTTTGGTAATAAATGCACAACAGCGCTTACCTCTGGTGCGTGGGGATCCTGGTTCGTTCCCCGGCCAAGTAAGTTTGTGATGGACAACATCTTGTCCGTGGGTTTTCTCGGATGCTCCCGTTTCCTCCCAGATTCTCATTCCACCAATTATTCCATCATTATTCACTTACGTTAATCATCGTCTCCCTTAGCCTAAAGGACATAATCGTGGAATGTTAAACTGAAATACTTCATTTCATTTCATTTGTTGAACATTGCTAATAATTGCATTTAATAAATAAAGTTTTCTCACTTTATTATATAATCTGTAATTGTAATATTATGCAGTTATATTTATCTTCAACAGCCCCCAGCACAGAACATAACTAAAACATTCATTCATTCTATGCGTCAGTTGTTTCCTTAAAATAAACAATACAATGTTTATTTTTAATATAAAAAAAAATAAAGTTTAATTGCTGTGAGTTATTGCGTATGTATTTTAATGCTATGAGTTGACAGAATCAGTTAACTAGACTGAAAGAGATGTGTTTGTTCTGACCTGATTAGTTTATAAAAATAAACTAACTGTACCTTTAAAAAAAAAAAAAAAAAAAAAAAAAAAGCCGACATCGTGCTCAGAACATGAATATTGTACAGAGGCAAGGAGTTAATTTTCGTGTTACATAGCTGGCAACACTTGCTGGAGGTCCGGAGCGTCAGCTGGTCGTGTTGTTACGCCGAAGGCTGCAGAACGAAAGCAAGGATGTTGCCGAGCGGTGCGAGAACGGCCGCGGAGGTGTCGTAGGAATCCTTGCGAGGATTGCATGTGTTTTTGTGCCACGCGTCCTGTCTGTCCGCGTGTTCTCTGTTGTGTGTATGTGTGTGTGTGTGCTGATGGGTGTTTCTTGTGTTTTGATTGCAATATCCATTTCGGGATCACGACTCTTGTAAAGTGTTGATCGCAAGAAAAGTGTGTTTTTGTCTGTGTCAAAGAGATCTCTTCTCCGCTGAAGCACGAGATGAGGATGTTTTACAACCTTTTGAACGCGAATCGTTGTGGTTGGTGGTTAGAAGTAATTGGAGATGAACTTCACCTACTGCAACGGTAGTGACACGCTAGTCAGACAGGATCATGTTCCATACAGGTGAGTGAGAGAGTTTCTGGAGTCACTCTGGATGCGGGTCCTTTGTTCACGCAAATAAACATAAACATTCATTGAGTCTGTCTGTCGGCTTGTATTGCTGGCCTCATTTGGGCAATGCATGACCTTCAGACATCCGTTCATTGCTCCCTCGTCGTATTTCCTTCACTACCTTTGAGATTAAGGAAGCGTTGATGACAAGCACGTATTAAATGATGGATTGGAAACTTATACTCTAATGCCAAGTTGTTATACGGAAGAAATTGCATTTCTTTCCATTCCAACTCGAATTCTGAACTTGCTATGTTACAATGTACGTAGTAGCCCATTCAGAAACAAATTTGGTTTGAAGGGTTGATTTGTACAGGGGTCCCCACAGGCGGGTTTTAACGCGTATTTTGAGACCATGAAAATGATTGGGAAGGCATAATTTGAATTGAAAATGATACAATTAAACTGGCAAATGGCAGATTTGTGTGGAGAAAAGCACATTTAGGGTGACAGAATGGTAAATTTGGCAAGAAAATGCTAAATTTCGGATATTGCACCTAAACCATCGGGGGGAAAGGCATTTCTGGATTTGTATATGTTTGTTGGTTTACTGAATGAAGTGTAGTGCCTCTGGTCAGCACCGAAGCTATTATAAGAGTCGTAGACTTACAGTTTAAGGTGGAATCTGAAATGAAATCCTTAAGTTTTACGTCCCACGGTTATGCCGGTTATGCTAAAGGAGACGTTGATGATGAGAGATGAATGAAATGGTGGAATGAAGAAAGTGGGAGGAAACGGGAGAACCCCGAGAAACCCCAGGAACACGGTGTTTGTCCACCACAAAGTCCACACAGCGCGAGCTGGAATCGAACCAGGAACCCCAAGCACAGGAGGTGAACGCTCTTCCACTGAGCCACCGCGCCCCCCAAGGTGGAATCTGAACCACCGTAATGTTCTTTACCGAGAATCAAAGCCAGGACCACGTGCTTTGTAATGGTGCATTAAAACACACACGCTAACCCCTAGACTAGCAGGAAGGGTTGTTGGAATGAGTTGTAGTTACGTTCTGTCAATAGCGAGGTTATCCAGAACAAGGCTGACTCTGAGACATTTTAAAGTGCGTTCGATGGTCTGCCGGGAATCTAACTCAGGATAGCCCTAATTCTATTATTGTTGATGAAGTTATGTATATTACATGAAGCCGCTTGTTAGTCGCCGGGGGTTGTCAGTCAGCAAGTTGATGCTTGGTAATGGTATGTTAAACACGATGGCAGAGATTTCAGCTTTGATAGAACACACCTTGTTTTCATACTACGTATTCACGTATAAAAGTGCAAATCACGAAAGTTAATCAACACTCGCTATCGATTTTCGTTCTTGTTGGCAGTGGCGGATCCAGGAGGTGAAAACTGGGGGACAGACTCCAGGATATGATAGATATATCTTGAGTTTACTATAAACTTTTTTTTTAAATGTAAATAATAGCTTAAATAATTTTTGTCACCCAAAAATTTCTAGGGGACTAGGCCTCCCGACTCCGGGTTAGATCTGCCACTGCTTGTCGGAACACCTGTTAAGTAAACTAATTAGAAAAAAAGTGTTTTTTTTTCTGACTTCCAAGTGTAGGGTTATTTTGAATTGTTGACATGGACACAAAGTCGAATCGGAATTGACATCGCGTGTTCGATTTGGACTAAGATGCTTTCTTGCTTTCTTCAGCCACGATACAAATGTCACAATCACTCGTTTGGTACACTTCCGTTGATCCCCACCCCATATTTATTTTGAAACTACCGTGCTTTTTTAAAATCCTCATTCCATCTCCCTCGTGATTATATAGTTAGCATACTTGCATTCTGCTCGGGAAACCTGTGTTCGATTCCCGATTGGAGCTGATGTAATTCGGGTCGATTAAACGGGAAGTCAATGTCTCACATAGCCTTCGTGCTGAAAATGTTGTTAAACTCCAAATTAATCAATTAACCATTTTTTTTACCTTACGTAGAATTGTACAATCATCGACAAAAGAAAGGAGTATGTTTTATATTCAAACAGTACCGTGCTATTTCCGTGTGTCGCAGACTGTACCAAATAGAGACGTTTTTAATACATGCTGGAAAATCTATTACAAAGCTACGTAATTGAATATTTTATTTGTGTTTCTGCAAAAGACGAGTGACCAGAGTTTATTTCACCGGATTGTGCATAATTCTAATAGTTTCTAATAATTTGATCTGTTTTATTGTAAGATCTCTCCTTTACTTTATGTATTTAGTAACTGTAAGCAACTGTTGTTCAGAACATCGATTAAAGGATAAGAAAAAAAGTCCTCACTCCATTACCCGATATTTATCCTTTGCTGTTATATAAGTTGCATATCTTTAAACGTTGATAAATGCTCTTCATTGTGTTCGGACAATCATTTTATCAATTTATAGGTTTTGTTCTATGAGTTACATAAATCTAGAACAGTTGTTTGAGATCTAGGATTTGGGTGATCTAGTAATTGTTACGAGACTCGTCAAATTTAATTTTGATTACGAGAATTTTCATTTTTCTTGTCTCATGGATAACAGTACGTGTATATTTTAAAAAGTTGGAACTGGTCACTCGTATAAATTGAAACAAGCCTCTCCCTCTTTGTTGGTGGCAAGAGAGGGAAAGGAATACACGATACTCCTACTGAAATCCTCCTACCGTTTTTTGTTGTAGGTTAATCTTCAGGTATTAAGTCTTTCGATTTCCCTAGAAAGAAGATAGAAGAATGGTCGTGTGTCAAAAGAGAATTGCGTTGATCTCGTGACATCATTTGCGTCAGTTTTTTTCCTTTTTTTTTTTTTTTTTTTTTTTTTGTTTTTTTCTTCAACAGCTACCGACGGCTTTCTCTCTCTCGTCAAGTGTTGTCTTCGAAAGGCGAAAGAAATGAATTAGGTGAACGAACGCCTGCCGCACAATCACAATCTTCTGCTTTCAATCCTTTGGGGAGTTCGGGTGAGATGATTTTTCTTTTCTTTTCTTTTTTCAAGGAAATTCTCACTTATCGGAATGACATCTACTGGCTACGTAGACTTCATGTTGTGACTACAGTGCTTACAAGCGACTATTTACCCTTGCTGTTACTATACGTTACGGGATTTGTTATCATATCTGCTCCAGCATTCAAATGATTCACTTCCACGAAGCAGAAGCGTAAATGTCCTAGTTTCTAGTTGTAAATGGGTACGTTGGTTTGAATGCTACTTTCCAGTAAAGACACTATCCTGTATGAGACGTAGACGTTAAACCACATGAAGAAGAATCTATGGTGAAATCAGGTAATCCCGTGATTTAGGTAATCTCGTGATAATTTTTGTGAGCTTTGGCACGAGAAGGAAAGAGGAGGACAAGCTACTAGTTTTTTTTTTTTTTCGGCAGATAGTACAAGGATTTAGGAAGCCGTGAACGAATTGGCTTCAGAATGGAACAACACTTGGCATCTGGATGAAGTGTTGTCCGAAAGATCCGAAAAAAAGCGTTGATATCTATAGGTATTTTGCAAGATATTGAAAATATTGCTTGCAGAAACCTCAGATACATTACAGCGAATGGAAACCTGGCTCGTTTTGAAGTAGAAACTGAAATCGAGACGAGACGAGACGAGAAAGGATTCTCTGAGATGAGACACGAAATTATTTTTCGAGACGAGACTAGAAATGCTTTTGCAAGACAAGACGAGAAATGATTCTTCGAGACGACACGACAAATGATTCTTCGAGACGAGATTAGAAACTATTCTTCAAGACTAGACGAGAAATGATTCTTCGAGACGAGACTAGAAAATATTCTTCAAGACTAGACGAGAAATGATTCCCTCGAGACAAGACGACGAATTATTCTTCGAGACGAGAGTAGAAATTATTCTTCAAGACTAGACGAGAAATTATTCTTCGAGACGAAATGAGAAATGATTCTTTGAGAGTAGACCTACAAAATTGACGACACGAAACTAAGAAAGTTTATATCGTCTCGTGTCGTCTTGTGGGCAGTACATGGTTAAAGGGAAGCCTCTAACTCAAGTAAGTTGATCTTCACTTCAATAAGTATCCCGAACAAAACATTTCAGCCAGTAATTTAATAATGGGAGAATTCTTACGCAATATTCCCATTGGAGTGGTAGTTTTAACCAACAGGAATTTCCCACATCCCCCTCCTGTACCTGACCATATTTCTCTCTGTGTGTGGAATTTGTGTGTCAGATGTGATGCTGCTCAACTGCACGCAATAATAATCCATAGAGTCACCACGAAACGAACGAATGAAATTATTGGTACACAACAGCAGCTAATTTAATGAATGAATGCCCCAATGTGGTCTTCCGTTGTCGGTAATTAATAACAGACCACGAAACAAATAACCTTAAAATGTGCATGTGAACAGCATAGAATTGAAATATAGCTGTATTTTGGGGGAATATCTATTGGTACAAAGGCTAATATGCAATATTAACCATATGGACTGTTGCTGGATAGCTAACGTATTTAGTATTATTCTATGACACAAGGATAAACGTATTGATCTGCTGAAATTGATGCTTTAGTTAAAAGGGTTTTCAGCATGCTCCGTGCTACTTTTCTTGCTCTTTTTTTTTAAAAAAAAATTCTCTTATATGTGTTACTTTTTTAAATTCCTTTTTACTGTATATTTGGCTTTCTTTTCTTTCATTTTTACTTTCTTCTCTCTCTCTCTCTTTTTTTTTTTTTTTGATAAATAACTCATTAACAAGACAAATTATGAAGTAGGCAATTTAATTCTTATTAACTGGTATATTAAATAAACAGTTGATTTCAGGATCTTCCCTGCGCTGTTAGGCGTAGTTTTACAATAAACTTACATACTTATGGAAATAAAGAAAAAAATACCATAGAAATAATTCGCAATGATGATAACTCGTCGGTTTTCGAATGCTCTAGGTAACCGACTAAGAGTAACGCGACTGAGCAAATGTAAATAAATAAATAAATAAATAAATAAATAAAATTAAAAAAACTCATGTTGCAGGTTTTTTTTTCTGCGGACTGTACAAATGTATGTTGAGTTTTAGGGACCTCGTGAAACCTCTCCTGCTACATACTATTACGTGCAGACCACCAGCTATATATAAATGAGCTAAAAGAATGGATAGAGGAACGTAATTAGTGAAATCCAATATGATCCTTTAGATTTCATTTGCATAATAAACTGCTTTATATTGTGGCAACCATGGGAGAGCTATCTCGGAATTCTCTTGTTTACGTGATCAAAAGCAAAATATAGGCAGCAACGGCGGTTCTTAAATAATTGGAGACTAACTACCATAATGATCAATACAAGCCGAGACATTGTGTGTGTGTGTTGGCCTCGGAATTTTTGTCGTTATGTACAGAACATGCTACGCTGGCCTACTTTTATTAAATATTTTGTTAGAACGCTTGCGTAATATCCTATTTATAATGAGTGGATTAGAAAATAAAAAAGAAACACTTTATTACAATTTATGTTAAGCAAATTTGCGTGATCCTTTAACCCTCCTACTCTGATTCTAATGTCCTTGAGTTCGGAAGGAGAACACAATATAAAGGACGGAAATGACGTGTGGATGGATGTGTTCAGAAGCCACATAGAGCTCAAGGTACCTACGGAAGAACACGTGGCTGTATTACCTGATGAGGACGGAAAGCGGAAGGAAGCGTGCTTAGCTTCCCTTTCTTCCGTTGATTTATGTGAGGGAAAAAAACGCGGTAAATGTAAGGATTTTTCAGGCTTGCTTCTTAAAAATGCGTGTGATCTTTTATCTTTTTCACCACCTTTTCGTTCGTAATTACGATCAATAGTTCTTGCCTAAAATTTTATTATTTTATTTAATAAAGCTCAGTGCATGTTCTAGCAGACTTACCTAGTGCAAAACTAGAATCCTGGCTTCGGTACTCAGCCGGTATCATGAAACAATTTGGAGAGGTACACTGAGAAAAATTTGTTATCCGGACAGATGTAGAAATATACAGATTCCATACGTTTACTACGAAAATCTGTACGGATCATAAGTTATCCATATACTGCATATGTACTGTCTTTTTTTTCGGCTTAGATGTTACAGCGTGCCGCTGCAGGATGTCTGACATCCAACCATCTTCCGTATATTATATATTATATATGTATACGTGTGTTACATACGTCAACTATATGATATATATGTCCATCTGTATGTGAGATCCTTACCGCCGTTCTTCCTTTATGTATAGTTGGAACACTTATACGGAAAGTATTATAGAACATACACTTTCAGTTACGCGGTTTTTGTACGATGTTGCATATAGTCATAAGTTAAGTATTTACGCATGTAACCTACGTTTTTTACGTACGCCACATACATTTTTTCCCTGTGTACGTGAATTAAAGAAATAAGCTGACTGTGGGTCGAGATAGCCATAATGGGAGTATGCGCTGACCATACATCACGTAGTTAAACGTGTACTTTCTTAATCGTCACAAGCTAGGGTTGCCTCCGAGACAAGAATCAAGGGTGTCTCGTCTCGGAAAGATGTCGTGGAAATAATGCTCGTCTCGGAAAGTGTATGTTTCTGTTGGCAGAGTTCCTTTCCCGTATCTCATCACAAAAATTGTCTCGTCTCGTGGGTACTTTAGTAGCGTTGCCTACAAGACGAGATGAAATTTGAGACGAGACTTGTCTCGTTTTCGGGACGAGAACATGGGCTACACTAGTCATCTGAGTCTTAGGTCTTAAACACTGTTTTGGTGTTAACGTGAGTCATAGTATAAATTGATTAAGTGATTCCACGAATACAGTGAAGATAATTTATCAACGTTCTAAGATACACAATTAACTATACACTATACTCCAATAATGAGTATGGTTTAAATGTTGTTATACCACTAGAGCTCTTACCTCTGATGTGTGAGGTCACTGGTTCGATCTCCGGCTAAGTAGTTTGTGGTCGACAACTTCGTGTCCCTGGATTTTCTCGGGGTAATTCTATTCCCTACCAAATTATCATTTCACTAATTCTTCCGTCGTCATTCACTTGTTTAAACCATTGTCTCTCTGAGAATAAATGACATAATCGTGGGGCGTTAGACTTAAAGATTCCATTTTCATTTTGTTATACCACACTGTTCATGGACTTGTCGTGGCGTGGAAGGGCTGTGATAACTTTTAGGCAAAAATTAAGAAGAAAAAAGTCAAGTCATAAATGATGTGCTGTTCATAAATTTATTAGAGACGAGATTTTTTTCTTTTTTTGGAGAATCGAGACGAGACAGGGAAGAATTCTTAGTAGAATCGATGTAAGATGATATTTGAGCGAAATTTACGAGACTAGAAAGCCTTATTTCTCGTCTCATCTTGTGGCAACATTAACCCTTAGCCATAGATTATGATTCATAACTCATGTCGGCCCGTAATGTCATCGTTTATTTATTTATTTATTTATTTATTTAACAATCACCAGATACAGTTCGGAGGCCACTTTACACTGGATATTGAACAACAAAAATATTAGCAACGATTTAGAAAGGTATCGGTCAGGGCCTGTTTAGTAGGCATTTTCCCAATACGACATTTTCCTAGTACGACCGACGAAAACCCGACGCGAAAGTAGGGGATTCTGAGCTTTTATGTTTCGGCATGATATGTATTTGTATGGTTGTCTATTTCTCAATAGGGGGCACGATAGTAGGGTGGGGACACTTGCGGGTGTTTTTTTTCCTACTGCGCATGCGCAAACCCTTGACGCTGATTGGCTGGCGCAGGTCACGTGACCCCACCACGCCCCTTGACGCTGATTGGCTGGCCACGCCCCTTCACGCTGATTGGCCGGTGCAGGCCACGCCCCTTCACGCTGATTGGTCAGTGCAAGCCACGCCCCTTGACGCTGATTGGTCACGCTCTTTTACGACCTCCGATTGGCTGGCACCGGACCCCGCCCCGTTCACGCCGATTGCTCACGCTCTTTTACGACCTCCTATCTACTGCGCCGACTGGCTGGCGGCGGACCCCACCCCGTTCACGCCGATTGGCTGGCGTCGGACCTCGCCCCCTTGACGCCGATTGGCTGTCCACGCGCACGGTCTGCGCAGATCGGTCGACGCCGGATCACCGCACCTGCCACATGCCACATAAGATCCGTTCCCTTTTATGAGCACTTTACGAACACATAGCAGAGCAGATATCACATTCTTCATCAACCTATTTAACATAGCACATATTGTTCCCTTTTATGAGTACTCTTTTAAACAGCAAAGACTCGTTCCCTTTTATGAACACTTTACAACCACATAGCAGAGCAGATATCACATTCTTCATCCTAGCGCATAGCAGAGTATGGCTTATTTTCTTTTACGGGGTAGCAACACCCCAACCCTCCTCCTTTCTCATCCAGGGCTTGGGACCGGCAATGGCGGAGTTTAAAAAAATAATACCATCATACTCTCATAAATGAATAAAGCATAATATCATTAGCATCAATATTGGTGAGTGAGAATTTGTTTAAGAAATCGTGCAGTGAATAACCAGATGCACGACATGCTAGATATAGAAAACAGTAATGTCCACAAAATCGAGATAAATCACCTTGAATACGTCTATTATTCCATGTATAATACAGACAGTTTCGTTTTAAAAACCTTATATGATGTTGTATATAGGGAGGTATACCATAGCTATCGAAATACTCTCCCACACGCATATTAGATATATAAACAGCAACCCAATGTTCACCAGGCTTATCACTAGAATCAGTATTTATAATTATGGCGGCTGGAAATGTATGAATAAACAAAGGTAACTCATCGGCGGCATACACACCAATAAAATGATCTTTAGGCAAATTTTGTTGTAATACTTCATAAAGCTCAATTGTATTTAACATTTTTAATTAATATATACTTTTCTCTGGAAATCAATTTCTAATTCTGAAGAGAATTCAGCATAAATAATTGCTGTTACAGGAGATGGCAGTGCTTCTTTAAAATGAACCTCTAGGCGTACACTTCCTTGCCGTTGTGGGCTAGTATGAAATCCAGCGCTAGCACTAGAATCGGGAGTTAAATCAAACACCAGTAGAGTATAACCATTAGGATATTCGGCTAGTGAAATATTATTACCTTGATTAGAATAATAAATACCTGAACCTGTAAATAACGTGGAATATGCTTGTATATATAGCTTATTACCAAAATCAGGTTGTAATGGTTTGGAAGGCACAGGCGTTCCATCAACATACAGTGTAAAAAATGACATATTAAAATGCTGAAAATTGAACGGATTTGTCTGATAAGTACCATTAAAAGCAGTATTAGTAACAAAACCAATAATAATACGTTTAGGCACTAGGCCTGAAAATAGATCTGGAAGTGTACTATCCATAATTCCTTGTGGCAGCGTTTCAGTCTTCACTTGCACTTTTGTTATAGGATATTTTACTCTAAATTTAGGATTTTGTAATACTTTATTATGCGCTATTTTAACTGCTGGTGATACATCAACCTTTTTCACAAGCAATGTTGCATCTGTAATTACAACTTTTCCATCAGCATCTGCGTCACCCATTAGACAGAATGTAGGTTTAGCTGGAATTAGTTTAATGCGTAGTTGTACACCATTCAGTAAAAATTTCTCCTGATTAAATATATCAGCATGAATATAACCCAATAGTTCAAATGACTGACTTAAAGTAGTGAGAAGAAAACGTTGTTTAAATCCTACATTAGCATCGGCCACACTATCCATATGTCCTGCAGTATCTTTAAACCACATCGATGTTTGAAGATGCGTTGATTTAGCTTCAGCATTATAATTTAGTAGTTTTTCAATATACGATCGATATGGATATGTGTGTGAAGAGTAGGAAATAAGTTGATTATTTAAATATAATTGCAATTCACTGAACATTGCATTGAGAAAATCATTTACAGGGCCGATTTTCTTATCGGCAGAAGTTAAATTAGAACCATCTGATTTAGTAATTTTACCTTTAATATAAAACATTGTGTGCGATAAGTCAATATAGTCATCCCCATGACCGGGGACAACAAATTCTATTGGTGCATTATCAGCTATCGAAGCCACAGGCTTATATGGAACTATTTTATTACTTATAATACTGGTTTGAGTGGGTAAACCAGCAAATAAATCTAATTCTGATTTCATACTAGCCCACAACGGCAAGGAAGTGTACGCCTAGAGGTTCATTTTAAAGAAGCACTGCCATCTCCTGTAACAGCAATTATTTATGCTGAATTCTCTTCAGAATTAGAAATTGATTTCCAGAGAAAAGTATATATTAGTTAAAAATGTTAAATACAATTGAGCTTTATGAAGTATTACAACAAAATTTGCCTAAAGATCATTTTATTGGTGTGTATGCCGCCGATGAGTTACCTTTGTTTATTCATACATTTCCAGCCGCCATAATTATAAATACTGATTCTAGTGATAAGCCTGGTGAACATTGGGTTGCTGTTTATATATCTAATATGCGTGTGGGAGAGTATTTCGATAGCTATGGTATACCTCCCTATATACAACATCATATAAGGTTTTTAAAACGAAACTGTCTGTATTATACATGGAATAATAGACGTATTCAAGGTGATTTATCTCGATTTTGTGGACATTACTGTTTTCTATATCTAGCATGTCGTGCATCTGGTTATTCACTGCACGATTTCTTAAACAAATTCTCACTCACCAATATTGATGCTAATGATATTATGCTTTATTCATTTATGAGAGTATGATGGTATTATTTTTTTAAACTCCGCCATTGCCGGTCCCAAGCCCTGGATGAGAAAGGAGGAGGGTTGGGGTGTTGCTACCCCGTAAAAGAAAATAAGCCATACTCTGCTATGCGCTAGGATGAAGAATGTGATATCTGCTCTGCTATGTGGTTGTAAAGTGTTCATAAAAGGGAACGAGTCTTTGCTGTTTAAAAGAGTACTCATAAAAGGGAACAATATGTGCTATGTTAAATAGGTTGATGAAGAATGTGATATCTGCTCTGCTATGTGTTCGTAAAGTGCTCATAAAAGGGAACGGATCTTATGTGGCATGTGGCAGGTGCGGTGATCCGGCGTCGACCGATCTGCGCAGACCGTGCGCGTGGACAGCCAATCGGCGTCAAGGGGGCGAGGTCCGACGCCAGCCAATCGGCGTGAACGGGGTGGGGTCCGCCGCCAGCCAGTCGGCGCAGTAGATAGGAGGTCGTAAAAGAGCGTGAGCAATCGGCGTGAACGGGGCGGGGTCCGGTGCCAGCCAATCGGAGGTCGTAAAAGAGCGTGACCAATCAGCGTCAAGGGGCGTGGCTTGCACCGACCAATCAGCGTGAAGGGGCGTGGCCGGGGGCGTGGCCTGCACCGGCCAATCAGCGTGAAGGGGCGTGGCCAGCCAATCAGCGTCAAGGGGCGTGGTGGGGTCACGTGACCTGCGCCAGCCAATCAGCGTCAAGGGTTTGCGCATGCGCAGTAGGAAAAAAAACACCCGCAAGTGTCCCCACCCTACTCACGATGGTTCAGTGGTACAGCGTTCACCTCCGGTGTGTGGGATCCTGGTTCGATCTCACCTCGCGCCAAGTGGGCTTTGTTGTGGACAAACACCGTGTGCGTTGTTTTCTCGGAGTTCTCCCGTTTCCTCCCATTTTATTCTTTCCACCATTGTATTCATTTCTACTGTAGCCTAGCCGGCATAACTGTGGGGCATAAAACTCAAAGATTTCATTTCATTTTTCATTTCATATTTCTCAACAGTAACTTTCGTTAAAAATGTAAATTCGAAAAAAAATTATTGGAATTATGTACAAAACATTAATTTACGTGTGATAGCCTTTGTATTATCGCGGAAACTCTCTGCTTCCTAATCTGCAAATTACTTTAAACTCTTCGTCCTAAGAAATGCAAAGTCCTTCAAGGCAAGGGCACACCCACGAGGGGAAATGGACCACCGGATCCGACACCACGACCTCCTCCAAGAAAACTTCCTAACTCAAAATACATTTGTACACTTTCTCAATAAAACTACTTTTTTAATAGGGAAATGATTGATGTAGCATGAAAATTTGATCTTACACTTTATATGTACTCTTTCTCTTATAGGGGGGGGGGCACGGTAGCTCAGTGGTAGAGCGCTTCCTCTGGTGCGTAGGGTCCCTGGTTTGAACCCCAGCCAAATGTGTGGTGGACAACGTTGTATCCGTGCGGGGATACGGACAAAATCTCGCGGCCGAAACATCGCCGCCCAAAGCCTTGCGTGGCCAAAACCTCGTGGCCCAAAGCCTTACGTTGCCAAAACCTCGCCGCCGAAAACCTCGTGGGCCAAAATCTTGCCTGGTCAAAACCTCGCGGACTAAAACTCGCGTGTCCAAAACCTCGTGGCCCAAAGCCTCACGTTGCCAAAACCTCGCCGCCGAAAACCTCGTGGGCCAAAATCTTGCCTGGTCAAAACCTCGCGGACTAAAACTCGCGTGGCCAAAACCTCGTGGCCCAAAGCCTCACGTTGCCAAAACCTCGCCGCCGAAAACCTCGTGGGCCAAAATCTTGCCTGGTCAAAACCTCGCGGACTAAAACTCGCATGGCCAAAATCTCGTGGCCCAATGCCTCACCTTGCCAAAACCTCGCCGCCGAAAACCTCGTGGGCCAAAATCTTGCCTGGTCAAAACGTCGCGGACTAAAACTCGCGTGGCCAAAACCTCGTGGCCCAAAGCCTCACCTTGCCAAAACCTCGCCGCCGAAAACCTTGTGGGCCAAAATCTTGCCTGGTCAAAACCTCGCGGACTAAAACTCGCATGGCCAAAACCTTGCGGAATAAAACATTTGCTTAAAATTTATCTAATGAGTTTCTTAATATGCAGTTCCATATTACAAATAATAATAATAATAATAAGATACAAAATATCGTGTGCGTGGGCTTACTCGAGGTATTCCCGTTTCCTTCTACTTTCTTCATTCCATCATTTCCTTCATCCGGACCATCTACGTCTCCTTTAACCTACAAGAAATAATCGAGGGACGTAAAAACTCAGATATTATTGCATATTTTCATAAATATTATTCGATTTTATTAGAATTTCCTAAGGTCATCGTCAAAGTGAAATAAAAACCATTCCAGGCTCAAACTCCACTTATGTTGAAAATTTGATCGAGACCGGTCGGGTGGTTCAAGAGTTATTAAGTCGCAAACGCAACCACTTTCATCTTTACGTATTTCTATATGTTTCCCCTTCCCGTCAAAGTGAAATGATATAAAAACATCCCAGGCTTTAACCTGATCTCTGTGGCAAATTAGATCGAGATTGGTCTCGTAGTTCAAGAGTTATTAAGTTTTATTTATTTTTATATATCTCCCGCTCTGCTTCGTTGTGCTGTCAAAGTGAAATTATAAAATACATCTCAGGCCCGAACAAAATATATACATATAGCTATATATAGAGCATTCTACATCGAAGAAATCTTAGTGACGTTTTATACTGACAACATTTTTTCCCAGGTGAGATTACGTCCCGCGTAGTTTGGACCAAACGAGAGTCTGTGTCCCGAGATCAGGACCGCGAGGTTTTGGCCAGGCGAGGTTTTGGGTATGACGAGATTTTGGTCGGCGAGGTTTCGGCCCGGCGAGATTTTGGTCCGCGAGGTTTTGTACCCAAACCGTCCGTGGGTTTTCTTGGAATACTCCCATCTCAGCAATTCTTCCATTATTCACTTGTGCTTTAATCACCGTCTTCCTTAGCCTAGGACATAATAGTGAGACGTTAAACTCAAAAATTTCATTCCAATTTCTTTTCTTTCTCTTATGAACACAATCTCGTTCTATCATTTTTCTTTTCCTGAAAATATACGTAGATGAAGGCATTTTACAATTATAAAATACTTATCCTCTCTTCGGGTGCACAATAATACCCATTCAATACTACATAGACGTAGTAGCTTGTAGTGTTGGACCCAGTGCCTCTTTAGAGGTATATTTTTCATCTTCGTATAAAGGTGGAAATATAATAGTCAAATTTGTTGAGAATAAGATGCATGTTGTTAAAATAAGAAAAGAATGAAGAAAAATAATCCAAGCAATTACAAAAAACAGCTGTATGATGTGTGTATATATTTTGAGATAGAGAGAGGCATATATAGCTATGCAAAGTGTTAACATGAAATATTAAAACCAGTGATTGGGAAAGTACCGATGTAAAATCTCGTGTATGTTCTCCGCGTCATTCCACACTGACATTCATTAGATTAATGTTCCGTGTGGTTTTGCAGTCAGCAATCAAAATCTAGGAACCAGACGGAGTGAAGACGATAAGAAGGGGAAAGGGGAGGAATGGAGGTTTGTAAAATTTTCGTCGTCATTGTGGAATGTTGAGATTGGTTCTTCATCACAAGCAGAGAGAGAGAGAGAGAGAGTCAAGTGTTCGTTTCGTGATTCGATAACCTAATTAGAATGCGCCTGAACGCGTCGCCCAACGGATTGATTAATGCAGACCACACACACACATCCTGTATGTTGACCGTGCGTGGCACAAGTCGATTTCACTGTCATTGTTGGAGAAAAGTGGTGAAAGAGCTGGGGGTGACGAAAGGGTAGATTTTTTTCCGCTGATACGCATACGTCTCTGTCTTCTGACATAGTCTGCAATGAGACAGATCAATATTAGTGCAGGGCTTTTATTTCATTTAGTCTGCATCCGCTCTTTTTACACTCAATACTTCTTCCCTAAGAGGGACGTAGAACAAGGCTTTACGTATCATTACGTAATAGTCAAGACAACGAGAATTCTCACTTTAAAAACAAAAAAATTCAGCACTAGCTGAACCTGCTCTCTCTACACAGCGCATCATTCACATATGAGCATGAATCTCCTTGTTATTCATCACAACATCTGTACATGTCTCTTTACAAACAAAAGTGAAAGAGGTCTTGATAAAAATTGAAAGGGCTACTATAAAGGGGTAGATTTTTTCGATTATTTTCTTAATATCTTGCACCGTTTGCAAGATTTGATCCTACTTCCGGTTTGTGTTTCTAATTCATGTACTATTAGTGTTTTCTTTCTTCTTGCAGGCAGTATGTGATAAGCAAATATATTACACACACAATTAATTATGACAGCGATATATGATGTTCATTGGGCAAAACATTCCAAACAATAAAGATTCATCTTAGACTGAAGAAATGGTTATCCTTCGTTTTTCATTGTCAGTTGGCCATGAGACAAACGCCGGAGAGATACACTAATCCATATATAAATGTGGGATGTTGGAATCTATAACCCGTAGGATATGATGCTTTACCTTTTTAAAATTTCAACACTTCCAGTGTACCCCTAAAAAATGTAATAAAGAAATAATGGCTGTTTTTAATATTCAATTAGAACTGAACAAGCTACTCAAACTTTGCGATCGATCAAGGAAAACGGCATCTTTGTACAGCCTATGGTTCCCGAGAACTCACTGTTGAAATGATTGGCCAGAAACAAATATAAACTTAGCATTTTAATTTAAAGATTGATCGTTGATGTATAGATGAGCATGATTGATCACAAACTCTTCTGAAAGTTCAAAACTATATTAAAATCCTCATATTCCTTCTCAAGGGCTCATCCCAGGAGATCCACTGGGTTCGTACTTCCTCAAAACTTCTTAACATACATTTGTAGAGTTTCTCAATAAAGCTATATTTGTCTAACACGGTGTGAATTATGGATGAAGCATGAAAATTTGATCCTACACTTCACCTATACTCTTTCTTTTCTGAAAACAATCTAGTTCTATCATTTCTTTTCTGAAAATATAAGTGGAAGTATTTTACAATTACTTATCGTCTTTTCAGATGGAGAATAATACCCGTTCAATACTAGATAGACGTAGTGGCTTGTAATATTGGACGTCCCCCCCCCCCCCCAAAAAAAAGCTTGGACTCTTCTCAACAAAAATTTCTAGATACGCGCCTGTTCGTTCTCTTTCTGGCCGATTGCTCTTTTCAAATTTGTTCTCATAGCTTTTAAAGTACTAATTCGTTTTTTTTTTTTTTGATAAGTTTATCCAAGACTTAATTACAGAGATAAAAGTAAATCTACTACCATTAGACCAACTTTAATCTTAATTATCCCTTTGATGAAATATGCAAAAAGAGACTTCACCGTTGTTTTATTATTATGATTATGATTATTTTATTTTATTCATGAAAATTATTCGTTCCTTTCTGCAATCTTAATTATTAAAATTTAAAAATATAAGTGAAGTGATGTTGGTGAGCACCTTTTTATCTCATTAGCAGCAGCTAACTTAAATGTAATTGGAAAAGAGAGCGGAGAAAGTAAGAGATTAAATTAGATTTCTGTTTTACGTTTTTTTTTCTCTCCTCTGTCTTTCTTTCTTTCTTTCCTAGTTTTTTCTTTGGCGAGATTAGAAGAAAAGTATATTAGTGAAAAAAAAATTAGCAAGAGAGCAGATACAACTCGTAACTCTTGTTATGAGAACACAGTAGAAATGAAAATGTAAAAGAAAATTAGGACTTAGCACTAAACTCTTTTAAATATAAGATTTTTATTTATTTATTTATTTATTAGAAAGTCTTTAAGCATTACTATTTTAAGAAGTTTTCTTTCACCATTGTTTGGTCCAAACCCAGAGCCATAACTTGGATTTTTTCGGGGGGGGAGGGGAGCATTAATACCCGTATTTGGGCCCCCTAGAAAAAGTTTTCCTAATTCTTGGTTCCCCTCTTTCCCTCTTTCTCTTACTCTTTATGGGCCCCTCGGAGCCTGTGGGCCCTCCCGCACGGCAATGTCTGCGGGGCCGTTAGTTACTCCCGTGGGACCGTTCTATACATGACAAATTAATTAAGGGAACAATATTGACAAATCTCAAAGCCATACGAATAAATATTATTTCTAGGGCCCTTAATATATATTGAAATGGGCCCACGATTCATTTTTGTTTTATTTACGTTTTGTTTATGTAGTGTAGTGAACCTGTTTGATGCTTGATTTATGATTTCGTGTTCGTATATGGAGTAAGAAAATTTTGTCTTAAATGGGCCTCCCCCTCGAACTTCGGGAACTCCCCTGGAGGGGCAGTTGCCCTCCCACAAGTTACGGCCCTGTCCAAACCAAACCACTTAACGTAACGGCCCATTTGTGAGCCTAAGTCTGCTCCAGCGCCATCTGCTAGCGACCGGCTGAACTATGTCCAGCTTTAGCTGCGAGCACGTGGTCAGAGCGCTGCGACGCCCAGTCTCTAACAGAAGCATCAGAAGCTTTCTAGACCTAGTGGCTGTCACGTCTAGTTTACACGTAGCTGCCCGGTTTGCCTCACGACGCTGGTTGGAAGCTCCGGACGGGAATCGAACCCGGGACCACGCGGACATGAATCCAACGCTCTAACCACTAGACCACGGTGTTCCCTCATTGTTTGGTCACCTACCACAAAACTCAGCTTACAGTTCTTTGCTAATCTCTTCGTTTTTGACACAACACTTATCCATTCAATATTTATTGAACTGGAGTATTCTTCTCTGTTTCATGGTCCGCTGTGGCTCAGTGGTAGAGCATTCACTTCTGGTGCGTGGGATCCCTGGTTCGACCCCAGCTTCCTTCAACTGAACTTTGTGGTGCACAAAGACCGTGTGCGTGGGTTTTCTTGGGGTTGTCTCGTTTCCTCCCACTTTATTCATTTCTCATCATGACATCTCCTTTAGCCTAGCCGGCATAATCGTGGCGTGGGACGTAAAACTGAAAGATTTCATTTAATTTATTGTTTAATTTAATTTAATTTAATTTTTAAATTTAATTTAATTCAAACATCATACTATATTCTTGTTT